>NC_062548.1:116200223-116512723 GCF_016906955.1 Phacochoerus africanus | reverse complement strand
TGGAAAGTCAGTCATTTCAGAACAGAGCTGTCATTAACATTTTCCTTTGCTTGCAGTCAGCCACACAGAGGTCAGAGACCTCTGCCACTTCACACTCCAAACCCTTCCTTGATTTTCAAATACTGGTTAAAATGCAGGGAAAGTATCATTCTGGGTGCTCTGAGGACATGCAGCTTGAATTGTCCAGCATGGTAATGAATTGGTATTGATTCATCCACAGTGACTAATGGCATCTCACTAATTCTCAGGGATAAGTCAAGAAACACTTCACTAGAGTTATAATGAAACTAATCCACATAAATCTGTGATTCAATTTATTAGCACCTTTTTCTGCACTACTGAGCTGTTTGACCAAAGATGTCATTAATGGAGAACTCAAAATCTTGGCAACTATGAGTTACCCAAATGAGTCAGATAGACTTGGGTTTCAATCCCAGCTCCACCACTAACTAGCTCTTTCACTCTGTGACCTTGGACAACTTACTCAACATTCATTATTCAAACACCTTCCCGCAAGGGCATCATGGCCCCTCTCTTAAAGAGCTGTTGTGAAAGTCACAGGATGTCATGTAAAATGCTTAGCACAATGCCTGGCACATAAGGAGCACTCAATATATCTTACTAGTATGAGTGGGAATATCATAATTATTCCACTTTGACATTTCCTTACTGTGTCACTTTGGGCAAACGACTTGACCTCTGTCTTAGTTTCACCTACAGTAAGGTTGGGTTTGGTCTAGTGCCAGCAAATAACATACAATAAATCACAGGGGTTATTATGCCAGGGTTTAAGAAGCAGGGCACAAGTCACAATACCAACGTGGCCTCTCGAGTCCTTTTTTTTTTTTTTTTTTACTTTTTGTCATTTATAGGGCCGCACCTGAGGCATATGGAAGTTCCCAGGCTAGCGGTCTAATCGGAGCTGTAGCCGCCGGCCGACACCACAACCACAGCAACACGGGATCCGAGCCACATCTGTGACTCGGAGCCACACCACAGCTCACGGCAACGCAGGATTTTTAACCCACCGGCAACCTCATGGTTCCTAGTCGGATCTGTTAACCACTGAGCCATGATGGGAACTCCCGTCTCTAGTCCATAATGTATTTAGTCCCTTTTGACTGCAAGAAGAGATAGGAGTTGTCCTCAGGTCCCTTCGGGCCCGCAACAGAAATGAGACAGTCTCAGGCCTTCTCTCTTGTACAGCATACCCCCGCTTCATAAGCATTCTGTGTGGCTGGGCCCTCTCATTCACTTGATGTGTATCCAGAAGAACCAAGCAGAGGGCTTGAAAGTCAGGGCTAAGTGCCCACTGACCTCATCTGCCCTGTCACCCTATCTCTGTTACCTTCCTCCTGGCTGGCATGAAGCAAGAGAAAAATCTGTCCGCACTGGGACAATTCCTCCTTTAGAGTATGGTCTAACAGCAGGAGATGTAAGTAAGAAAATGATGTATTGGAGTTCCCTGGTGGCTCAGTGGGTCAAGGATCTGGCATTGGCACTGCTGTGGCACAGGTTTGATCCCTGGCTCAGAAGCTTCTGGATGCCACAGGTACAGCCAAAAAAAAAAAAAAAAATCGGTTGTTCCTGCTATGGCACTGCGGAAATGAATCCAACTGGTATCTATGAGGATGTGGGTTTGACCCTGGCCTCGCTCAGTGGGTTGGGGATCTGGCATGGCTGTGGCTGTGGCTGTGGCTGTGGCCAGCAGCTACACCTCCAATTCGACCCCTAGCCTGGGAACTTCCATATGCCTCCGGTGCGGCCCTAAAAATAAAAAAAAAAAAGAAAAATCAGAAAAAGAGATGTTGTGGTAAAAAGAAGCCCTTCAGTCATGGGCACGCACAGTAGGGAATGGGAATATGTGACAGTGGAGCGCTGAAATCAGGAGCCAGGGTGGCCAGAGCCAGTTTTGAGATGACAGAATGTGGATAATTCAACTGCACGGCAAAAACAGCGGATGGAATGGTGCTGTGCTTCTTCTGCCTCTGCCCGGGATCCTAGCTTTTCCTGCAGTTGGGCAACTTATTTTGTTACCTGCTCTCTCCAAAATGGGTTTGGGACACACATAGATGGAGCGGTAAAGTCGGTTCAGGGTCAGTTCTGGACAGGTGACGCTCTGGACTTCTTTGAGGCTCTGGTGGGACCACATTTAACAGGTGACATGGCCTGTCCGGACTGCGCTCCGCTAGATTTCTCACTCCTAGACAGAGCAGTGCCCTCCAGGCTGGCCTCTGGAAAGGGGTCACTCTGGTGTTGGGCACTTTACTGGCTTGGCGCACCCATCAGGGCAGTGAGGCAGAGTATGCTGTGATTACAGACACCTCGGCTGTTCACTGGGTCCCAGTTACGGGCCTTCCTGGAGCAACACTGTCCACTCACCGTGGAGACTTTCTACCCCACGTTCTGGTGTGTGGAGGGGCGGCTTCAAACCATCTTCCGGGTCTTCCTGCAGCCCCGGCCTGTAGTCTCTTACTGGAGGTAAGACGGGACGGAAGGGGCTGAACACAAAGCTGCAAGTATAGCAGAGTCCTACTCATCTACCTCTTTTGAAATGGAGGGAACCTTTGCCCCGGGTCCCTCAGTGTGCTGAGGGTTAGCGACGAGCAGCCACATGGAGGGGCTATTTACTGGCACAACCATCGGGTGAATCGTAATCTTCTATGTCCCATCACCACTCGCTATGGTCTTCATGTTTTGCATAATGCACACCCTCAAATGATGCGGACGAGACATTGTGGGACTTGTTTGGGGAAGGAGAGGAGGGTATAGACTCGTTTGGGGTACGTGGAGTTCCTCATAGTATGTGTGCCCTTTTCTTCAAAACCACAGTGAAGTTCTCCAAACCCCAGATGGGGGGCAGCTCCTCCTCGACTGGGCCGGTCAGCATAACTGCAGCCAACGCCCAGACCCCAGCACCCAGCCCATCGTATTGCTGCTTCCTGGCATCACAGGCAGTAGCCAGGAGACATACATCTTGCACCTAGTGGACCAAGCTTTGAAGGATGGCTACAGGTAAGAGCAATCTGGCGGTGTTGGCTAACTTGTAATGGGTGGGGTGGGGTGGGGGGTGTCAGTTCAGACCCTGCCAGCTCTGGGGAGGAGGTGCCATGTGAAGCGCCCTTTTGCCTGAGGGCTTTCTGAGAGTTCCCACAAGGGGAGAGGGGCTTCCCAGGAGGGGCTGACTCACCTGTACTGTGTCCCACAGAGCTGTCGTACTTAATAACCGCGGCTGCCGTGGCGAAGAACTGCTGGTGAGTAGCCTCCTTCACGCCCCCCCTTCAGAGATCCTGGGCCTGGGCCTCTCCCTACCTGTGCTCTCCCCTCTTGAGCCCTTTCATTTTCCTGCCTGCTGGCCGGGGCCTCCCGAATGATCTGGTTTGCCTCAGACCTACAGGGCCTACTGTGCCAGCAACACGGAAGATCTGGAGGCAGCTGTGAACCACATAAAGGGCCACTACTCTCAGGCTCCACTGCTGGCCGTGGGCATCTCTCTTGGAGGGTAAAGGCTGCCTACACTGAACCCAGAGGCCTGGTCTTCCCTTTTCTCTCTCCTCCTCCATGTTCTCCGTTCTACTGGCCCAACTCACGGATGCAAACCCTAATTCCATGCCCCCCGGGCCCTGCAGGATATTAGTGCTGAACTACCTGGCTCGAACAGGACGGGCCGCAGGGGTGGTGGCAGGACTGACTCTTTCTGCCTGCTGGGATAGCTTCGAGACCATCAGCTCCCTGGAGAGCCCCCTGAATTCACTGCTCTTCAATCAGTACCTCACTGCTGGGCTTTGCCGAGTTATCAACCGGTAGGGTCTTGACAGGCGGGAAGGGCGGCAGACAGGGTAGGATGGCCGACATGCCAGGTTCTCCCCGTCCGTTCTACGTCTGGGTTTTCTCACTCAGAAGATAGAGGCTGGCTCTGGGTCAAGTCTAGGAATAGAGCCAAACCTCTGTGTGTTCATTTGCAGAAACAGAAAGGTGATGGAGAAGGTGGTGAATGTAGACTCCGTGCTCCAGGTACAGTCTTTCAACCATCCCCTCTCCACCCAAAATCGTTCTTCCCACATCTCAATCCCTAGCCTCATCCTAGCCTCGCCCACCCTCCGTCACCCGCAGGCTCGCACAATCCGCCAGTTTGATGAGCGCTACACGGCTGTGGCCTTTGGCTATCAAGATTCTGCTGCCTATTACCGGGCAGCAAGCCCAAGAACCAAGGTAGATGCCATCCAGATCCCCGTGCTCTGCCTCAATGCAGCTGATGACCCCTTCTCCCCAGTCCATGGTGAGCACCCAGACTCAGGATGCTTTTGGCCTCCGGGGAAATGGGCCCTGAGGTGCAAGGGGTGAGCCTGGACTCTCAGCAGAGACCAGGGTTCCTGACCTCTCCTCCCCCTCCCCTAGCCCTTCCCTTACAGGCTGCCCAACATTCTCCCCATGTCGCACTGCTTGTCACACCCCGGGGTGGCCACATCGGCTTCCTGGAAGGGCTGCTCCCCTGGAAGCACTGCTACATGAGCCGCCTCTTGCATCAATATGCCAGGGCCATCTTCCAGCACCCGGAGGAGCTGCTCAGCCTCAGGGTGCCCACACTTTCTGAGGGAGGCAAGAGCTGACAAGAGTACCATTTGGGGCATCAGTTCAGTTTTCCCTTGTTTATTAAATATTACTGTTTCCTGCCAAATGGGCTGAGGTTCATTTTCCCTTGGCTCAAGGCTAGGCTAGCCTGTCCAGGAACATACTGCATATTGAGCTCGGCTGGCTTGGCGCTGCCCAGCTGAATGCAAAGAGTACTTCTCGGGTCTTCCTCTGACTCCTTCCTTCCCTAAGAGCAAGTCCCAGGCCAGGGGCTGCCCCAGCAAATGGGAGGGGCTCCTGCGGAGAGCAGCCGGCCGTGAGGCTGTGCGGGGAGCAGGAGAAAATGGCTTTCGGCAGGAAGGACAGCAGTGCCTCCAAGTTCTTGGGCATCTTCACATATTTCTGGGGGAAGGACAAGCCCCACCTTGGAGCCTCTGGTAGGCAGAGGGAAGAAGGACACCACGGTCCTGGGCGGATCCACAGATGATGAATACAAGGTTCCCAGAACTCAGGGTCGCACGAGGCCACAGCCAAACTTTAACTGGGAAGGGCAGGCATTGCCTAGTAGTCTCATCAGAGGCAACCTCAGCTGTGGGCCCCAGTGGAGTGAGCAGTGGGGTCCAGGCCTCCACTCTGGTCTAGAGGTGGCAGTGCCCAGGCCCCTGGTTCTCTGGGAGCAAGGAGGCTAAAGAAAACCTGGAAAGGCACTCTGGAGCAGCAGGATGGTCATAACAATAAGCCCGACACACAGCAGCAGCAGCAGCCACACAGGAACACTCCCTGCAAGAGGGGGAGGGGAAGAAGTCAGGAGGCAAAAAGGGGCCCCACAGCCTGAGAAACAGAACCATTCAAGGAGCGGAGAGATGGCTACCATGGAGCAGCCAGTTCTCCAGCCGGCAAGTCTTTGCTGCAGCTAAAGGTGGGCTGCCCCGGCCCACCCAGTGACTCACGTCGTGAGGGCAGCAGGTGTAGCTGGCAACGACTATCCACAGCCACAGAGAACAGAGCAGTTTCGTGGGACCCAAGGAGCTCTGGACCACGCCCCTTCTCAGGCAGAAAGGCCACATCCGTCACCACAATGCCATGGGCCTCCTTCACATAGTACAGGCGCTGGAGACAGGGGAAGGCCCAGCTGGGAACATTCCTTCCGGAAAACACACCCTCTACCCCCAGAAGACTTGGCCCCTATAGGCCGGGCCAGGCTCCTCCCTGCACATTCCGTGTAGATGCAGGCCTAGAATCCCCACCTCAAAGAGCCCTCGGGGCTGTGCCCACCACCCCATTACCTGGAGGGAGAAAGCTATGTAGATGGCAACAGAGCCAGTGACCGTGCCCAGGCCCAGGAAGGTGCCCGATTCACTGCAACAAACAATAAAGTGCTCACTGTCCTGGAGTCCTGCGCGGCAACGACGGTCCTCAGGGACTGGGGTGGCCCCGCTCCCTGAGCTCTCCCAGGCACCCCCACACCCAGCCAAGCCACCACTGTCTCACACCTGACACTGAGGCAGGAGATGACTTCATGGCCACAGGACCTGGTCCGAAGGGGTAAGAACGTGGAGCCATCCCAGGCTGTGAGGTAGCAGGGTGGGGGCTGGCGCAGACGCTTGTGGGGAATCTGCACTGTGAAGAGCCGCAGCCCGGCAGGCTGGTCTGGAACTGGCCCAAACCTGGTGGCCGGGGGAGAGGCTGTTCAGCTCCTCAGAGGTCTGTGCCCTCCCGCACCCTGGTCAGGCCTGGGGTAACACCCGACAAGGCTCCGATCCTCCCCAGCTGGCCCCTGCCCTTTCCCACGCCCCCGCCACCTCTAGGCAGAGCCTCTTCCAGCCCCCTCTGGGGTCTGCACACCTGCAGGCCTGGTAGCGGTAAGGCGTGTTAGAAAAGGTGGGTCCATTCTCTTGCCAGTGCAGCTGGGTCACCAGCTGATCCTTCTGCCACACAGAGGCCTTAAGGTCCCGGCCCACAGTAACCAACTGGTCAGGAATCAAGATTCCAAGGACGGATGGTTAGGGGATCCACTTCCTGGACAAGCGGCACACCCGCCTGCTTTCTCCACCCCTCACCACCTCACCTTGCCGTCGGGCCCCACAGCCAGGTCCTCAATCTCTCCTTCATGGGCCCGGAACTCCAAAACTTTCTCCAAGGTGGGGACCTGCCACCAAACCACCAGCCTAGTTAGCCTCGGTACTCGGGAAGAGTGCAATGAGCCCCGCCACCTTCCCTGCTACGGCCGCTCAGGGCAGGCTTCGCTCACAGGTCTCCCGGCACCCGTGTTCAGTTTCTCACAATTCTGGCTCTGCCACTACTAACACCCTGTGACCTCCCCAAACCACACACCTTCCAGACACGAACGTAGCCATCCGTCCCTCCAGTGGCAAGCAGGGTAGTATCACGGTTGAAGCGTACAACTTTCTGCAGTGGGTCAGGGCTGAAGTCTGTCTGCACGGCCTGCAAATTCTCTACGCTGAATTCTACCCCCTCCTGGTGGGTTTCGGCTCCAGACTTCTTCTCTGCTGGGGCAGCCCCTTTCCTCTGTCGAGGCCCCTGCTCCTTGGAAGCTGTAACACAAACAACCTGCCATGTTCCAGGCTTCTGGAGTAAGCGGAACCGGCCCCCCTCTCCAGGGGTGACCCTCGAGCTTCTGGCCTCTGCTACCATAACCCTGCCTCCAGCCCCCACTTCTTCAGAGACCAAGGCGAAAGAGATCTTACTCAACCCTTTGCCCAAAGCTAGAGAGGGGGCTCTCACCTGCCTTCTCTGCCTTGTTTTTGCCCTTCTGCTGTTGGGTCTGGAAGCGCAAGAGCTGACAGCGGGCATCCTGCCCTGCAGCAAGGATGTTGCCAGCCAGCGCCAAGTTCATGGTGGCTCGAGTCTCCGTGTCATGGGAGTGGAGCAGGGAGGCACTGAGGTGCCCATGAATCCGCTCTAGCTGCAGAAAGTGCTGTGGGAGAGGGAACCAGGGTGAGCAAGGCTCAGAGGGCACCTCGAGGCCAACTTTCCTCTTATGGTCTGATGCCCTACCCCTTGCTTACTGCACCTTCTACTTCAAAACTTTTTCCAACTTTTTTTTTTGAGCCTCACGAGGCTGGACAACAAAGCAAGGTTGGGCTGGTCACCTCTAGTTTGCAGAACAATAGGCTGACGCCCAGAAAAGTGAAAACACTTAGTTTATGCTGCACTCTCGCCGCTGCTAGAGGGCAGACAGACAAGCCCAGGTGGCCACCCTGGAAAAAGCCGGGATAAGACCCCTAGAACTGAGCCTGAGGTTGAGTCGAAACGTTCCTGCCTAGGCAGCGCTATGTGCAGCTTTCACTTTACCTTAGGAGTCTTTCAATTGACCGGTGAGCGAGTTCTCGACTGAAACTCGCGCTGGGACGCCCGGCAAGCCCAGGATTCCCACCCGAGAGAGAGGAAGGATCCGAAGCAAGAGTGCGGCCCGCCCCTGAGACCATCCCAGAATCGCCCAGAGCCCGCGGTGCGCGACCCGGCCCCAGGGGCCCTGTACTCTCACCACGCCGTTCTTTATACCGGTCTTGGCAGCACCTCCTCCGCCCGCCGCGATGAGCAGCCCCGCGCTCGGCTCGACCTGAAGCGCGTACAACGGGAACGGGGCCCGGTACAGCTCTGGCGCCCGGCGTCGACCCATCCCGCTCGCCGCGCGCCTCACTGCCTGCGTCGAGGCACCCGGGACATGCCGCGCCCGGCCTTCGACTGTGGTTCCGGCCGCGGCTGACGTCGGTCCTGTGGCCGCCAGAGGACCCCAGACCCCTCTCCCTGCCACCGGGAAGCCGAAACCGTAACCACACACAAGAATCCCTGTCACTGCCCTGGGCCGGCAAACCCGGTCTCGCCAACGCGCAGTGCGCAAGCGCAGCGAGCCCGCTCTCCCCGCGCAGGCGCAGGGTGGCCCATACGCGTCAGCACTAGCCGGTCGCGCGCTGGCGGAACCTCTGCGCCGGGATTCAGTTCTCCGCCCGCTTTGGGACGACGGGTTCCGCCATCTTTTTGCGGGAACGTACCCGCCTCAGGGAAGCATCTTTGGTGGTTCTGGAGCAGCAGGGGAAGCTCATAAAGGTTAAGGGACGTGAATAAACCTTCAATAAAGAAATCCTTGAATCAGGACAGTCCACACCCCAGGAGTGACACGCAGACTCGTCAAGCGCAGCCTCTGCGTTTTACCCCCGAGATGAAGTCTTTGTCCCAGGTCACACTCCGGAAATGTGACTTGTGTCCCCTGCCTCTTAACCGAGGCAGCGTGGACTTTAAAAACAGACCTGGCTTCAAACATGGAATCCACCGCTTTCTATTATGAGAAAACCGCTCCCTGCCCTAACAACACCGGCCCTCTTCCTTGGCGGAGGTGGATGCTGGCCATTCTGAAGGCTCTGCACCTGCTCCTCCGGCTGAGGGTTTGTGGGTGGGGGCTGCTCCCCTCTGATACCCTCAGAGGGCGGCCACTCGACCACCAGGCAGGGCAGGTCTTGGCCTGCCCCCCTACCCTTCCGAGGGGTCTCTGGGGTTCTGGTAGTGAAGGTGATGCCAGAAAGATGATACCGGAATCGGGGTTCTTGTTCATGGCAGTCAAAGAATGAACTCCGCGAACACACAGGCAGCAAGCAAGCAAAGTTTTTATTAAAGGCAAGCAGATCGCTCCCAGGGTTGCTGGGAGCGGGGAGAAGAGCCCCCTTTCTCTATTGTCCTATAGGGGATTTTATTCTTTAAAGTTGGGGGGGGCGGTGTACCAACGTGGGGCCCAGAGAGATGCGGTCTTCTCTCCTTGGCCTTGCTTAAGTTACCTATATCAGTTCTTGTCCAATAGGGTCCTAGGGGTGGAAATGTCCCCTAAGTCTCATGGTTTCTTTGCCCTCTTCTTCCCATAAATTTAGTCACGGGGGTTAGAGATTAATGTCCATCTGGGGGTAGGTACATTCCCTATAATAAACAAGGGCTGTGGGGATGTTACTCGCTGGAGCCCTTAAGCCACACACGTTAATATCACAGAATGCGTGGAAGCCCATGCTCCTACACTGACTACCTGAGTTAATATTCTGCCTCAAGTGTGCTATGTTTCTTCGTGTGAACGCTAGGCCTGCCCTTCCCTGCAAGGAGTCCCCTCCTGCTGCTCCCCTGGCCACATGGGCCTGAGTCCTTACAACCTAAGGTGCAGTGAGAGGAGGGGGCCCAGTGGCTTCATCTCTAAGGATGCTATTATCTGTCCACCGAATTGAATTGTGTGAAGGGCCTGACAGAGCCCTCTGCACATCTCAGATGCATGTGGGTCCCTTGCCCTCCTCAGGTTCATGGCATCCACTCTCCCTGGCCCTTCTGTTTTCCTTTGACTCTTCCCCCACCCCTTGTTGGGTTCTGGTCCCCCTGAAGGTAGAGCCCTCCTGCACTGTATCTGCTCAGCAAGACACAAGAACCAGTGTTGCAGGGTCAGGCTTTATTGGATTCACTGAAGGCTGAGTGGGGCCTCAGGAGCGCTTGGTCCCCTTCAGCCAGGAGAGAGCAGACTCCACAAGGGGCTTCCAGGATTCAGGACTGGAGAACACACCTGAGCTCCAGCCAGCCAGCCCTTCAGAGTGTTTTGGGGGCTCCCTGAGATCTGGGGCCTGGCAGGGACCATGGGGTTCAGAGGAGGCACTCCAGGGAGCCTCCGTGGGTCCAGAATTAGGGTGGTGACCTTCCGTGAATGGGTTCTGGAGAGGCAGGCCTCTTTGGGGCAGAAGAAGGCCTGGGCTTCAGGCAGACAGTGGCCTGTTTGGGTGCCTGAGTTGGAGACCCTGAAAACTGCGTGGAGTTTGGTGATTGAGGGCCTACAGACCTGAGGCTCCCGGGCTGGGAGGGGGTTCCTGGGCCTAGGTCTGCCCAGGCCTGAGCTGCTAGGGCCTGAGGTGCCTGGGCTTGACACCCACGGGCCTGAGCAGCCTCGCCCTGAGGCCCTACTTCCTCCGGCCTTCTTTCTGGCAACAGGTGCAAGGCCCTGGCCTGGCCCCGAGGCAGACGAAGGCCAAAGCCAATGCCTATGCGGAGTGGTCCGGATTCCTGGCCCGGTGCACAGGGCAGTAGCTGGGGGAAAGCAAGCAGCCTGGGTCCAGTCCTGTACCTGGGGCTGGGGCAAGAGGGGCTTCGGGGCCGAAGACACACCAAGCATATAGGATACTCCACAACGGGGGCCTGGCCGGTTCTGCCTAGCCATAGGCGCTGCAAAAGCAGTAGCCGCAGGTCGTGGGCAATACGGCGGTGCCCCAGATGGACCACCAGGACCTGGGCCAGGGCTCCTGGGTCCCTGAACTCTGCAGGGTCCCTCTCGCTTGCCACGCACCCCCCCTCCACCCCACGGGACCTGGTGTCCCTGTACTGATGCGAGGGCCATGTTTGGCTGTTAGAGAGGACCCCACGAGAAGGTAGGCTGGGGCTCCAGCAGGTGAGAGTGGAGCTGGGCAAGTCTTCGGGCTGGGAAGGAGACCGGCAGTGTGAGCCAGGGAGAGAGTTGGGGGGCTGAGAGGGAGAGGAGGAGTGAGTGAGAGTAGGAGAGGGGTAGAGGCGGGAGGGTGAGGAAGAACAAGGCAGGGAGAGAGACGGGTAATTCTGATGAAAGAAAGTGGGGGAACTTGGGAGAGAGCAAGAGTAGGGGTGTAGGACAGAGTCAGAATTTGAGTCAGAAGAGTAGAAATGGGAGCCAGCCGAGTGGGACCGCAGGGGAGGGGAGCAGGGTGGGTGACCGGGACGGAGGGATCGCTGGGGAGGCTGAGGTTGGAGGTTGCAGGGAAGAGAGTCCACAAGCTGTGAGGGGAGCTGAGGGGGGTGCCCAGGGGATGCTGCTTTCTGTAGCAGCACCTGGTCCTTGTTTTGAGGCAACATTGCCTTGAATCCAGAAAGGACGGGGGCATCAAGACCAGAGAGGAGAGGCTGGGCGGAAGCAGGACCAGTATCTCTGAGGCCAGAAGTGGCTGAGAAATCAGGGCCTTCTGTGCACAGAACGTGGCTCCAGCCTGGTGTTGGTGTGGCTGTTGGTAGCAAGCCAAAGAGACACCTGTAGCACCAGACTCTCTAGGTGTTCAGGAGGAGCTTGGCTCTAAATTCGGCCTCTCACTTCTTTGCCGTCCACCACTGATGAGGGATGTGGGGAATGGAGAATCAGAACAGCCTCTTGGGAGCCAAGGCGCAGCAGCAGTTATCTGGGAGGGCCAGGGAGGAAGACACAGCCCACAGGTTCTGTAAAGAAAGAAACAGAGCCCGTGATATTGGGAGCACGGGTTCGTTTCTGGCTCTGGCTTAGGTACAAGGCTGGCTGGTTCACCAGGATCCCAAATCCACATCCCCTCTGGGGTCAGAAGAGATGGCATAAATCTCCAGAGAAGGCGAGAGCTAAGGAGGGAGGAGGGGAGGATGGCGTTAGAAGAGGGGGCCTCGGAGTTCCTGTCGTGGCTCAGTGGTTAACGAATCCAACTAGGAACCATGAGGTTGTGGGTTTGATCCCTGGCCTTGCTCAGTAGGTTAAGGATCCGGCATGGCTGTGAGCTGTGGTGTAGGTCGCAGATGCAGCTTAGATCCTGCGTTGCTGTGGCTCTGGTGTAGGCTGGTGGCTCCAATTAGACCCCTAGCCTGGGAACTTCCATATGCCACGGGAAGCAGCCCTAGAAAAGGCAAAAAGACAAAAAAAAAAAAAGAAGAAGAAGAAGAAGAGGGGGCCTAGAGGATGGGGCCTGAGGTCACACTAGGCAGGGAGGCTGTTCTGGTGCTGAGCTCTCACCAGTGAGGGTTCCTCTGGGCTGCGTTTCTCAAGGCACTTCAGTGATGAGCGGACCTGGGAGAGAGAGGAACAGAGTCAGCAATGGTGGATACACCCCTCTGCCCCTGCATCAGTTACCCTACACTCACTCTCACCCAGATTTCTGTCTGAGCCTTGCCCTAGATCCTCCTTCAGCCAGGCGGAGGCCTTCTGTGACAGGTTTTTGGTCTCCTAAACCTGAATCAGAGATTCTGCCAGCATCCTGGTTTCCTGGTCCACGGGTTGCCCTAATCCCTAGCTTCCCTAATGCTGGTGTCCTCTGGCTCAGCCTGGCCCCAGCTAAGATGGCTTGGCACGCTCAGTAGCAGCAGCAGCAGTGGGGCCAGGTGGTGAAAGCCTCTGGGAGACGGGAACTTTGTCTAAGGGGCGGCGTGGCCGCCCCCTTTGGGAGCCGGGAGCTCCATTTCCTGAGGATAGTTCTCCGTGGCATCTAGTGCTTGTGTCACAAAGGTCAGGTGCTGACATCATAGACTCCCCTCCTCAAAGCTCTAGGACCTTCTCTCAGGGGTCATCCAAAAGCTGGCCCTTGTCCAAATGAACAAAACTGAAGCAAGCAAAATTCCTTGGGGCCTAGCCCCCACCCACCCTGCTCTCTGCCCATACACTTTACCATTCTCACCAGCTCCTCCCTCCAGGCTTCGCCCCAACTGTACAGCCTGTCTGGGAGGGGCCCTCCCTTCAACTTCCTGTTTTCCTTTGCTTTCCGAGAAGTTGCATATCTTTTCCCCCTTGGGATATGCTTATATGTTTGCTTTTCAAAAAAAAAAATCAGTTTTTATTATTTTTAGCATTATTGAGGTGTAATTCACAAAATTGGAATATATTTAGAGTGTACAGGGAGTTCCTATTGTGGCTCAGCAGATTACGAACCCAACTAGCATCCATGAGGAGGTAGGTTGATCCCTGGCCTCACTCCAGGGGGTTAAGGATCCGGCGTTGCCCTGAGCTGTGGTGTAGGTCACAGACACGGCTCGGATCTGGCATTGCTGTGGCTCTGGTGTAGGCCAGCAGCTGCAGCTGCGATTTGATCCCTAGCATAGGAACTTCCATATGCTGCAGGTGTGGCCTGACACCAACCCCCCCCCCCAAAAAAAAAAGTTGTGGCCCTAAAAGGCAAAAAAAAAAAAAAGAAAAAAGAAAAAAAGAAAAAAGAAAGAAATTAATTTGCGTACCTCTGTTCTGACGCACTGTGAGTTCCTTTTGCAATTCAGAAATGCAATTCACATGATTCCCAAGTGCTTGTTTATACTCAAGTATAGTCCTTAAGTACGTTCTACATAAATCTCTTCATATTACTCTTATTTCCCACGTTGAAAACTGAGTTTTCTAGCTTGGGAATTATAATAACCCCTGTGTATATTGATTTTTATCAGGATTTTGACATAGTATTATGGCAGAAAAATGTGAGCCAGCCAGTTGAACCACTATTGCTTTTTTTGCCTTTTAGTTCTTATTATTCTTTGAAGTATGCAAATAATAACAAATTCCGTTATACAAAATCCAAACAATATATAAGAGTAAAATTCTATTTTTATTTATTTCTTTATTATTCAACTATAATTGATTTACAATGTTCTGCTGGTTTCTGCTCTACAGGACAGTGACCCCCTCTAAGAGTAAAATTTTAAACTTGGCCTTGGTACTCTTCCTATGTTTACTGTATCCAGGGATGTCCACTGTTGGTCCTCTATTTTTGGATATATCTAATATTTGAGTTTAATAATTATAATTCAGTTTCTCTGCTATGTATCTCTGTTTAATCTGTCGGTTTCTGAAAGAGGTGTATCAAAATGAACAATCATTGTTGATTTATCTATTTCTTCCCACATTTCTGCCAGTTGCTGTTTGATGTATTTTTGAGGCTGCAAAAATATTTATGATGATTAAGACTTCTTGTTCTGGTCGTCCTCTTATCATTTAGCAGATCACCATAAACTTTAAAAAACAAACCAACCCAGCTTTCTTCTCCAGAATTTGGAAAATGAACCATAGGGAAATCTTGAAGACATGAGAAGGAAGAAAATAAAAATAATAAGGCTAAAAATTAGGGAAATGGAGACTTTAAATGAATATGGATTCACACTCATCAAGATGGCAGGTGTAGACGAAAACAAAGCAGAAAATGACGTGTTACAGAGGATGCGGAGAAACTGGCACTCTCATGCACCGCTAGTGGTGGTGTAAAATGGTGCAGCTACTGTGAAAAACAGTTCCTCAAAAAGTTAAAAACAGAACTATCATATGATCCAGCATTTTTTTTTTTTTTTTTGCCATTTCTTGGGCTGCTCCCACAGCATATGGAGGTTCCCAGGCTTGGGGTCGAATCAGAGCTGTAGCCGCCAGCCTATGCCAGAGTCACAGCAACGCAAGATCCGAGCCACGTCTGCAACCTACACCACAGCTCATGGCAATGCTGGATCCTTAACCCACTGAGCAAGGCCAGGGATCGAACCCGCCACCTCATGCTTCCTAGTCAGATTCATTAACCACTGAGCCACGACGGGAACTCCATGATCCAGCAATTTTACTTCTGGGTATATACTCCAAAGAGTCAAAAGCAGAGTCTCAAGAGATATTTGCACATGCATGTTCATAGCAGCATTATTTGCAATAGCCCACAGACGGAAATGCCCATCAACAGATGAATAAACAAAATGTGATAAATACATACAATGGAATATTATTCAGCCTTAAAAAGGAAGAAAATTCTGATTCTTGCTGCAACATGGATAAACCTTGTGGACATACTAAGTAAAATAAGCCAGTCACAAAGGGACAATTACTGTATGATTCTACCTATATGAGCTACTTAAAATAGCCAAATTCTTAGAGATAGAAAGCTCAGTGGCACTGGGGTAGGGGGAACAGGGACTTGTTTAACAAGTGTAGAATTTCAGTTTTGGAATGTGAAAAATGTTCAGTGGATGAATGGCAGTGATGTCTGCACAACAATATCAATGCCCCTGAACTGTATACTTCGAAATGCTTAAGGAGTTCCTGTCGTGGCTCAGCAGAAACGAATCTGACTAGTATCCACAAGGATGCCGTTTCGATCCCTGGCCTCACTCAGTGGGTTAAGGATCTGGCGTTGCCGTGAGCCGTGGTGTAGGTCACAGACACTGCTCAGATCTGGCATTGCTGTGGCCATGTGTAGGCCGGCGGCTACAGCTTGGATTTGACCCCTGGTCTGGGAACCTCCATATGCTGAGGGTGCGGCCCTAAGAAGACAAAAAAAAAAAGGTTAAAATGGTACACTTTATCATAACTTTTAAGGATCCAGTGTGGTCACAGATGCGACTCTGATCCTGTGTGGCTGTGGCTGTGGTGTAGACCACCAGCTGCAGTTGTGATTTGACCCCTAGTCTGGGAACTTCCATATGCCACAGGTGCAGCCCTTAAAAAAAAAAAGACAAAAAATTAAAAAGAATACACAGACATTTCCGGAGTAAACTATACAAATAATAAAGGATATAGAAATTTTTGAAATAAAGTGAGAAGTATTCCATGTTTTTAGAACACGATCGACCTCAAGGTATTAAGATGGCAATACTTCTCAAATTAACTCATGGATTCAATTAAATCCCAATCAAAATTTTGGCTGGATTTGAGGAGGAGGGCCATGCCTGGGGCATGTGGAAGTTCCATGGTCAGGGATCAAACCCATGCCACAGCAGCAATCCCAGCCGTTACAGTGACAATGCTGGATCCTTGACCCACTGCACCACGAAGGAACTCCTCAGTTGAATTTTGTAGGAACTCAACAAACTTTCTCTAAAACCTATATGGAAAAATAAGGGTTCAGAAATGATTAAATAAATTCTGAAAAATGAGTCAGAGGGGAATTTTATTCCACAAAATATGGACAAGTTACAAAGTCATAGTAATAAAAGCAGTAGTGATACTGGCTCAAACACAGGCAAAAGGATCAGTAGAACAGACAGCTCAGGAATTAACCTGTTTATAAATATAGGAACTTAATACATGGCAAAGTGAGAGCTGCAATGAAAGAGGAAGAGGATGGACTGTTCCGTAGGTGACATTGGGGAAACAGTCTCTCTATATGGAGAAAATAAAACTGAATCTCTACCAAGCTCCACACACAAGGGATGCTCCAATTCATCAGTTATCAGATAAAGGCAATTTTTTTTTTGTCTCTTGTTTTTTTTTTATTTTTTTGAGGTCCACACCCTTGGCATATGGAGGTTCCCAGGCTAGGGGTCTAATTGGAGCTGTTGCTGCCAGCCTACGCCACAGCCACAGCAGTGCCAGATCCGAGCTGCACCTTTGACCTACACCACAGCTCATGGCAATGTCGGATCCTTAACCCACTGAGCGAGGCCAGGGCTCAAACCCGAAACCTCATGGTTCCTAGTGGGATTCATTTCTGCTGAGCCACAACAGGAACTCCAGATAAAGGCAATTTAAAACAGCTCTTGGAATTCCCATTGTGGATTAGCGGTTTAAGTATCTGAGTAGTATCCGTGAGGATGCGGGTTTTATCCCTAGCCTTGCTCAGTGGTGTTGCCGTAAGCCGTGGTGTCAGTTGCAGATGCGGCTCAGATCTGGCCTTGCTATGGCTGTGGCATAGGCTGGCAGCTGCAGCTTCGATTCAACCCTGAGCCTGGGAACTTCCATATGCCACAGGTGCGGCCCTAAAAAGATAGGTAAATAAATATATACGGCTGCAATCAACATTTTAAAAAATGAAATAAAATAAAACGACACTTATAGGAGTTCCCTGATGGCCTAGCAGTTGGTGGTGTCACTCCTGTGGCTCGGGTCACTGCTGTGGTGCGGGTTCGACTTGGCAAGGGAACTTCTGCATGCCACAGGCAAGGCCTAAATAAATAAACAAGCAGCCCCTATAAATAAGATAGCCCTTTATAGCTATTCAATGATAGTAGTTAGGAATCTGGTTCATACCAGGCAATGGTGAAGATGTGAGACTCTAGGGCACATGCAGCTTTGCTAGCTGTGCAGACTCTGTGGCCATTCTGAATGGCATGCTGGGAATACCTAGCATTCTGCTCCTGGGCATGTTTTAAAAATCTTACATTAAAAAAAAAAAAAAATCAGGAGTTCCTGTTGTGGCTCAGCGGTTAATGAATCCGACTAGTATGCACGAGGACGAAGGTTCAATCCCTGGTCTTGCTCAGTGGGTTAAGGATCCAGCATTGCAGTAAGCTGTGGGGTAGGTCGCAGACGCAGCTCGGATCCCGAGTTGCTGTGGCTGTGGTCTAGGAATGGGAGCCTATGATAGGCAAAAATAATGGGACTATGATAAAAGGAAAACAGATGGAAGGAAAACGGGAAGGATGAGAGGGAGGGAAGAAGGGAGAAGGAGGCAGGGAGGCAGGGAGGCCAGCAAGAGCTCCTGAGGGGCCCAAAGATGACGCTGTGCACCAATTTGTTGCATGTGGAGTTCTTTTTTTAAATTTTTTTTTGTTTGTTTTTTTTGGGGGGGGGGCGGACCTGTGGCATATGGAGGTTCCCAGGCTATGGGTCCAGTCAGAGCTGTAGCCACTGGCCTACACCACAGCCATAGCGACGCTAGATCCTTAACCCACAGAGCAAGGCCAGGGATCGAACCTGCAACCTCATGGTTCCTAGTCGGATTCGTTTCTTAAACCACATTACCAGGAGTGCATCTTTTCAGTCTTCTTTCTATATATTCACATGGGAACATGAATCTTTATACATACAGATTTTGTTTGCTGGTGTTTTTGTTGTTGTTGTTGTTGTTGCTATTTCTTGGGCCGCTCCCGCGGCATATGGAGGTTCCCAGGCTAGGGGTTGAATCGGAGCTGTAGCCACCGGCCTACGCCAGAGCCACAGCAACTCGGGATCCGAGCCGCGTCTGCAACCTACACCACAGCTCACGGCAACGCCGGATCGTTAACCCACTGAGCAAGGGCAGGGACCGAACCCGCAACCTCATGGTTCCTAGTCGGATTCGTTAACCACTGCGCCACGACAGGAACTCCTGTTTTTTTTTTTTTTTTTAATTCTCACTGGGATCTTACTATACATATTGATCAACAGCTAATTCTTTTTCACTTAACTAGGCATCTCAGAGAGCTTTTTCATGTCCCTATGCAGAAGCCTGCTTCTTCTTCTTTTTTTTTTGTCTTTTTGCCATTTCTTGGGCTGCTCCCACAGCATGTGGAGGTTCCCAGGCTAGGTGTCCAATCATCGGAGCTGTAGCCACCAGCCTACACCAGAGCCGCAGCAAGGCGGGATCCGAGCCGAGTCTGCGATATACACCACAGCTCACGGCAACGCTAGATCCTTAACCCACTGAGCAAGGCCAGGGATTGAACCTGCAACCCCATGGTTCCTAGTTGGATTCATTAACCACTGAGCTACGATGGGAACTCCCAAGGCTGCTTCTTATTACAGCATTTCATTCCACCCCATGGATATACCCAGATTTACTTAATCACTTCCTTATCGATAGACATTCAAGTCAATTTTCTTTTTTTCCCTTCTTTCTGGTTGGCTGAGTGCCCTTCTTTCTGGATGTGCATCCACCTTTGTTTCTCGGTCCTCTCTGTACTTTGCTTAGTTTGGCTCCTCTGGATTCAAGACTGGGGCTTAAGGGATGTGCAGGAGGCTGCTGCTGCAGGCAGAGGTGGTAACTTGAGGGCACGCAGGGGTGACTGTGACAGACTTGCTCTTCCTTCAGCTTGCTTCTTCCTAGCTCAGCCAACATCCTGATCCCTTCAAAGACCTCACGTCTAGCGTGGGAACAGGAATGTGAGTAACCCATCCGAGGCAGAACAGGGTGGCGGAGGGGCCACCTTCCAAGTCCCACGGACCGCCTGGGCTTTCATCCACCCCCATCACTTACTAGATAGTCGACCTTGAGCCAGTTATTTCACCTCCCGATGCCTCAGTTACCACCTGTAAAATGACAACATAAGAGTCTTTTTTTTTTTTCTGGAAAGGTTGATCTGAGGAATAAGATCATCCATATAAATGACTTAGCACAGTGCCTGGCGTGTACTGATCTAAGAATACTAAAGTGTTAGGAAGCCAGCCAGGGCGTGATTAGGCATAAAACGGGGTACAAATCACACAGGGAGACGTGGGCTTTGGGTTCTGTGGGGTTGGAAGAAATCCTCACTAATCTTTTGAGCATTGCCCAAAGGATGGGCAGCCTTTCCCCTAGCAGAGCTGGAGGGAGCTCTTCCAGGGGGACAGAAAGCTCAAAGTAAAAGCATTAAGTTAGTTGGAAATAGCAGGCATGTTTGGGCTATGAGAAGTAGTGCCCGTGGCTGTAAGGGCATGTTCACTGGCGGGGGGGGGGGGGGGGGGGGGCGGGGGGCGGGGAGGTCCTTTCAGGGGTGTGAGCAGGCAGGCCTCTCGCACAGGGAAGGAAGTTCAGAGCCCTTCCATGAACTTGAGTGCCAAAGCTGAAGCTGCAGGTCCATCCCAGGACTAGTCAGGGTCAGACAAAGCTGGGGAAGGAAGCTCCTTTCCTCCCACCCTCTTCTCGTTTTTTTTAAATTTTCTTTAGGGCCACACATGTGGCACGTGGAGGTTCCCAGGCTTCCATAGGAGTCGAACCGAAGCTGCAGCTGCCAGCCATCGCCAAAGCCACAGCAATGCGGGATCTGAGCTGCATCTTTGACCTCCACCACAGCTCACGACAACACCAGATCCTTAACCCACTGAGAGAGGTCAGGCATGGAACCCTCATCCTCACGGACACTATTTGGGTTCATTACCGCTGAGCCACGGCGGGAACTCCCCTCCTGCCTTCTTCAGCAGCGGCCTCCTCCCAGGGCTTGGCCACTCCCAGCATCCAGCACCCCCACCCCTCCGCTGCTGCTTGGGAAGCAGTCAGGAGGCTTTTCGCGGGGGCTGTGCCGGGTGGGCGGTTTTCCCAGAGCAAGGAGCGGAGCAGGACTGAGTTGGCGCCGGCTCCCTCTGATATAGACGCCGCTGGCTGGATGACCAGCCTGCCCCGCTAGCGTGAACGAACCCAAGGGCTCCCTCAGGCACCGTGTTCCCACCCTGGGGGCTGCAGCGCCACACCTCAGAGGTGTGGCATGTCACAGAGGGAGGCCGGAGGGGCACTGGCCATGCCCGGAGTGGGGCAGAGCCCGGCCAAGGCCACGCCGAGGTTGCTAGCAGGCACCGACAGGAAGAGGAGCCGCCTGAGCAGGACAGGGCAGGACCTGTGGGAAGACACCAGCTGGAGCGGCCAAAGATGGAGCGGAGCTGCCCCCAGCTCCCGAGGGTCCAGGGCCAGGAGCCTGGCTCGTGGCCGGGTAAGGACATGCGAGCCCTGAAGAGGGAGCTGGGGGAGGCCGGGGCTGCAGGGGCCTCGATGTCACCTCGGATGGCAGAGCCTCACTCACAGTTATTGTCCTGCCCAAGAGAGGGGACCCTGGTCCCCTCTACTCCAAAGCTCCATGCTTGGGTGACTGGGAGAAGTCAGAACTGGTCTTAACCAGAGGGTGGCTCGGCGAGCTGGCCCAGCTCACTTCTCTCAAGGTAACGGAGGCACCGAGGATTGATGCGTTTCCCAAGGTCCCAGAGAAGCGGCCAGCGGCAGGGCCTGCGTGTCGTGCTGTCCTCTCCTCTCTCCTCAGCTGCCTCCTCATCTCGGGACCTGGCGGGGCCTCATCAGCCCTGCAGAGCAGGGTGTGGCCGTGTGCTCCGAGGGCCCCAGGGCCTCCTGATGAGCAGGATTCAGACTTAGGTGTGGATGGAGCAAGGGCCAGGGAAGCACAGTGGTGGACGAGAAAGGGTACAGGATTCTGAGTTCTGAGCCCAGGCAAGGTCTTTCCTCTCTTCCCTCTGATGCAAAATGGGGCCAGGCTGGGCGCTGACAAAGGGGATAAGACCCTTGTGTCTCTGCCCTTCCGCGTGCTGCTCCTCTGGCAGGAGACCTTGACCTAGGTTGCTCTTAGCCCCCGGAGGCAACGGGGATCCGGTCTGACCCACTCACCCGGGGTCCTCTGTGCAGAACGAGGCCAGTCCTGAGAACGCAGCCCGGGAGCGAAGCCGAGTGAGGACGCTGCGCCAGGCCTTCCTGGCCCTGCAAGCCACTCTGCCCGCCGTGCCACCCGACACCAAGCTGTCCAAGTTGGACGTGCTGGTGCTGGCCACCAGCTACATAGCCCACCTCACCCGCACGCTCGGCCACGAGATGCCCGGCCCTGCCTGGCCACCCTTCCTGCGTGGACTTCGCTACTTGCACCCTCTCAAGGTAGGTCACACGCCCGGGGCCTTGGGGAAGGGGCTTGGGGAGGGGGAAGCTGGACTCAGGTCCCCGGCCCTGGGCAGAGCTGACGTTGGAGCCGGCTCCTTCCTGCTTGCTCAGAGGGAGGGCAGCTGGGGCTGACTCTTGGGACGGGGCTGACCCTGTGTTTCTCATGAGATGCAGTGGGGTGATGATTGAAATGACTTCGGGAGAATGTGGTTCCTCCCCTGAGGAGGGAAATTCTTAGGGGGCCCGAGACCCTGGGCACTTAGTGGTAGAAGTGAAAAGGGGGCCATTTCCAGGGCTGGACCTGGGAAAGGAAACCACACCCGGGAGAGTCCTAGGTCCCAGGGGCATCACGCCCTTGTACAGTGCCTTGGTGTCCTCTGGACTCCCGTCCAGGAGGGACCTCCTTCTGGGAGAACAAAGGTCTAAGAACGCATCACTCCGGAAGCCACCAAGCTGGGTGGGGGAGCGGCGGGGGCTGGGGGGGGGGGCCCTTCCTCCCAGCCTGCCCCCTACCTTTCCTGAACCTCAGTTTTATTATACGTGCAAGGGAAGATAATGTGAGTCTGAATTCACTTTCAGGGTATGGAATGAGATCACGAAGGAAAAGTATGATTAGCAGTAATCGTCATGGCAAGAACAGCTAATGGTATTTGTAACGCCAGGAGCTAGACTGAGTGCTTTAGTGCATTTTAATCTTTTAATCCGCAAAGAACCAAATGAGGATCACTTGACAGATGAGGAAACCAAAGTGTAGGGGGGTTAGGTGGCTGCATGCAGTTTGAACCCCAGACCGTGTGACTTCACACCCCGCCCGGGCTCATCGCCACTAAGCAGGCCCCGGGGGTGGGGGTGGAGGGTGCCCCGTAGTGGGTGTAACGGAGGGTCGCCTTTCCCTCTGAGGACAGCAACTTTATTTTTATGGAGGATTCTTGTCACCACCTCTCTCCCTTCAACGCCATAGTTCTGAAATGTCTTGAAACTTGAGATTTTTTTCTTTCATCAAATACAACCAAAAGGCAAGACTTTGAGACTCAAAGGGGCAACTCGGAGGTGCCAGTGGGGGCACAGTCGTTTCCTTAGCTGTAAGGTGCGGCCAAGGCAAGGCCCTTGCGTGACGTGGATGTGGATACTACGCTGAAGAACGAAGGCGGGACGAGAGCCCGGCTACGTCCAGGACTCCGGCAGCTTGGAGGGCTGGGGTACTAGCCAGGGGCAGTGACCCTCAGCTCTGGGGGCAGGAGCTGTCAGGAGGAAGGCAGACCTCGGGGCAGAGGCAACCTGGCATTTTCTGGGACTGTCCACCCTCTTGCTGGAAGGACAGGCAATCCTGGGAGGTCCCTGCTTAGACGGATCAGAGGGCACTGGTGTTGGGGCCAGAGGCGCTTGGGTGGGAACTGGTCAACAGGCGGGGTCAGGGCTGTTCTGTGTCAGAAGGAGCCTCTCCTCGCCCTCCTGCTGCCTTCCCCACTGCCCAGCCCCCAGCTGCTGCCAGCTCAGCCATCCACCTCGCTCCCCACCGTAGGGGGCTCCTCTTGAGGCCTTGCTCCCCTCAACCGCTCCTCCTCTGCCTCTCAGCCAGGCTCGGGTGGTCAGGAGAATGTGTGAGGCCATGAGTGGCAGTAAGCCCGAGGCCACTGTCATGGAGTGGTCTTGGCAGGAGAGAGGGTCTCAGGGAGGGAAGCTAGGCTTCTGGGTGCCAAGGATGAGGAGGGGTGGCCCTCATGAGCATTACTCACACCCCCCCCCATGACTTGCAGAAGTGGCCGATGAGATCTCGACTCTATGCCGGAGGCCTGGGCTGCTCTGGCCTTGACTCCACCACAGCCGCCACCTCGGGACAAAGAACAAAGGAGGCAGAGGCCGGGCCCCAAGGCTCTGGAGAGGCGGATGCTCTTCTTCCCACCAGGCCGCTCTCACCAGCACTTGGTGACAAGTGATCGTCACAATCACTCTTCCCTCCTGGACTGCGACTCGAACTTAGGGACCTGGACACTCTGCCAGGCCCTGCCCATCTTCACTCTGACTCTCACCCAGCGGATCCTGGGCGGGCTCAGCGCCCAGGTCCCAGCACGCGCACTGGGCAAAGCGGAGGGCACGTCTGTGATGGAGAGTACTCGGGAGGACCAGGGGGCAGATCCTCATCTTGTCACCCGGGGCCTGGCTCTTCATGGCAGAGACACGGGCGGCGGGCAAGGAGAGGGTTTGATCGGGGAGGAAGGTGAGTTAGGGCACCGTTCCCTGCTTTTCTCCCCTAAGATTCCCTCAGACCCGGAGAGACTGCAAGAAGGCATACATCGCTGCACAGGTGCAGAGGTGGGGGGCCCGGTGGGCAGCAGCCACAGGTGCTGATGGGAAAGCCCGGGGCCTCACAGGCCCTTGGCAGCTGTGAGTGTGAACAGAGCCGGGCCGGGGTCACCTGGGCAGAGGGACGACTGAGGAAGGGAACGTGCTTGGCTGTTGCACCATGAGCGGCTTTCCTGATGTCAGAGGCAGGAGAAACTGAGGAATCTTGAATCCGCGTTCTAGTCCTTTCCAGCTGCCCCTCATCACCACGTTTCCTCCCTCTCCGGGCCCTGCATCCTTCCACTCTTTTCTTGATATGAGTGATAGTTACAGGTTGGGCCCTAAAGCTTGCCTTGCTTACCTTCCAGTAATCGGAGAAAACTGACCTAGTCCTCATTGTCTCGTGTGAGATCTTATCCCAGAGGCAGCTCCACCGGCACTGAAGCCGGCAGCACCTCAAGGCCGTGCCTGTGGCAGCTTTTGATAGACTCAGTTACATCCTTGAAGGACCTTAGAAGGAGAAAGTGCACCTTTTCCAGGGGATAAAACTTCCCATCTTTCACTATGTCAGAGACCTAACCTCCAGGACAAACCAGATAGGTCTGGGTTCTCTGGGCTCCTGGGACGATGTTGGCCGAAGGCCCCACTGGCTCAGGAGTTATTTCTACAGTCTGTCTACAGATGAGCTCTCTGGGGCCAGCTCCTCCCCACAGGCGCTGCCCTCCCAGGCTCTCCCTTGGTCCTGCCGCGGGTGCCAGAAGGCTGATAACACTTCAGTGGAATGTATCTCTGGCCCTGAAGAAAGAGCTTGAGGAAGAATCACAGAGGCTAGACCTCCAGAAAGCGACTTTCCAGAGCAGGTGTGGCCCCTGAAGTCCGGACAGAGAAGGAGTCACTTTGTGGTTGAATTTCAGGGCCTCGGAGTGGGAGGCCATGGGCCAGGCCAACTAGAGTCCCACAAAACTCTAGACAGAAGCCTTATACAGAAGCCACCATTGCCATCGGGAGGACTAGTGAGATTCTGGCTGCCTGGGTGCGAGGGGTGGGGGTCTGAGGGCTGGCGTGAGGAGCTGCTCCTCCTCCCCAGGGCTGGCCGGGGTGGCAGGGGAAAGGGGGCTGAGGGGGTGACTCAGCATGTTGGGGTGGAAGCCGAAAAAGAGACACAGAATGTCCCAGCCGCGGCTGCATGAGACGGGGGAGGGCAGCTGGACCGTGGCTCAAAGCCATGGGGAGTAGGCCTCAGCCAAGGCCAAACTCATAAATCGAGTCTCCGCTGAGGGGCCCAGAGAGCTTGTGCAGAGCTGCTTCTGGGCAGCTGGACGGGGCCAGGCAGGGCAGGGACCAGGTGTGGGTGGGCACGAGCAGACTGTTCTTCCCAAGACCATAAAAGTCCAGCTCGAATGTTCTATTTTTAGAGCCAAATAACAGTATCTCCCCTGCTGAGTGGACCACGTGGTCGGAAGAGGAGCAGATGAGTTTCCTCATGGCACACGGTCTCTCCCTGGGGATGAAACAGGGAAAGCAGGCTTTGGCTGTGCACTCAGGACCCCAGGATAACTCCAAAGACTAAAGTCTGGGGCATGCTCCTCCTGTCCCACTAGGACTCCGGCCTTTGCCCAGTAATATCAGACACTTTGGGGAGAGGGGAACCATAGCACCCCAGCATCGGAGTCAAGGAGGACCAAAAGGGATGCAGGAGTTCCCATTGTGGTTCAGCAGAAACGATTCTGACTAGCATCCATGAGGATGCAGGTTCCATCCCTGGCCTCGCTCAGTGGGTTAAGGATCTGGCATTGCCGTGAGCTGTGGTGTGAGTTGCAGATGCAGCTTGGATCTGGCATGGCTGTGGCTGTGGCGTAGGCCGGCAGCTGCAGCTCCAATTCGACCCCTAGCCTGGGAACCTCCGTGTGCTGCAAGTGCGACCCTAAAAGGGAAAAAAAAAAAAATGAAAGAGGGATGCAGCTGGTGGAGGGCTGTGGAAGGGCAAGTGCCATCATTACACGTTTCTACATCGGCCTTGGGATCTTTTCAGGCAAAGCTGTTTTCCTTAGTGTTCTGGACAGTCCTCGTGGGGTCCAGAGGCTGTCTCCCCACACTGGACAGCACCCAGCACAGGCAAGCCAGGGAGCAAAAGGGCTGCAAAGGGGCAGGCAGAGCCCAAGGAAAAACCAGAGGATGGATGGGAATAACCAGAGGCAATATCAGGTCAGAGACTCACAGATGAACCAGAATCAGGAGTAACCCCTTTTCCTCTGCAGCAGAGGAAGGCCAATACCTTCCCATTGGGAGACCCCGGGAACAGGGGTATGTAGGAAAGAAGCTCCGAAAGGAAACAGGTGACAAAAGGACACCCGGGGGGCCTGGCTCAGGAATGAGAGGGATGGTGGGTCCACTTGGGTATCTTGTACCCCCCCATCCCCAGTGCCCATGACTCGGGGTGAGGGTGGAGGCAGGGGTGTCAAGGACAGTGTCCCCGGGACTAGATGTGCCTGTGCTGGACGTGCTTTCTGAGGGGCAGCAGAATTACAGGGCGGAGGTGTATATGGGCTGTGGGGAAACAGAGCTGGCTTCTAAGAATTAAGGCGGAGGCGGCAGATGTCACTAAATTGGGAACTAGACTAATTAGAAATATAAAATCTAGTCTCGTCTGAGAAACTCCCTTTCTCTTCCCCCGGAAGGAGCCTGGCTAGGGTGAGTCAGATGGCACTGCCGTCTCCCTTTTGTGGCCCAAGCCCTAAACCCAGGGCCCCCGCAAGTTTGGTGTTTAAGACAAACTGTAGCCAGTGGGCCAAATCCAGCCCCCGATTTTGTCAGTACGTTTTTGTGGGGATAGTGTCACACTGTTTACACACGATCTGTGGCTACTTTCCTGATACAAAGGCAGAGTTGAATAACTGCAACAGATGGTAAAGCCTAAAATATTTACAGAGTTTCTGTAAAGGAACTCTGGTCCTTTACAGAAAAAATATGCTGACATTTGCTCTTGATCAGAGATACGAAAAGTGTGGTCTGAGAACCCCAGGGGTCTCTGAGGCCCTTTTGGTGCTCTAAGAGGCTGAAATTATTTTCATAATGCAAGACGTTCTTTGCCTTTTTTCACTCTTTCTCTCTCGGGAGTGTGATAGAATTTTCCAGAAGCCAGATGACATGTGATAGGGCAACAACAGATGGAATGTAGCAGCAGACAGGAGAATCCAGCTCTCAGACATTAAAGATCTCTGCAAAAACATAAAACAGTTCTCACTACATATTTTCCAACATGGGAAATAATTATTTTTCATAAAAATGTTATGTATATTTGCATATAGGGGGTTAATGTTATTTTTAAATAAATATTTTTAAAGTCTCTATTTTAATTTCTAATATGGTAAGTGTCAATAGAAATCACCCAATAAAAGAGTTCCCGTTGTGGCTCAGCAGTAATGAAACCAACTAGTATCCATGAGGATGCGGTTAGATCCCTGGCCCCACTCAGAGGGTAAAGGATTTGACGTTGCCGTGCACTGCAGCATAGCTCACAGACACGGCTCAGATCCCTCGTTGCTGTGGCACAGGCTGGCAGCTATGGCTCCAGTTCGACCCCTAGCCTAGAAACTTCCATATGCTGCAGGTGTGGCCCTAAAAAGAAAAAAGAGAGAAAGAAAGAAGGAAAGAAAGAAAAAAAGAAGGAAAGAAAGAAAGAGAAAAACGAACAGAGGGAGGGAGGGAGGGAGGAAAGAAGGAAAGAAATTACCCACATAAGCAAGAGCTTTCTAGAGCCCTGGTTTTTTAAGACTGCAGAGGGGTCCTGAGACCAAAAATTTTATTTTATTTTATTTTTTGTCTTTTTGCCTTTTCTTGGGCCACTCCCAAGGCATATGGAGGTTGCCAGGCTAGGGATCTAATCAGAGCTGTAGCTGCCGGCCTACACCAGAGCCACAGCAATGCGGGATCCGAGCCACGTCTGCAACCTACACCACAGCTCACAGCAACGCAGGATCCTTAACCCACTGAGCAAGGCCAGGGATCAAACCTGCAACCCCACGGTTCCTAGTTGGATTCATTAACCACTGAGCCACGATGGGAACTCCCTGAGACCAAAAATTTTAGAATCTCTGCTCTAAAATAGGTTGGTGATGGTTAAGAAAAGCTCTTACCCACCTCCATGACTCTGTATGTGACAGCTCCACCCTCTGCTTGGGACAGACACGGTGAACTGAACCCGGCCTTAGAGAGAGAGACAAGGGGCTTGGGGACGGGGCAGAGCCTGGCCGAATGTGGACAGAGGGCCAGGAGTCTCGGCCACACTGGGTAGATGGTCCGAGGGTTCAGGGTCCGGCCCCGCATCCCCCCTGAGGACAAAGTGCTCCTGAGGCTCCTGCTGTGTGACCAGGGTACACTCTGAGGCGCCCAGCCCCCAGCCCCCGTCCACCTCCTGGAGCTCAGCCAAGGAGCCTGACTGTCCCAGACACCCAGGAGGCCCCTGAGCTCCAGACTCCAGGGCCCTGAGCGCACCCCTGCCCCACCCCCTTCAGCCTGTCCTTGCTCCTCTGGGCCCCTCCCCACTCCTGAGAATTCCCTGTCCACCACAGATTCCTGGACCCCAGGCAGCTGGTCTCCAAAAGAACCAGCACAGTCCCTGCTTCAAAGATGAGAAACCCCAGGAGTGAATATCTATCTCGTCTTGCTGAACCCGGGTCTCCCCCCAGCCCCAGGCTGGCTGCTGGAGGCACTGGGAAAATGAGAACGGGCCCTTTCCCTCTCCAGGGGCTCTGTCTCCCCAGCCTCACGTTGGGAGCAGAGCCCCCCAACACAGCTGGGGGCCAGCTGCTGAACAGGGAAGCAAAGGACAGGGACCACATCGGTGCCCAGGGCAGGAGCAACAGGATTACCTGTAACCCACAGGAGGGGCTGGAAAGACAGAACTACTGACCACCAGCCACGGGCGAGATCGCGGGGACAGGGTCAGAAGTAAAGACCGGAGTTCCGTCGTGGCGCAGTGGTTAACAAATCCAACTAGGAACCATGAAGTTGCGGGTTCGGTCCCTGCCCTTGCTCAGTGGGTTGACGATCTGGCGTTGCCGTGGGCTGTGGTGTAGGTTGCTGACGTGGCTCTGGAGTAGGCCGGTGGCTACGGCTCCTATTCGACCCCTAGCCTGGGAACCTCCATATGCCGCGGGAGCCGCCCAAAGAAATAGCAAAAAGACAAAAAAGACAAAAAAAAAAGGAAGTAAAGACCACTGAATTAGCCGAGAAGTTATGAAGGGGCAAAGACAATTGAGTATTTTTTAACCTGACAACAAAAGACAAATTCTCGGATTCTCAGAAGAGGAACATTTATTCCCCCCCACCACACACACACACTGAGGACGCTGGAAGGAGAAAAACAAGTTGAGTGAACCAGGCAGGCCTAAATAACAGCAGTTCTAGCAAGGTTTCAATGGGTCAGAACCTCTGGGTTGGGTCCAAGTTGGATGAACATAGGTTCTAGGTCACCTGTCCCAGAAACCACAGCTACCTGCACGGGGTTGGGGGGCAGGTGGCAGAGTCCCAGTGAAAAGCCAGGTACTTCTCTCTATGGATGCAAACTTTGGATGGGGCTTGGGGAGGGAGCCTGGTGACCAGAAAGCTGTCAGGATCTGGAGGCTCTGAGAAGAAGTGCAATAGCATAAACCAGAAGTCGAAGCCCAGCTCAGCTCTACCTGCTGAGGTGTGGCTGTGTGCCAAGCCTTCGGAGAAGAGCCACGTCTCACCATCTCATCACAAGAGGCCATCGACCCTGACCCTGGAAGAGCTGCCAGACCCGGGAAGCGCTGGTCCGCGATGCTCCTCTCCCTTCACATGCCAGGGCTGCTTTCATGAACGTCAGACACAGGGGTAATAATGCTCCACCAGCTGGCCGAGGAGGTGAGGCTCCCTTGTAACCCGTTTTACCAGGGGACTGTGGGCAGCGACATGCTGCCGCCATCATTTCCCTGGATGTGAGGGCAGATCAAGGCAGCCCATTTTGCTTTTAGAAAGTTGTCATAAAAATATGCCACTGACCCAGGCATGGCGGGCCTCTCCTGTGTCACGGCAAAATGAACGTTTACTTGTGCCTTTGAAAGGCAGACTTCTATGTGGGGGAAAAGTGGTGTTTCTAAAAAACTATGAAATCCTAGGCTGTATTTTGATGGCTAAAGGCCCCTGGGTTAACAGATTTTCATGGGGTTTTTGTTATATGTGAGCCATGGGGGACGTTGGGGGCAAAGACCGGACAGCCCCCCTGTCTTTTTGGCAGTGCCTGTGGCATGCGGAAGTTCCTAGGCCAGGGATCGAACCCTCGCCATCGCAGTAGTCAGAGCCCAGGCAATGGACAACGCTGGATCCTTAACTGGCTGAACCACTAGGGGACTTCTGCGTAGCCCTTTTTGAAAGGCAGCGGCACTTCGTAGAAGAGATCTTGCTTGAAATTGCAAATCTTCCCACGAAACCAGCTGTTAAAAACATCACCAGTGAAGTGATGGAGTGTGTTATTAACACCAGGCTTATTTAAGACTTAGAATGGAAAGGAGCTGGTTTCCTGCATTTAAAAAGAAGCCAGAACCATTGGTAGCCTCCCAGGAATAGTAAAAATCCTAAAGTTGGTCCTCTTAAAGCCCTTTTAAGAAGGAGAAAATTGTCTTTTCTGGCTTAAGAAGACACAAAGATTGGCTGGGCTTTCTGCCCATCACCCTCCCCTGGAGGATTTGTTTTTTCTTTAAAGTATTTCAAGGATCATCTTTGTCCAAAGTCAGAACTAGAATTATCCAGAAGCTGCTACAAAGGGGCTATGTTGAAATATCCCACTTGGCTTCTTTACTAGAACTTCTCGGCTTAAATTTACATCCCAAGACAGGGAGACTATCTATTTGAAACAACGCCTAGCTCTTCCTAAATTGCAAAATTGTGAAAGATGATGGCATTGGTCTTGACAGAAGGATATATCATTTGGGTTGATCAGTTTTCCCATAGCTTGTATTTTCTCCCAACATAATATGGTCCTGAATGATCATCTCATTATCTGGTGCGATGATTGCTATTCTTAGGGAGTTTCTGTTTAATTCATACTCAGATATGGCCACTACACAATTTATACAAGGAATTTCTCCTGAGACACCCTATACAAACATGAAAAAAACAGAGCAGGAAAGAGAAAACTTGGGTTTGTAAACCATACTTGACCAACAGCCAAAGCAGAAACTGCCTGCCTTATGGGGTTCCTGCATGAGTGACATATATGCTAAGAAAAATTATTGGACTTCTCCTAGCCACAGCAATCAGAGAAGTAAATGAAATAAAAGGCATCCAAATTGGAAAGGGAGAAGTAAATCTATCACTATTTGCAGATGACATGATACTATACCTAGAGAATCCTAAAGACTCTACCAGAAAACTGTTAGAGCTCATCCATGAATTTGGCAAAGTAGCAGGATACAAAATTAACACACAGAAATTGATGGTATTTCTATATACTAACAATGAAAGATCAGAAAGAGAAATTAGGGAAGCAATTCCATTTACCATCACATCCAGAAGAATAAAATACCTAGGAGTAAATCTGCCTAAAAGAGACAAAAGACCTGTACTCTGAAAACTATAAGCCACTGATGAAAGAAATCAAAGATGACGCAAATAGATGGAAAGATATACCATGCTCTTGGATTGGAAGAGTTAATATTATCAAAATGACTATACTACTCAAGGCATTCTACAGATTCAATGCAATCCCTTTCAAATTACCAAGGACATTTTTGACAGAACTCAAACAAAATATTCTGAAGTTTTTTGGAAGCACAAAAGAGCCAGAATAACCAAAGATATCCTGAAAAAGTAAAAAAAAAATGGAGCTGGAGGAATCAGGCTCCCTGACTTCAGACTATACTACAAAGCAACAGTCATCAAAACCATATGGTACTGGCACAAAGACAGACATATAGATCAGTGGAACAGGATAGAAAGTCCAGAATTAAGCCCACGCACCAACTAATCTATGACAAAGGAGGCAAGAATGTACAATGGAGAAAAGACAGCCTGTTCAATAAGTGGTGCTGGGAAAACTGGACAGCTGCATGTAAAGCAATGAAACTGGAACATACCATCACACCATGCACAAAAATAAACTCAAAATGGATTAAAGATGTAAATATAAGACCAGATTCTATAAAACTCTTAGGGGAAACATAGGCCAAACACTCTCTGACATAAATGACAGCAACGTCTTCTCTTAGAGTAATGACAGTAAAAACAAAAATAAACAAATGGGACTTAATTAAACTTAAAAGTTTCTTCACAGCAAAGGAAACCCTAAACAAAATGAAAAGACAACCCATGCAATGGGAGAAAATATTTGCAAATGAATCGACTGACAAGGGATTCATCTCCAAAATTTATAAACACCTCCTACTGCTCAATACCAAAAAAACAAACAACCCCATCAAAAAATGGGCAGAAGATCTAAACAGACAGCTCCAAAGAAGACATAACAGATGGCCAAAAAACACATGAAAAGATGTTCAACATCTTTTATTATTAGAGAAATGCAAATCAAAACCACTCTGAGGTACCACCTTACACCAGCCAGAATGGCCATTATCCAAAAGTCTACCAACAATAAGTGCTGGAGGGGGTGTGCAGAAAAAGGAACCCTAGTACACTGTTGGTGGGATTGTAAGTTTGTGCAACCACTGTGGGAAACAATATGGAGATTCATCAGAAAACTAAAAATAGAACTACCATTTGATCCAGCAATCCCACTCCTGGGCATCTACCCAGAGAAAACCATGACTCGAAAAGATACATGTACTCCGATGTTCCTTGCAGCACTCTTTTCAATAGCCAAGACATGGAAACAACCTAAATGCCCATCGACAGAGGAGTGGATCAAGAAGATGTGGTACACAATGGAATATTAGTCAGCCATTAAAAAGGATGAAACACCGGCATTTTTAGCAACATGGATGGACCTAGAAATTATCATGCTAAGTGAAGTCAGCCATGCAATGAGACACCATCAAACGCTTTCATGGACATGTGGAATAAGAAAAAAGGACACAATGAACTTCTTTGCAGAACAGATACTGACTCACAGACTTTGAAAAACTTATGGTCTCCAAAGGAGACACTTTGTGGGGTGGGAGGGTGCACTGGGGTTATGGGATGGAAATCCTATAAAATTGGATTGTGATGATCATTGTACAACTATACATGTAATAAATTCATTGAGTAATAAAAAAATTATTGGACTTCTATTTCTGACAACATGGTAGACTGGTGTTCGGGAAACCCCTCTTGGATAGAATACTCAAAATGATGGATGAACGTGTTTTCATGTTTTAAAGTGCATTGCTGAGTTGGCAGAAAACTGAGGGAAAGGAATAAGAAAGTATCAAACCAAAATTGGGGGAGTTCCCATCATGGCTCAGCAGAAACAATCGGACTAGTATCCATGAGGATGTGGTTTCAATCCCTGGCCTCCCTCAGTGGGTGGGGATCTGGTGTTGCAGTGAGCTGTGGTGTAGGCCAGCAGCTGTAGCTCCGATTCAACCCCTAGCCTGGGAACTTCCATATGCCATGGGTGCGGCCCTAAAAATAAAATAAAATAAAATAAAATAAAATAAAATAAAATAAAATAAAACAAAAATTGGTAAGCCAGAACTGAATCTTGTGTGGCCTTGGTGGTATCGTAGATTCTTGGTGCCCAAGGCCAGGATTTTTAGAGGCCAAATCCAAGGAAAAGAGACAAAGTCCAGGACCCATACAAAACAAGAAGTTGCATCAAAGACATAATGATAAACCTGGGGTCCCCAAATGCCAAATCTTCAGTGAGTAAAAGAGAGATGAGAACACTTGCTCAAAGAGGTCTTGGCTTGGGGTGGAGGTAGGGGATAGAGTCTCCCACAGACTTCCAAGCCCTTAAAATTTGGAGAGGGGTCAAGAAGGCCCCAATTTTTTTGGATGCACTTGAGACATGTGGAAGTTCCCAGGCTGCAGATCAAACCGGCACCAGAGCAGTAACCCAAATTGCTGCAGTGACGACTCCAGATCCTTAACTCACTGTGCTACAAGGGAACTCCAAAAAAGCCCCAAATTTTAAGGGATCTCAATTTAGTAGTGTTTCTAAGCATAAGTAAGAACAATTCTCCTCTGGAAGAACAAACTTTAAATTAGGCTTTGAAGGGTTCCCACGGATAAAAATTCCAACAAACTTGAGTTCATAGGAAACACTTCTAAAAATCAGAAGAAAACGTGCCACCATAAGCAATGTTAGCAGAAACATTGAACTTGCAAGTGCTAGAATCACACTTGAATGACTGCATATACTGTAATTTTAAGGTACAAAATACACATTAAGTATGTATAATATATTTAAAGAAACAGAGTATTCCGAAAGGACGATGCAAGAAAAAGAGGCTGTCCAACATAACTGCCGGTCCAGCGCTGCAGGGAAAGGGGAGATCCTGCAAGAGGCACAGTGCGATATAACAGAACACACGAGATTCTTCCATTTAGAAAGTGGGGGAGGAGGAGGCACTCTGTTCCGCAGAACAAGGCGTCTAGGCTTTAGCCCACATGATTTTTATTAAGGAAGGTGATGAGATTATTATTAGTGGGATTAAGGAAGGTGACAAGAAGAGCGGGCAAGGACAGGCATAGGCTATAAGGAGATTATCGTCTAGTGATATCAAAGGGGGTATCCTTAGGACATAGTGCAGCTGTTTATAGGATAACATGGTTAATGCCTAAGTCCTTTATCTTCTCTTCAAGGAGACTCTGTACTTTAGAACTCTTGAGTCCATAGATATTTGCCCTCTGCAGAGTTCTGCGGTTCTGTGGTCTCCAACACACACCCAGGCAGAATTGGAAGGAGAGATAGACTTTCTAGGAATTAAAAACATAGTACTTCAGGATTTCCCTTGTGGCACAGTGGGTTAAGGATCCCTCACTGTCATTGCAGTAGCTTGGGTTATTGGGTTATTGGGTTATTGGGTTTGATCCCTGGCCTGGGAACTTCCACATGCCTGGGCATGGACTAAAATATATATACATGTATGTGTATATATGTATATATGTAGTTCTATATTCGAGATTTCAATATATAATATTTCAGTTAGAAACCCAGTGGATGTTTAGAAACTGCTGAAAATAGCACTAGTATATCTGAAAATAGATCTGAAGAAATTACCATAATTTGATACGTATGGACAAAGAGACGGAAACAGAAAAAGAAGAAGATGAGAGTGTATCTTCATGACCCTGGAATAAGGAGATATTCCTTAAAGAAGACACAAACGGCACTAATCCCAAAGGAAAAAATTGATAAGTTACAACACACAAAATTAGGAATGTCACTATCACAAGATGCCATTGAGAGAGTGGAAAGGGTGACCTCACAGACTGGAAAGAATATTTGCAACACGTATCATCAAAAGGGCTTATATCAAGAATGTACTTAACAAGGACTTACTGTATAGCACGGGAATTATACTCAGTATTTTGTAATACCTATAAGGGAAAAGAATCTGAAAAAGAGTAGAGATATATGTGTGTATAACTGAATCTGTACACCTGAAATTAACACAACATTGGATGTCAATTATACTTCAATAAAATATTTTTTTAACTATATACATGGAGTTCCCTGGTAGTCTAGCAGTTAAGGATCCGGCAGTATCACTGCTGTGCCTTGGGTTCTATCCTTGGCCCAGGAACTTCTGTATGCTTTGGGCACAGCTAAAAAAAAAAGAATACTTTAAAACCTCAAAACCTCATTGAACAATAAGGTAAAGACTGACTACCCAGTTGTCAGTGGGCCAGAGACTTGAATGGAAATCTTTCTAGCGAAGATATCCAAGGGGTCGAAAGAGTCACCTTCAATAGTAATTAGAAACATGCAAATTGAAATCACAGTGACATATACCTATACATTTATCAGAACAGTTAATACTTGTATCTATTGGATCCAGCAAATACACACCTAGGTATATATCTCTAAAATACGACTGTACAAAGGGCATCAAAAGACATGTACAGGATAGCTGTTAGCATTTTCTGTGATGGCTCCCACCTGGAAACTTGTGTTGGCTTCCTACCACTGCTGGGGCTGGACTTCTGCAAACCAGAGGGCACCTTGTTAGGCTCCACCAGTAGGGGGTGCTAGAGGAAGCCTGCGAGCAAGAGGAGAGCGAAGGGATTCGTTTCTTGCAGTTGGCTTCCCTCACCGGAGTGTCATGGTGGCAACAGCTCTTATCCAGGGCAGTTCAAGTTTCCAGCTTTTCCCTCTTCTCAGCATCAGCCTTATTGTGCCGGTCAAAGCTACCTGCACCAACACACCAGCACTCTCTCCTCTGAGGTCCGGGTCCCCCGCCCCAAGCTTCTGGATTCCTGTAACTCCCACTTCTTTGTTAACTACCACCTGTGCAGGGGCTTCCTTCTGTTGCTACCTCTCTGTTTTCTGGGCCCTTTCCTTTGGCCTTTGCTGTCCTTATAATAAATTCCCTCTGTTAAAAATAACTGGTTAAGGATCCACCGTTGCCCTGAGCTGTGGTGTAGGTCATAGATTCGGCTCAGATCTGGCGTTGCTGTGGCTGTGACATAGGCCAGCAGCTGCAGCTCCAATTGGACCTCTAGCCTGCGAACTTCCATATACTGGGGGTGTAGCCCTAAAAAAATCAATGACAACAACAATGAAAACAAAAAACCTGGCATGGGAGTTCTCTTGTGGCACATTGGATTAAGGATCTGGCATTGTTACTGCAACAGCTTGGGTTACTGCTGTGGCACGGGTTTGATCCCTGGTCCAGGAGATTCCACATGCTGTGGGCACAGCAAAACCAACGAACCAACCAAAGATACAAACAAAAAACCCCACAAAAGCCCAAAAATAGTTGGTATGGTTTTTTTGTTTGTTTTGTTTTGTCTTTTTGCTATTTTTTTGGGCCACTCCCATGGCATATGGAGATCCCAGGCTAGGGGTCTAATCGGAGCTGTAGCCACTGGCCTACGCCAGAGCCATAGCAACGCTGGATCCGAGCTGCGTCTGCAACCTACACCACAGCTCATGGCAACACCGGATCCTTAACCCACTGAGCAGGGGCAGGGATTGAATCCGCAACCTCATGGTTCCTAGTCGGATTCGTTAACCGCTGCACCACGACGGGAACTCCCGTTGGTATGGTTTTTATGTTCCTGACTGGACCCTGAATGATACTACAGTCAAATTTCAATTCTTTTGACATCGCTCCTCTTTTTTTTTTTTTTTTTGTCCTTTCTAGGGCCATACCCACGGCATATGGAGGTTCCCTGGCTCGGAGTCTAATCAGAGTTGTAGCCTCCAGCCTACACAACTACACAACAACTACAGCAACGTGGGATCCGAGCCGCATCTGCGACCTACACCACAGATCATGGCAACGCCAGATCCTTAACCCACTGAGCAAGGCCAGGGATCAAACCCACAACCTCATGGTTCCTAGTTGGATTCGTTAACCACTGAGCCTCGATGGGAACTTGGACCACTCCTCTTTTAAATAGGGAACCTGCAGGCTATGACAAGTTTCCCAGATCCTCACAGCCTGGCTTGGTTGATTTTGGGTGGCGTCTTGACATGGTCACAGCAATCACCCAGAGCCAAAGAGCAGAGTACCTTGAGTATCCATCTACAGCTGCGACTGCCTGCCAGGAGGACAGTGACAGTCACGCCAGCCCTTATGGACCTTCTCTGGCTGGCTGGTCTTTCTCCTGTGAGCGTGCCTGGGCAGATGGCCTCTTTCCTAAAGCTCTCCTCAAAGAAGTTGCTGAGGAAACTGAATCTGAGGGCATCAGACTCGGGAGGCTCCCTGCTGTTACCATGGCCACCATTGTGTATGTGTGTTTAACAACGTCACCGTGAGGGCTGATTCTTTAACCAGATTGTAAACATGTGTGCAGAGCTTGCCTGGCAAATGAGCTAGAAGGTTGTGTAATTGGTGAGCAAAACAACGGGAGGTGAGACCTTAATGGGCCGTGATCTTTCAGTGCTCTTCCCCTGGCAGGCTTGTAGCCACCGTTACGAGTTATTATAAAAGCCACTCCACCCTCTGTCGCCTCGCAAGATAACCGCATGGGATATAATTTTCCTAACCCGCTTAAGTACACACCTCAACAGTTCCCACCATTTAAATCTGTGTCTAAATGAAGCAGAACACAAGCCGCTTATTCAAAAATCTATTTTTATTTACACTTTCAGCCAGACTCTTTTCATCAGAGTTTCCTATTGTACACAGTCTAAATGCCAATCCTTTGGTCCTGCCCAGAGACATTATCTAATACCTTGGGGATCTCAGCTCTTGGCCTCCCCAAATGCAATCAATTTCCTATCCCCTCACTGCAGCCACTCGCTCCTACAGTCATACCCTTTACCTTGTCATGACCAAGAACAATTACCAATAATCTCTATTTCTTCCTTTTTTTTTCCTTTTTTTCTTTTTGTCCTTTGGGGCCGCACCAGCAGCATACGGAAGTTCCCAGGCTAGGGGTCAAATCAGAGCTGTAGCTGCCCTTTGCAGGGCCCTTGTACAACTTGAACTTCGTCCTCCTTTTGGATGGGCATGGGTGGAATATAGCACTTCTGTCTCAGCTCTTTAGAAAGAGGGGAAGAAGGCATAGTCTTCCTGCGAACCTGGGAAGGTACATTGAAATGCCTTCTTGCTTTGTTCAGAAGTCACGAGGGGATTGAATTCACTTTGGCCCCTGGCGCTTCAGTGATGGCTGCAAAAGGGAAGAGCCCAGGGTTCATTTCTATGGTCTGGTCTTAGGGCTGGTTTTGTTTTTTGCATCATTTGACCCTTCAGACAACCCTGTCCTTCTTGAAACAGTTTTCCCCTCTAGGCTCCTTAATCAGTTGCTCCTTCTCAGTTTTCTTCCTGGCTCCTCCCCCTCTTCTGCTTATAAATTTGAAAGTAGCATGGAGAAAATTAGCAAGGCAAAAGCCACTACAAGTAAACTGAAAAGGTGAATGACAAACTGGACAAGAGTATTCATAGCTCAGGTCATGGAAATGGTGACGATATCACTAATATTCAAAGAGCGTCTAGAAATTAATAAGAAAAAAAACCAACAACTCAATAGAAAAGTGGAGAAAGAATATGAACAGACAGATCTCAGGAAAGGGAATCAAATACCTTTTAACATACAAAGAGAGCAGCATATTCATTAATAATAAAGAGAAATTAGAGTTCCTTAGTGGACTACTGTTTAAGGATTTGGCATTGTCGCTGCTGTGGCTTGAGTTCAATCCCCGGCCCAGAAACCTCCACATGCCTTGGACACAGCCAAATAAAAATATATTAATAACAAAAATAATAAAGATATATATGTATGGCTGGGTCACTTTGCTGTACAGCAGAAATTGATAGAACATTGTAAATCAACTATATTTTTTAAAAAATCTGGAGTTCCCACTGTGGCGAAGTAGAAACAAATCCAACTAGTATCTGTGAGGACAAAAGTTCAATCCCTGGCCTCCTTCAGTGGATCAGGGATCTGGCATTGCTGTGAGCTGTGGTGTAGGTCGCAGACACGCCTTGGATCCCGCATTGCTGTGGCTGTGGTGTAGGCCGGTGGCTACAGCTCTGATTCAACCCCTAGCCTGGGAACCTCCAGATGCCGCAGGTGCGGCCCTAAAAAGACAAAAATAAATAAATAAATAAGTGAGTAAATAACAACAATAACAAAGAGAAATAAAGATTACACCGTAACGAAATACCATTTTCAACCATCATACTGCTAAAAGCCCCTGTTTGACAGCATGCTCATATATTGCTGTGACATTAATATGAAAAGATCTCTGAAATAGAAACAAATGAACACAAAGCACAAAACAGCAGATATCTTACACTCCCGGAACATATATAATTTCTGTTTGTATTTCTATGAAACGCACAACACAAAAAAAACAATGAAGGCATTCCCATTGCGGCTCAGCAGTTAACCAACCCAACAAGTATCCATGAAGAGGCAAGTTCAATCCTTGGCCCCGCTCAGTGGGTTAAAAATTTGGCCTTGCCATGAGCTGTGGCGTAGGTCGCAGACACGGCTGGGATCTGGCGTTGCTGGGGCTGTGGCACAGGCTGGCAGCGGCAGCTCCCATTGGACCCCTATCCTGGAACTTCCATATGCTGTGGGCGCAGCCCCAAAAAGCGAGCAAGCAAACAAACAAACAATGAAAAGCTGTTAATTATTGGAGGAGGAACTGGAGTGGATGGGGGAAAATGTGAGAATGATTCTATTAAGGGTTCACCTTTGTAGGTTGTTGGTTTTGAACCATTGAACATATTATTTATTTTTTAAAAAGGCAGACAAAGGACAACGGTCCAAGGAGTGCCTTAGTGAATTTCTTCTACGCACTGGCTTACGGAACACAAACAAATGTGATTCATCTCTGAGAGGGTTAGGGCATTACGATAAGCATGCTGTGTGGGGCCTGAGTTGTACTTGAGTCTGTACCATTCAGAGATAGTCGCAATGGCCTGAAATGACATTTCCGATGACAGCAAGAGCATCACCAGACCTGTGTTAACCTATCTGAAGACTCTGCACTGGATCCATGATTTGTCTATGTACAGACACACATTACTACCAGGGCACGAGATAAACGTTTATCTGCCTCTGTCACCACTGTCACCAGAAGCACTGGCATCCACTGGATGTTTTAGTTGCTACAAAGAAAACATTCACACCAAATGCATAAATGATCGCTAACATCATGAGTCATTAGGGAAATGCACATCCAAACCACTTCCCACCTCCTCAGGGTGGCCATAATTAACATTTAAAAAAGAAAATAACAAATGTGGTCGAGGAAGCGGGGAAATTGGAATTCTCAGACACTGCTGGTAGGGATGTGAAATGGTGCAGCCACTGTGAAAACCAGTTTGGTGGTTCCTCAAAAAGGTAAACAGAATGACACTGTAACCCAACAATTCCACTCCTTGGTATGAGCCCAAAAGAATTGGAAACAAGTGTTGATATAAATAAAGACTTCACCATGAACAGTAGCCCTATCCACAATAGCCTAAAAGTGGAAACAACCCCTACGTCCACAGCTGATGAATGGATAAACAAAAAGGAGGTACATCTACGCAATGGAATGGTCTTTGGCAACAAAAAGGAATGAAGCACCAGCAGGAGCCAAGACACAAACGAACCGTGAAAATGTTACCCTAAGAGAAGGAAGGCAGACACAAAGGCCACGTATGACATGATGCCAACCGTCTGCTCCCAGCGTTAATCACTGTGGAATCTTACAGAAAATACAGACCACTTCACCCCAGAAGTTATACTGACTATATACCCAGCCAGGGTGAACTGCACAGACCTACATTTAGGAAAGAGATTCCGTTGTGAAATTTTCACCTGTTCAGAATCTTTTTTGTTTTTGCGTGGTTTTTTTTTTTTTTTTTGGTCTTTTTGCCTTTTCTAGGGCTGCTCCCATGGCATATGGAGGTTCCCAGGCTAGGGGTCGAATCGGAGCTGTAGCCACCGGCCTACACCACAGCCACAGCAACGAGGGAATTGAGCCGAGTCTGCAACCTACGCCACAACTCACACAACGCCAGATCCTTAACCCACTGAGCGAGGCCAGGGAGCGAATCCACAACCTTGTGGTTCCTAGTCGGATTCGTTACCCACTGAGCCTCGACAGGAACTCTGTTCAGTATCTTCTCATCCTTTTTGTGTAATCATAAAAATGACTTTCACTGTTATTGACAAGAACTTGCCTGCAGTTCAAGAACTCAGGCCTCTAAAAGTTTCACACTATCCCTTTAGAGTGCAACTGTCAACCTCTAAGACTTCTTTCCTAATGAATTATCTTGTAAAGTAGTAGTCAGTCTTGGATCTGTATCTCAGCTACTTAAGTTTCCGGATTTTGTTGCTTGCCAGAAGGATTTGGAGTTTTATCTTGCTGGCTTCTTTTTCGTTTTGCCAAAGAATTATTAATATAATCACTAAGATAGCAGTTTTGTTGTCTTAACATGGTGTGTTAAGGGAGTTCCCTGGTGGTCTATTGGTTAGGATTTGGAGCTTTCACTGCCGTGGCCCAGGTTCAATCCCTGGTCTAGGAACTGAGATCCCACATCAAGCTGTGGCATGCAGCAACAAACAAACAACAACAGCAAACAACAAAACAGTGTGTTAAGAAGTTTTTGTCGGAGCTCCCATCGTGGCTCAGTGGTTAATGAATCCAACTAGGAACCATGAGGTTGCAGGTTCAATCCCTGGCCTTGCTCAGTGGGTTAAGGATCCGGCGTTGCCATAAGCTGTGGTGTAGGTCACAGACGAGGCTCGGATCCCATGTTGCTGCGGCTCTGGTGTAGGCCAGCGGCTACAGCTCCGATTCGACCCCTAACCTGGGAACCTCTATATGCCGAGGGATTGGCCCAAGAAATGGCAAAAAAAAAAAAAAAAGTTTTTGTCTATTCTGGTGTAAAGAAACACAGGGGAAGAAATGCCTTCTTTTCCTCTTTGCTGGATGAAATCATGTCTTTATGCCTTGTCTGGAATTGCTGCAGCTATCTTGAAACCCCAGATGGAAGCATCACCTAGAGGCTGAGGATGGCAAGGCGGAAAGATGACTTGTTGATCTATTGGGATCTGTAATGATCTTATCAAGGTTCTGAGCTGACCTGGGACCACTTAGCCCCCAGACCTCTGGTTATGTGAGATAATGACAGTCCTTATAACGGGTCTGTAGTTTTATTTTCTTGTGATAGATTTGTTTGAAGTGGACTCACAAACAAACTCTCAACGGGAACATTTTCTGTTTCTGTTGCCCAAGCCACAGAATTATGGAATTAAAAGTGGTAAGAATGTGATCAAGGTAAAGGATTCTTATCTGAATGTTGGATATGGCCGCAAAGGTCAATTTCGACAGCTTGAAAGAACCTTTGCTCAGTTTGGGAACCACAGCTCAGGTGGGAAAGCTGAACCAAGCAAAGATAGTCCTGCAGCATTAGATATGATAAAAGACAAATTGTTATTTATGATAAAGACAGAATACTGGAGTTCCCGTTGTGGCGCAGCAGAAATGAATCCCACTAGGAACCATGAGGTTGCAGGTTCGATCCCTGGCATCGCTCAGTGGGTTAAGGATCTGGCATTGTCATGAGCTGTGGTGTAGCTCACAGATGCAGCTCTAGATGGACTCCTAGCCTGGGAATTTCCACATGCCATGGGTGCGGCCCTCAAAAGACAAAAAAAAAAAAAAAAGGTGATTAAAGAGTATTTAAAGTGCCAGAGAGAATAATATGGCGCAATGGCCATTGGCAGCCCTTGTACAGGATGTTACAAACATTCCAAACATTCTGTCGATGGGAATGCTCCTGGCAACACAGAGTGACCATGAGTTTATTTCACGTAAAATGCGTGAAGATGGTGGTTGTGGCTGACCAAAGAGGCAGAGCAGGTGGTGGAGAAGAAAGGGCAACGCTGCCAATAAACACCTGTGGCTTCAGAATTTGGCATCCTTTTCATTATTCACAATGAGCTATGAAGGAGTAAGGAAAACCACGATTGATCAATGATTTATGATGTGGAAATCCCTCAGAAGAAAAAACTGGAGCTGGGTATCTCTAACTTTGTCTCTGATGCACGTATCAGGCTCACCCTCAAGCTGTTCGTGTGCAAGACACATCCAAAGACGCAGACAAAGCTTTAAGAATGCAACTACCAGGAAAATAGAAATCAACACCCAAGTCCCAGACCAACCCAAAATAGTACATGAAAGGTCAGACCTAAACAGCACAGCAAAGTCCTGGAAACCTGACCTGATGAGAGCACTACTCTGGCAGAAGGTGAAACAGTACTTGCGGTCTGAAGCCCCCTGGATTGGTGGTTTGCTAAAACAACAACAAAATAATCGACATTATTAAGAGGATTTTTTTTTGTCTTTTTGCCTTTTCTTGGGCCGCTCCCTCGGCATATGGAGGTTCCCAGGCTAGGGGTCGAATCGGAGCTGTAGCTGCTGGCCTATGCCAGAGCCACAGCAACGCAGGATCCGAGCCATGTCTGCGACTTACACCACAGCTCATGGCAACGCTGGATCGTTAACCCACTGAGCAAGGGCAGGGATGGAACCCGCAACCTCATGGTTCCTAGTCGGATTCGTTAACCACTGCGCCACGACGGGAACTCCCATTAAGAGGATTTAATAGGACCCAGAGGAGTTCCCGTCGTGGCTCAGTGGTTAATGAATCCAACTAGGAACCATGAGGTTTTGGGTTGGATCCCTGGCCTCGCTCAGTGGGTTGGGGATCCAGCATTGCCATGAGCTGTGGTGTGGGTTGCAGACACGGCTCGGATCTGGCGATGCTGTGGCTCTGGCGTAAGCCAGCAGCTACAGCTCTGATTAGACCCCCTAGCCTGGGAACGTCCATGTGCTGCGGGTGCAGCCCTGGAAAAGACAAAAAAAAAAAAAAATCCCAACAAAATGTCACTAAAAAATAAATAAATAAATAAATAGGACCCAGAACCTCACTTCTAGGTATATACCCAAGTGAAATGAAAGCTCGGTTGACAGAACAACTGGAGAATCACTCCACAAATGTTTACAGCAGCTTTGTTTGTAATCACCAAACCCTGGAACCAATACAATGCACTATAATTGCAGGATACAAAATTAGCATACAGAAATCTATGTGTTTTAGGGGGTTTCCTCTTGTTTGATTTTGTTTTTAGAAATCGGTTGTATTAAAAAAAAATTTTTTTTTTTTTTACCATGAATGTGGTATGTGGAATTTCCCTGGCCAGTGATCAAACCCTTGCCACAACAGTGGCAATGCCTAATCCTTAAGCACTAGGCCATCGGGAACTCCAGGGACTTTTATAAAATGCATCACTAGGTTGCTAATGGCTTGCCAGCAATTACAGGGGGAAAAGTATTGATACTATAACAACACAGACGACTTTTAAATGTATTTGGTTAAATGAAAGAAGTGAGGTTTGGAGTTCCCGTCATGGCTCAGTGGTAATGAACCCAACTAGTATCCTTGAGGATGCGGTTTGATCCCCGGCCTTGCTCAGCGGGTTAAGGATCCAGCGTTGCCGGGAGCTATGGTGTAGGTCGCAGACGCGGCTCAGATCCTGAGTTGCTGTGGCTGAGGTGTGGGCCGGCGGCTGTAGCTCCCATTCCACCCCTAGCCTGGGAACTTCCGTAGGCCGAGGGTGCGGCCCTAAAAAGATAAAAAGAAAAAAAAATGTTCTTGCCTGGTTTCCAGTCTGACAGCCAGAATTTCTGGGCTGCCTGGGCTGCGGGCCAGAGTTCAGAGGGGTCTGACAAATCAGTGGTTTTGCACAGGGCTGTGGGAGCCGGGGCAGCTGCTAATAGTGTTAAATTGGTGACTGGCGAATGGGTTGTGGGTCTGTGTACAATGATGAGTAGCCTCCCCAGAGTCACCCTTATAATCAGGACCCAGAAATGCCTTCTCATTACTGACGTCATAATCATCCCCTTACATAAAAGCATAAAAATAGTGTTGAATTGGCACTGACTCCCAGAGCAACGTTCCTATTCTCTCATCGTGTCCGTGGTACCTTGATCTTCGTTCCCAAGTGGCCTCTGAAAAGGCAGTGATACTCAGACCTTCCACACGGAAACCGCCACGGTCTCAGGAGGCAGCTGGCCTGATGGTTCTTCTTTAGATGCCACAGCAAAGCTGGAGAACACTGGCTGGTGGCTTTTAACCCTTTGGCTCACAGGGTCGTTCCCAGCCTGGCACAGTGGGTTATGGATATGGCTTTGCCACGACTGTGGTGTAGATGGCAACTGCGGATCAGATCTGATCCCTGGCCCGGGAACTCCCTATGCCATGAAGCTCCAAAAAGAAAAAAAAAAAAAAGTCTACACACAATAAATGCAGGAGAGGGTTCTTTTACTGTTGGTGGGAATGTAAATTGGTACGACCATTACGGAAGACAGTTCCTGGATCTCACTGTTTCATTTTCTTTTGGGCTGCCCCATGACCCACGGAATCTGCAGCGCTGGCAACATCAGACCCTTAACCCAATGTGCCGGGCCTGGGGATCGAACCCACCTTCCAGCACTCCCAAGACGCTACCGACCCCATTGGACCAGAGCAGAGACTCCTGGATCTCACTGTTTTTAAGCAATGATCCTAACAATTTTATTCAAGCTGTTTTTACTTAAGGCTTGGAGGCTTTAGGGGCATCAGTACATTTCCTAGGTAGGGACCTAGGGTGGTCTGGGCAGCAGGTCGAGGGAAAACATAGGTGGCTTGTTTTTTGTTCAGTTTGGCTTAAGTTGAAAAATAGTCAATACAGGAGAGAACAAACCATTTGCTAGTGAGCAACTGAATTACTCAAGGGACAGTTATGCATTCTGGCCACAAGGTGTCCCCAGGCGACTGAGAACCCAGAAGAAGTGTCAAGTGGAGTCCTGCTGACTGCCGGGGACATTTGGGGGAACCCCACTAAACCAGTAAGTAAATTCCGCTACACACGTCCTTCGCTATCCTTGAGATGATCACGCCATCCTTTGAGAAATTAAAACTAGCCGTCCCTATTTGACAAGTCTAGTCTTTACAGGACCAGAGGTGTGGCTCTAGAAACAGTTCAATGCCCATAAATCTTTTTACCACTCCCCAAACCTCCTCTATTTTAAGAAGCAAATAAAATATTCTGACCTTAAGAGAACAAAAATTCCTCTGAGTAATTTTTCTCCTCTGTACCTTTGGACAGAGATGTTCTACCTGGTCTTTGCCAGGAACTATCTAGATATTTAAGCTGTCTTTTTAAAACGCAAATTTCAGGGGAGTTCCCATCGTGGCTCAGTGGTTAACAAATCTGACTAGGAACCATGAGGTGGCGGGTTCAATCCCTGGCCTCGCTCAGTGGGTTAAGGATCCGGCATTGCCGTGAGCTGTGGTGTAGGTTGCAGATGCAGCTCGGATCCTGCTTTGCTGTGGCTATGGCTCCAATTTGACTCCTAGCCTGGGAACCTCCATATGCAGTGGGAGCAGCCCAAGAAATGGCAAAAAGACATAAATAAGTAAATAAATATATAAATAAATAAAACGCAAATTTCAGGACTGCAATCCACTGAAAGAAAAAATAAAGGGGGGGATAGGTCATTTGGAACTTGACTTGTCAAAGACAAATACAAATCTTAAGTGTCTTCTCCACCAATATTAGCAAAAGGATTTAGTCATCTAAACAGAGGACCTTGATTTATTCCATATGCCGGACTCCCAATTTGAATCCAATCTCTTTTTCTAACTCTCGGATATTGTATTGTTGCACCTGATTCGTGGCTGAAATTTTGGAATGGGAACTACGGGGTCTCTGCGTCTGTATGTGCTGCATATGTGTGTGTGGTAGATGTGTGATATTGCCAAAATTAGTTTCTAAAAGATCTCTATTTAATTGGCTTAAAGGAAATTAAGTGCTTATATAAATACTCAGAAATATAAAAGAAACCAACCCAAATTAATTTCAGGATCACACGACTTAGGATTAATTTTTAATGAATCAAAACATGTTTAAAACCAAAATTATAAATGAAAAAGGAGAAATCACAACGGATACAGCAGAAATACAAAAAACCATAAGAGAATACTATGAACAACTCTACGGCAACAAGTTTGACAATCTGGAAGAAATGGACAGTTTTCTAGAATCTTACAACCTGCCAAAACTGAATCAAGAAGAAACAGACCAACTGAACAGACCGATCACTAGAAATGAAATTGAAGAAGTCATAAAAACACTCCCTACAAGTAAAAGTCCAGGACCAGATGGCTTCACAGGTGAATCCTATCAAACATATAAAGAGGAATTGGTGCCCATCCTCCTTAAACTCTTTCAAAAGGTTGAAGAAGAAGGAATACTCCCAAAGACATTCTATGATGCCACCATCACCCTCATTCCAAAACCAGACAGAGATACCACCAAAAAAGAAAACTATCGGCCAATATCATTGATGAATATAGATGCAAAAATTCTCAACAAAATCTTAGCCAACCGAATCCAACAACATATCAAAAAAATTATACACCATGACCAGGTTGGGTTCATCCCAGGTTCACAAGGATGGTTCAACATACGCAAATCAATCAGCATCATACACCACACTAACAAAAGTCAAAAATCATATGATCATCTCAATAGACGCAGAAAAAAGCATTTGACAAAGTCCAACATCCATTCATGATCAAGACCCTCGCCAAAGTGGGTATAGAGGGAACATTCCTGAATATAATCAAAGCCATTTATGAGAAACCCACAGCAAATATAATGGGGAAAAACTGAAAGCCTTCTCACTCAAATCTGGAACAAGACAGGGATGCCCACTCTCACCACTGCTCTTCAACATAGTTTTGGAAGTCCTAGCCACAGCAATTAGACAAACAAAAGAAATAAAAGGCATCCATATAGGAAGAGAAGAGATAAAACTGTCACTGTATGCAGATGACATGATACTATACATGGAAAACCCTAAGGACTCAACCCCAAAACTACTTGAACTGATTAATAAATTCAGCAAAGTAGCAGGATATAAGATTAACATTCAGAAGTCAGTTGCATTTCTGTATACCAGCAATGAACTATTAGAAAAGGAATACAAAAATACGATACCTTTTAAAATTGTACCTCACAAAATCAAATACCTCAGAATACACCTGACCAAGGAGGTAAAGGACCTATATGCCGAGAACAATAAAACTTTAATCAAAGAAATCAAAGAAGATGTAAAGAAATGGAAAGATATTCCATGTTCCTGGATTGGGGAAATCAATATTGTAAAAATGGCCATACTACCCAAAGCAATCTACAGATTCAATGCAATCCCTATCCAATTACCCAGGACATTTTTCACAGAACTAGAACAAACAATTCAAACATTTATATGGAACCACAAATGACCCAGAATCACCAAAGCAATCCTGAGAAACAAAAACCAAGCAGGAGGCATAACTCTCCCAGACTGCAAGAAATACTACAAAGCCACAGTCATCAAAACAGTGTGGTACTGGTATCAAAACAGACAGACAGACCAACGGAACAGAATAGAGAATCCGGAAATAAACCCTGACACCTATGGTCAATTCATCTTTGACAAGGGAGGCAAGAACATCAAATGGGAAAAAGAAAGTCTATTCAGCAAGCATTGCTGGGAAACCTGGACAGCTGCATGCAAAGCAATGAAACTAGAACACACCCTCACACCATGCACAAAAATAAACTCCAAATGGCTGAAAGGCTTACATATACGACAGGACAGGACACCATCAAACTCCTAGAAGAAAACATAGGCAAAACACTCTCTGACATCAACATCATGAATATTTTCTCAGGTCAGTCTCCCAAAGCAATAGAAATTAGAGCAAAATAAACCCATGGGACCTCATCAAACTGAAAAGCTTTTGCACAGCAAAGGAAACCAAAAAGAAAACAAAAAGACAACTTACAGAATGGGAGAAAATAGTTTCAAATGATGCAACCAACAAGGGCTTAATCTCTAGAATATATAAACAACTTATACAACCCAGCAGCAAAAAAGCCAATCGATCAATGGAAAAATGGGCAAAAGACCTGAATAGACATTTCTCCAAAGAAGATATACAGATGGCCAACAAACACATGAAAAAATGCTCAACATCGCTGATTATAAGAGAAATGCAAATCAAAACTACCATGAGATACCACCTCACACCAGTCAGAATGGCCATCATTAATAAATCCACAAATAACAAGTGCTGGAGGGGCTGTGGAGAAAAGGGAACCCTCCTGCACTGTTGGTGGGAACGGAAACTGGTACAGCCACTATGGAGAACAGTTTGGAGATACCTTAGAAATCTATACATAGAACTTCCATATGACCCCGCAGTCCCACTCTTGGGCATCTATCCGGACAAAACTCTACTTAAAAGAGACACGTGCACCCGCATGTTCATTGCAGCACTATTCACAATAGCCAGGACATGGAAACAACCCAAATGTCCATCGACAGAGGATTGGATTCGGAAGATGTGGTATATATACACAATGGAATACTACTCAGCCATAAAAAAGAATGACAATGCCATTTGCAGCAACATGGATGGAACTAGAGAATCTCATCCTGAGTGAAATGAGCCAGAAAGACAAAGACAAATACCATATGATATCACTTATAACTGGAATCTAACATCCAGCACAAATGAACATCTCCTCAGAAAAGAAAATCATGGACTTGGAGAAGAGACTTGTGGCTGCCTGATGGGAGGGGGAGGGAGTGGGAGGGATCGGGAGCTTGGGCTTATCAGACACAACTTAGAATAGATTTACAAGGAGATCCTGCTGAGTAACATTGAGAACTTTGTCTAGATAATGTTGCAACAGAAGAAAGGCTGGGGGGAAAAATGTAATTGTAATGTATACATGTAAGGATAACCTGACCCCCTTGCTGTACAGTGGGAAAATAAAAAATTTTTAAAATAACAAACAAACAAACAAAAAGGCTGTAATATTTGCCCCCTAAAAAAAAAATGTTTAAGTTTGTTGGTTCAATTAATACAGACATGTCTTTAGAATCATTAACCTCAAGTAAAACTTTTTTTTTTTTTTTTTTTGGCCATGCTGATGGCATGAGGAAGTTCCCAGGCCAGGGACTGAACCCACACTATAGCAGTGACTCAAGCCATGTCAGGGACAATGCTGGGTCCTTAACCTCTAGGCCACCGGGAAACTCCTAACTGTATTTTTATTGTACCTAGGGTTACTAGAAGTCAATTAAGATCTTATTAGGGGTTCCCACCATGGCAGAGTGGGTTAGGAATCCAGCTGCAGTGGCTAGGGTCTCTGCAGAGGTACAGGTGGGTTAAAGGATTTGGCATTGCCACAGCTATAGTTCAGGTCATAACTGTGGTTCGGATTCAGTTTTTGGCCCCAGAACTTCCATATGTCAGATGAGGCCTTAAAAACAAACAAACAAACAAACAAAAACTTGGAGTTCCTATTGTGGCTCCGTGAGTTAAGAACCTGACTAGTATCCACGAGGATGCAGGTTCAATCCCCAGTCTCACTCAGTGGATCCAGCATAGCCGTGAGCTGTGGTGTAGGTGCAGCCATGGCTCAGATCTGGTGTTGCTGTGGCTGTGGTGTAAGCCAGCAGCGGCAGTTCCAATTAGACCCTTAGCCTGAGAACCTCCATATGCAGAAGGTACGGCCCTAAAAAACTCTCTCTCTCTCTCTATATATATGTATATATATATATATATATGTATGTGTGTATATATATATATATAATTCCTGTTATAAAATTTAAAAAAATATTTTGATATGATGCAACTTTTTTAGTAAATTAAATGTAAACATGATAAAATCTTTTTAGGTGAACTCTTTAGGAATAAATATGTTTCTCGGTGTTCAAAAATAGTTTCCACTGAACTTGATAAGAATTTAGAGTTCTGATGGAAAACCTGATAACTTCCTGAAGCTGTTAATAGAGATTAAGGTCAAGAATTAGTCATACAGGACTGAGTGAGCTAATGAATATGCTTGTAATTTGGGGGCATTTTGTCTGAAATATTACTGGTCTGGGTTTTTTTTTTTTTTCTTCTAATTTTTTTTTTTTTTTGGCTGCATCCATGGCATGCAAACATTCCTGCACCACAGTTGTGACGTGAGCCACAGCAGTGACAATCCTGGATCCTTAACCCACTAAGCCACCAGGGAAATCCCTAAATTTATTTTTAATTGAAGTGTAGTTGATTTACAGTGTTGTGTGAGTTTCTGGTGTCCAGCAAAGTGATTCAGAAATATATATACACATATATTTTTATATTATTTTCCATCACAGCTTATTTTATATATAGCAGTTTGTATCTATGAATACCAAGCTCCTAATTTATCTCTTTCCCACTCCCCTTCCCCTTTGATAACCATAACTTTGTTTTCTATGTCTGTGAGTCTGTTTCAGTTTTATAAATAAGTTCATAAAATATTCCTGGTTTTAATTAATCTGTGTTTTTCAGATAGAAAGGAACCCCCTTTCCCTCAAGCTAATTAGGACTTAGAGCAATTTGGCAAATTATACCTTTGTAATAGAAATGAAACATTTATCTTTTCTCTCTACCTGTTCCATCTGGAAACTGGAAACTCTTAGGTTCCCAGCAGTTCCATTACTTTTTTTTTTTTTCTTTTTTAGGGCTGCGCCTGCTGCATATGAAAGTTCCACAGCTACAGCGCATATCACAGCAATGCCGGATCCTTAACCCACTGAGCAAGACCAGGGTTTGAACCCAGATCCTCATGGAGAGTAGTCAAATTCTTAACCTGCTGAGCCACAATGGGAACTCCCGTTTTATTAGATGAGTAAGGAAGATCACTTTCTAACAGGTGCACGATCTCAAGACGTTTGGGGGACCTTCAGAAGAGAGGAATCCACCCAAATCTATAGATATCTCAGACAGAATCTAGTGGCAAGGCCCTTTCTAGCCTTGACAGGCCACTTAAAAGTTCAATTTGAGATTCCTTATAAAAAGTTCCAACATCGCCTGTTAAAAAAGAGCCTGAAGGATCAATTACACTTGTGTAAATAATCAACTTTATTGAAATCAGATTTATTTTTCTGACAAATGAGTCTTCATTTGGCTATATTTGGTAGAAATGAAGGTCACTTTAGAGAGAAAAAATATACATTTCAATGGCTATTAAGTTCTAGTGTTGTCTTTGGGGTTTTTTTTAATTTACTGCCTAAGTCTCTTCCTGGATGCCTCCTTGTTGCTAGGTTACATTATTGTAAAGTGTAATTGGATTTTTAAAAGGACATTCTAAGTTTGTTTCTGATGTTTATCACTGTCATCTCTCTCTGAATGAAGAGCAGATACCCCATGAGCTACAACCAGGAGATTATGCATAAAGAAAAGACAGAAGAGGAAGGATTCTATAGCCATGAAAGGGGCCGTGCCAGCCCGCCTCTCCTGAATGAACTGCAACTCCTGTTTCTCTTTTTTCCTTCTTTTTTTTTTTTTTTTGGTCTTCTTAGGGCCACACCCATGGCAAATGGAGGTTCCCAAGCTAGGGGTCAAATCGGAGCTGTAGCTGCCAGCCTACTCCACAGCCACAGCAATGCAGGATCCAAGCTGAATCTGCGACCTACACCACAGCTCAAGGCAACCTCGGATCCTTAACCCACCGAGTGAGGCCAGAGATTGAACCCAAAACCTCATGGATACTAGTCAGATTTGTTTCCTCTGTGCCACCACAGGAACTTCAGCAACTCCTGTTTCTGACACCCAGCTTCAGCTAAGACCCGCACTACCAGACTTGTCTTGGTGGTGCTGGTCTGGTTATGATTGGATTTGTGCTAAATGTTTAGCATAGGCAAATCCATAGCATCAAAAAGCAGAGCCGCACCGCCACAGTGTCACTGGAGACCCCTGTAGAGAGGGTTTGTCTTCTGCCTCCCAGCCAGGGTTTGTCCGCAGAGGCTTAGTGGGCAGCCTGCCCTTCCCAAGGTGTCCACAGGGGCTCTGTGGGGAACCTGGACTTCTACTCCCATCTGATGACAAAGTGATTGTATGTAATGACAACCTCAGGTACAACTGACAAATACATGTTTGAGAAAAGACACAGCTGATTCTTGGCAAGAATACAACGAAACCAGTGGGAGCCGTGTGCATAGGGTTGCTTTAGAGGAGTTCCCATCATGGCTCAGTGGTTAATGAATCTGACTAGGAACCATGAGGTTGCAGGTTCGATCCCTGGCCTCGCTCAGTGGGTTAAGGATCCAGCATTATTATGAGCTGTGGTGTAGGTTGCAGATGCGGCTCAGATCCTGCGTTGCTGTGGCTCTGGCGAAGGCCGGCAGCTGTAGCTTCGATTAGACCCCTAGCCTGGGAACCTCCACATGCCGAAAGTGCGGCTCTAAAAAGAAAAAAAAAAAAAGGATTGCTTTAGCGAGTAGCTTACTAGTTCTGAGGTATTAATGGGTTTGGGCCACTGGTTAGTATGTTCTGCAAAGTAAATGGAGAATATTTCTCAGTCACTGAGGTGGTTAAGGAGAGGTTAGTTAGGGGTGCACTCCTGCGTGGGAATATGGCAAGTTAAATGGACCCTTTGCATCTAACCCTGTTTGCCACTTTGAAGTTATAATGTCTACCCAAAGGCTGAGAGTGGAGCCCACTCTGAGCACCATCCACACTTTGGATATTGAGGGTCCCTTTTGGACAATTCAGACAGAGCGATGGCTCCTTGGAATTGCTGCCAGAATCCAATAAAAATGCACAAAGGAGACTGCACGGAAAGCCACTCAGATCTAGTACTTATATCACCCAGGAAAAGCTGTTTCTCTGCTATTGTCACCCAGGTCAGTCAATTAATCCATAAATGTAATGCAAACCCAATCAAATCTTAACAGGATTTTAAAATTGGAATTTAAGAATTTTGATTCTCGGAGTTCTCATCGTGGCTCAGCGGTTAACAAATCCGACTGGGAACCATGAAGTTGCAGGTTTGATCCCTGGCCTTGCTCAGTGGGTTAAGGATTCAGCATTGCCGTGAGCTGTGGTGTAGGTCACAGATGCGGCTCGGATCCTGAATTGCTGTGGCTGCGGCATAAGCCAGTAGCTGTAGCTCCGATTAGACCCCTAGCCTGGGAACCTCCATATGCCATGGGAGCAGCAAAAAGACAAAAAAAAAAATTTGATTCTCTGCTGAAAGATAAAATATTCAATAGCAGCCATAAAAAATTTGAAAAGATTATTGCCTGGAATTTGCCCTATAATATATTAAAACGTAAATATAAAAATACATAAATCTATATTGATATTTTACAAACAGATTTAGCAATAAAAAACTAAAGGAATAGAAATATACGTATAGATTCATGGAATAGAAGAAAGTACAGAAATAGATCCATACGAAGCTTCCAATAGAGGCAATGATTAAAGTCTATGAAAGAGGAGTTCCCGTCCTGGCCCAGTGGTTAACGAATCCGACTAGGAAACATGAGGTTGCGGGTTCGATCCCTGGCCTTGCTCAGTAAGGATCTGGCGTTGCTGTGAGCTGCGGTGTAGGTCCCAGACGAGGCTTGGATCCCATGATGCTGTGGCTCTGGTGTAGGCGGGTGGCTACAGTTCTGATTCAACGCCTAGCCTGGGAACCTCCATATGCCGCGGGAGCAGCCCAAGAAATGGCAAAAAAGAAAAAAAAAAGTCTATGAAAGAAAAATACAAACAACAACAGCAACAACAACAAAATGTATATATATATATATATATATATATATACACACAAAGAACAAAAAAAAGAAGTTTATGAAGGAAGAGTGGCTTTTTTCAATAAGTCATGTGAATATTTATAAATGTGTGGTTAGGAGGAATTATTTAAATTCTTTTTCCTAATTTCCTTTCTCTTCAGGATAGATTCTTTCAACATGTAATTGGTAGCGATGACTATTGAGTTCAGTCTTGGAAGGTACTAACTATGTTAAAGATTAACTATTTACTCTATTGCAGCCGACACACAACTTGCTCTTCTGTTTTTTTCTTCAGTGATAAATAAAATACAGAACTTAAAAAAAATCATGCGAGGAGTTCCCGTCATGGCTCAGGGGAAACGAATCTGACTAGCATCTGTGAGGACGCAGGTTCGATCCCTGACCTTGCTCAGTGGGTTAAGGATCTGGCGTTGCCGTGAGTTGTGGTGTAGGTCACAGATGCTGCTCAAATCCCACGTTGCTGTGGCTGTGGCGTAGGCTGGAAGATACAGCTCCAATTCGACCCCTAGCCTGGGAACCCCCACATGCCGTGGGTGTGGCCCTAGAAAAGACAAAAAAAAAAGAAAAAAAAGAGGAGGAGGAGAAAAGAAAGAAGGCGGGAAAGGGGAAGAAGGGGGAAGAGAAGACAGAAAGAAAGAGAAAAAAGAAAAAATACAATCAATAGTAATCAAAAAAAGCAAATTAAATGAGACATTTGCCCATCAGATTGTTCATCATTTAAAAGATTAAGGCGTTCCCAATGTGGCACAACTTGCAGCTATGGCTTGGATCTGATCACCAGCCTGGGAACTCTGTATGCTGAGGAGTGACCAAAAAAAAAAAAAAAAAAGAGAGAGAGAGAGAGAATTTAAGCCATGGTTTCTTCTATGTAATGCTCAAGTTGCAAGTTTCTACATGGTTTGTAATTTCCAGCATGATCTGTCTTTTGGTTTTTTTTTTTTTTGTCTTTTGTTGTTGTTGTTGTTGTTGCTATTTCTTGGGCCACTCCTGTGGCATATGGAGGTTCCCAGGCTAGGGGTTGAATCGGAGCTGTAGCCACTGGCCTACACCAGAGCCACAGCAACGAGGGATCCAAGCCGCATCTGCAACCTACACCACAGCTCACGGCAACGCCGGATCGTTAACCCACTGAGCAAGGGCAGGGACCGAACCCACAACCTCATGGTTCCTAGTCGGATTCGTTAACCACTGCGCCACGACGGGAACTCCTGTCTTTTGTTTTTTTAAAGAGGTTCATGTTTTTATTACATAAACATTATATTCCATGTGGGAGCTGGTCTTCAGGTTTGCTTCATGAGTTCACAGAATGTCAAATATCTGTAGAAATTGTCTAAGAATGATTTATGAAACACTCTTGCGCCCCCCACCAAAAAAGCCTCCCTGCCTACATTTTCCAATGAGATTCCTGAGAAAAAGAATAGGTTTTGTTTATCTTACAGTGCAATACATAAGTTTGCTTTCAAGATATAAAAAAGGGCAGACTTCTAAAGTGTCTCCGTTGGTTACAAAGTTCTATGAAAATACATTAAGTATATTCATATGTTTGTCCTTTGACTTAATACTCAAGTTTAGCAGAAACAAACAAAAACCAATAGACAAAGCTATGCAAACTGCAATGATCTTGCAGTAATATAATGTCAGCATCATCATGAACTCCTTGCAAAAGTAGCTCTCCTGGGTATGTAATGCTCTTCCTTCGTATCGCAGCTTTGAGAGTTCCTACCCGTGCTTCAAAGAGGTTGGCACATTTGTCATCTCGGAAGAGGACACCATATTTCACACAAGTTTTAACTTTCCTTCAGCGTTTTCTGAAGAGGTTAACCTCGTAATCACATCCTTGCTGCCTCTCTGCCTACTTCTCTTTTCTAAGGAAAACCTGGGGCAGTGCCAGTGTGGACTTGCTATCTTCTCCAGGAACTGAAGAGGAAGAGGCTGAGGAAAGAAGCGACCGAGGCAAAAAAGAAAGACTTGTGCCTGTTTTTTTCTTTTTTCTTTTTACTGTTATAAAAGAATCTATTCACAAACAGGAACAGACTCAAAGATTTTGAAACCAAGCTTATGGTAACCAAAGGAGAAACACTGAGGCTGAAATTGACACATACACACTCCCATATGTACGAAATGGATGAATATAACATGGACCTACTGTGTGGCACAGGGAATCTACTCAGTACTACGTAGTGACCTATACGGGGAAAAAGGGTTTGAAAAGGAATGGCTATACACATGTGCATAACGGAATCACTTTCTTGTACACCTGAATCTAACACAGCATTGTAAGTCAACTATACCCAATAAACATTTAAAAAATAGATAATATATTAAAATGAAATTGAAAAAATATACATGGCATAAAAGTTAGCATTTTCATCATTTTTAAGTTATGGTTCAATGGCAGGTGAGTACATGCACATTGTCATGCAAACATCACTGTCATCTATCTCCAGAGCTTTTCCCATCTTCTTAAACTTTTCAGTTTAAGGAATGTACCCATTCAACACGAACTCCCTGTTCTGTCTCCTCCCCCAGCCCCTGACAACCATCATTATGTTTTCTGTCTGATGAATTTGACTAGTCTGGGTACCTCCTGAACGTAGAATCATACAGTATTTATTCTTTTGTGATGGGCTTATTTCACTTAGCCTTATGTTCTATGGTGTAGCCTGTGCCAAAATGTCCTTCCTTTTTAAGGTTGAATAATATTCCATTGTACACATGTGTACCATGTATATTTGTTTATCCCTTCATCCACTGGTGGACACCCAGGTTGCCTCTACCTTTTGGCCATTGTGAAAATGCTGTTCTGAACATGAATGTTCAAATATACGTCCAAGGGTCTGCTCTCCCTAGAAGTGGTTGCTTTGAGGAATCAGAAAGTAAAAAATCCAAGGTGAGAAACTGCAAAACAAATACGTTAGAGGTGATCTGAGAGAGTTCTAACAAAAAGAATGAAATAATGCCATTTGCAGCAACATGGATGCACTAGAGATTATCATATTAAGTGAAGTAAGTCAGAAAGAAAGACAAGTGCCATGTAATGGCACTTATATGTGGAATCTAAAATAGGACACAGGAGGTCCCGTCATGGCACAGTGGTTAATGAATCCGACTAGGAACCATGAGGTTGCGGGTTCGATCCCTGGCCTTTCTCAGTGGGTTAAGGATCTGGTGTGGCCATGAGCTATGGTGTAGGTCACAGATGAGGCTCAGATCCCGCATTGCTGTGGCTGTGGTGTAGGCTGGCGGCTGCAGCTCCAATTAGACCCCTAGCCTGGAAATCTCCATATGCCGCGGGAGTGGCCCTAGAAAAGGCAAAAAGACCAAAAATAAATAAATAAATAAATACATAAAATAAAATAGGACACAAACGAACTTATCTACAAAACAGGAACAGACGCACAGACATAGAGAACAGACCTGAGGTTGCCTAGGGGGACAGAGGTGGAGGACGGATGGATAGGGAGGTTGGAATTAGAAGATGCAAACTATTCTATATGGAGTGGATAAAAAAAACAAAGACTGACTATATAGCACGGGGAACTATATTCAATATCCTGTGGAGGAGTTCCCGTCGTGGCGCAGTGGTTAACGAATCCGACGAGGAACCATGAGCTTTCGGGTTCGGTCCCTGCCCTTGCTCAGTGGGTTAACGATCCGGCGTTGCCCTGAGCTGTGGTGTAGGTTGCAGACGCGGCTCGGATCCCGCATTGCTGTGGCTCTGGCGTAGGCCGGTGGCTACAGCTCCGATTCGACCCCTAGCCTGGGAACCTCCATATGCCACGGGAGCGGCCCAAGAAATAGCAAAATGACAAAAAAAAAAAAAAAATCCTGTGGAAAAGACCATCGCTTTGCTGTAGAGTAGAAATTGACACAACATTTTAAATCAATAATACTTCAATAAAAAACAAAATAAACACAGGGTGTTACTAGGGGAGTTCTTGTAGAATTTCAGATCTATTCTTCAGTTATGTTGCAAAGACAAGAAGGAAGAATTCCCTGAAGCCTGACAAAAACCACTCAATTCTAAAAGCATTTAAACATATTTAGCATCTCAGTGGCAACAACTCTCTTGTATGCTTTTCACTTCAAACTATTACTAATATCTGGTCAGAAAGCAGAGCCACACAATTATACAGGAGAGCTTATGTGTGTCACAATGATGAGAAATATTCTTTCAAGTGAAGTGTGATTTGACATTTTTTAAAGAATGGTAGTCATTTCAGAGCTGCAAGAAAGGAACATTTATGAACTATCGAGAGATTAAAAATTAAAGACTGGAGTTCCCACTGTGGTGCAAAGGGATTGGCAGAGTCTTGGGAGCTCTGGGATGTAGGTTCCATCCCTGGCACAGTGGGTTAAGGATCTGGCATTGCCACAGCTGCAGCATAGGTTGCAACTGTGGCTTGGATCCGATCCCTAGCCCAGGAACTCCATATGCCACTGGGTGGCCAAAAATGAAAATAAATAAATAAATAAATAAATAAAGTAGAGACTGGAGTTCCCATTGTGGCGCATCAGAAACGAATCCGACTGGGAACCATGAGGTTGTGGGTTCGATCCCTGGCCTCACTCCGTGGGTTAAGGATCTGGTGTTGCCATGAGCTGTCGTGTATTTTGCAGATGCGGCTCAGATTTGGCATTGTGGTGGCTGTGGCGTAGGTTGGCAGAGACAGCTCCAATTATACCCCTAACCTGGCCCCAGCCTGGGAACCTCCATATGCTGCAGATGTGGCCCTAAAAACACAAAAGACCAAAAAAAAAAAAAAAGTAGAGGCTAAGGTCGAGCATCCAGTGTGGCTATAAATCATATTTCATCCTCTGGCTAGTGGGCAGGAAGTTTTCAGAGTTGCCTCCAGTCTCTCCTCTGCAAGCTCAGAGGCCATCAGAGGCTTCCCCTGGAAGAGGGGAGCGCCAAATGGGCAGGTGGCTGCTCCTCTCCTCACTTCTCTGCTTCCATCTCAAAATCCACCTTCCATGTTACCAGTGTGTTGGGTCTCTGGTGCAACACAGCTTCAAATATTTATTTATTTCTCTTTCTCTCTTTCTTTCTTTTGGCTTTGTAGGGCGCCAGATCTGAGCCACATCTGCAACCTGCACCACAGCTCACCACAGCAACACCGGGTCCTTGACCCACTGATGGGGGCCAGGGATCAAACCCACATCTTCATGGATACCCGTCGGATTTACTTCCGCTAAGCCACAACAGGAACTCCCAACATTAACCTTTTTGATTATAGTTTAAGTACCTGACATGAAACTTTGGATTGTGGAGGCATCCATTCCAAAAGACGCACTTCTCCAATAAACATCCTGCCAGCTGCATAACTAGGCTACCAGCAAAACAACAAGAGGAAGAGTTAGGCCACCCCCTCACCCAGGAAATCCCCTCCCAGAAAGCACTGGGAACCCAGATGACTAAAAATATGACCTTGAGGATCCCTGCCCATGACCTAATTCCTGCTCTTATTCCTTAAATTAGCCAATAAAGAGGGAACTACCCCCACCTTTTTTTTTTCTTGGCTGCACACTCAGCATGTGGAAGAAGGCCAGGGATTAAACCCATGCTGCAATTGTGTTCTGGGTCACAGCTGTGACAACACTAGGCCCTTAACACATTGCACCACAAGGGAACCCCTTGAACCCTGGACACCCCAGCCTTGGTTCCTAACAAAGGCAGAGCCCCAGGTCTAACCTCTTTCTGTCTATCTGCGACCTCTCTATGTAGGGCCTGTGTGTGTCATGCACCTTCCTGGACCTGTGAGTAATAAATATTAATCCTGGAAGTTCCCTGACAGTTGTTGCTGAGGGTGGGCCCAGCAATCATACCAAGAACCACAAGGATGGGTCTAACCCCAACCTTGGCTCTGGTTGGGAAGTGTCTGGGGGCCTCAACATGAGCTAACACAGCCCCTGTGAGTGCCTCGGGCATGCCTAGCCAAAAGCATCCCTGCAGACAGGCTGAGACCCACTCAAGGCAACAGCTACGTGGAGCACAAGGACCTCGGCCCCTCCCTGGGGCCTGAGTATCAGGCCATCAGATCCCCAACCCCCCTTGAGAGCCCATCTCTTAGGCTCTCGTGGATCCTAAATGTCTAAACAGAAAGGAACTCTGCCACTCCTGGGGGTGCTGTGTCTAGACACAGGTCCATGACAAAGTCTCTGCCAGTCATCATGGAAGGAGGAAAAGGAGGGCAGTTTGGTGGGTATCTGAGAAAGGTGACCCTTCTTTGGGGAAAGAATGCCCTTTCTTCCAGTGTTATTAACTTCGGGACTGCCCAGAGCATGTGGCCATCAGGGCACACCTCCAGGAGGCTCCATCAATGCTCACCACAGTGACAGTAGCACTTCAGGGAGCAGGGCAACATGGCAGCCTGACCTGCTCATTTGGTAATAGTGGATGGTGGTTGGTTTTCTTCTCTTCCTCCTTTTTTTCTTCCTCTTCATCTTCCCTCTCCTTGCCTTCCTCCTCCTCAGGGTCCTCGCTGGCAGTCAGATGAAGAAGGGAAGGCCGTCAAGGATGTAGCTCCAGGACCAGACATCCCCTGGGGACCGAGACCCAGCCTCTTTATCCAAAGTGCTCTGGATTCTTCCATGACCCAAAATGCCAAAAAACCTGGAGCAGATGACTACCAGATCTGAATGTGGGGGCCTCCCAGTCAAGCAGGGCTGGCCACTGCCATCACTGCATCCAAGGGGTAGCCAGTCTGGAACCACCCTCGAGGCCCCAGTCAACATTAAGAGCTGACCCACAAAGAGTTTGGGGAGAGGTTTGGCCAGCAGCTGCAGGTGGTCTTGGTGTCACAGGAGGACCAGGGTCAGAAGCCAGGAAGTTCTGTCCAAAACTGCTGCAGGACACCTGGGAGCAGGAGCTGGCTAAAACTGGCTGAGGGGTTCAGGGACCCTATCCACCCGGCTGGGCTCAGGGGCCCTACTGCTTAGCAGGTGGGAAGCGGGAAGGAAATCAGCATGATTTGTCTTCAACACAGGTGTTTTTGGGTTTTTTTTTGTTTTTTTGTCCTTTTAGGGCCGCACCTGCAGCATGTGGAGATTCCCAGGCTAGGGGTCTAATTGGAGCTGTAGCCACCGGCCTACGCCACAGCCACAGCAACACAGGATCCGAGCCGCGTCTGCGACCTACACCACAGCTCACGGCAACACTAAAGGAACTCCGACACAGGTGTTATTAAGAAGTACTTTTTTTGACTTCCAGATGTACAAGGCCTTCAAAATATTTTAGTATTAGTAATTCATGAAATGTTCAAAATCAAAATGTATCAAAAGATCAACTTCCCATCGTGGCGCAGTGGTGAATGAATCCGACTAGGAACCATGAGTTTGCGGGTTTGATCCCTGCCCTTGCTCAGTGGGTTAAGGACCCAGCATTGCTGTGAGCTGTGGTGTAGGTCACAGACGTGGCTCGGATCCCGCGTTGCTGTGGCTCTGGTGTAGGCTGGTGGCTACAGCTCCGATTCGACCCCTAGCCTGGAACCTCCATATGTCACACATGCGGCCCTAGAAAAGACAAAAAAAGAAAAAAAAATGTATCAAAGGATCAGAAAGGAGTTCCCGTCATGGCGCAGCAGAAACCAATCTGACTAGGTACCATGAGGTTTCGGGTTTGATCCCTGGCCTCGCTCAGTGAGTTAAGGATTCAGCATTGCCATGAGCTGTGGTGTAGGTTGCAGACGCAGCTCAGATCCTACGTTGCTGTGGCTGCGGTGTAGGCCAGCAGCAACAGCTCCAATTAGACCCCTAGCCTGGGAACCTTCATATGTCTCAGGTGCAGCCCTAAAAGGACAAAAGACAAAAGACAGGAAAAAAAAAAAAAGAGAGAGATCAGAAAGATGAAAGAAAAGGCTCCCCTTCCAGCCCTGTCTCCTTATTGTCCTGGCCCCTCTCACAGGCATTATCATTGTTAGTTTCTTCTATACTCTTCCAGAAAGACTTTGTGCTATACAAACAAGCATTAATATATAGTTTTCCTCACTATTGTTACTACAAAAGGTGGCGTATTATCTATTATTGTGCATCTTTTCTTCTTAAGAATACAAAGGAGGAATTCCCGTCATGGCTCAGTGGTTAGTGAACCGGACTAGCACCCATGAGGACGGGGGTTAATTCCTGGCCTCGCTCAGTGGGTTAAGGATTCAGCATTACTGTGAGTTGTGGTGTAGGTTGCAGACACGGCTTGGATCTGGCATTGCTGTGGCTGTGGCACAGACCAGTGGCCGTGGCTCCAATTGGACCCCTAGCCTGGGAACCTCCATATGCCAAGGGTGCTGCCCTACAAAGAAAGAAAGAGAAAAAAAAAAGAATACAATGGAAATGAGAGCTATATTAATGACTCATATATTAGATTTTTTTTTAATTATTGAGAAACATATCAGGAGCATATAAGACATATTTTTATTTATTTATTTATTTGTCTTTTTGCTATTTCTTTGGGCTGCTCCCATGGCATATGGAAGTTCCAAGGCTAGGGGTCGAATCGGAGCTGTAGCCGCCGGCCTACGCCAGAGCCACAGCAACGCGGGATCCGAGCCGCGTCTGCAACCTACACCACAGCTCACGGCAACGCCGGATCCTTAACCCACTGAGCAAGGGCAGGGACCGAACCCGCAACCTCATGGTTCCTAGTCGGATTCGTTAACCACTGCGCCACGACGGGAACTCCAAGACATATTTTTAATGTTCGAAGTGAAGCTTCACGTTATTCCCACATAGTGAGGAACTAGAACAGAGCTGGTACCTGCAAAGCCCCTCCCTGATCACGTCACCCACAGTTTTCACTAAGTAACGACTCTCCTGCCTTTGGCAATAATCATTCCTTTGCTTTTCTTTATGGTTTTGCTGCCTTTGTATAGGTGCACATAGAATAGAGCTTCATTTCTTTCTGCTTTGACAACTTCTCTGATTTGCTTTTTTAAAAATCAACACTGGCTTCGAAATACCAGCATTTTTAGCAACATGGATGGACGTAGAAACTATCATGCTAAGCGAAGTCAGCCATGCAATGAGACACCAACATCCAACGCTTTCACTGACATGTGGAATCTGAAAAAAGGACAGACGGAACTTCTTTGCAGAACAGATGCTGACTCACAGACACTGAAAAACTTATGGTCTCCGGAGGAGACAGTTTGGGGGGTGGGGGGATGTGCTTGGGCTGCGGGATGGAAATCCTGTGAAATCAGATTGTTATGATCATTATACAACTACAGATGTGATAAATTCATTTGAGTAATAAAAAAATGAAAAAAAAAAATCAACACTGACTTGTTTATGAGTGTGGTTGTGGTTAATTTTTGTCATTGCTGCAGAGCCGTTCCTATGAGAAGGTAACACTCGCTTCTATGAACCCTTGAATTGTCTCCAGTTTGGGGTTATTATGTTGCAATGAGAGTTCTCACACATCTCCTGCTTTAGGGCAACAAATTTTAAGGTGTGGTTCACGAACTCCTAGGGATCCCAAGGTCCTTATCAAAGTGTCACTGAAGTTAAAGCAATTTCATCAGTGATAATACTGAGGTATAACCTGCCCTTTTCACTCTTTGGACGTTTGCACTTATGGTCCGAGAGCCACAATGAGTAAAACTAACCACATTAGCACAAATTAAGTCAATGTTTCCAACCTATACTTGGAGTCATTTTTGCAAGTCTGGCAAGTATGTACTTGTATCTTGTTCTGGCTTTTCATTGCCAGGTCCCTCATTACTCACAAGCCTGAATTCCTCATAGACCATTTGGATTTCCTCTTTTGTAAAACCTCAATTCAAATATTTTCCCCTCCCAGACACCTATGGTCAATTAATCTTCGACAAAGGAGGCAAGAATATAAAATGGGGAAAAGACAGTCTCTTCAGTAAGTGGTGCTAGAAAAACTGGACAGCTGCGTGTAAAGCAATGAAACTGGAACACACCGTCACACCATGCACAAAAATAAACTCAAAATGGCTTAAAGACTTAAACATAAGACACCATGAAACTCCTAGAAGAGAACATAGGCAAAACATTCGCTGATATCAACCTTACAAATGCTCTCTCAGGTCAGTCTCCCAAGGCAATAGAAATAAAAGCAAAAATAAACCAATGGGACCTATTAAAACTGACAAGCTTTTGCATAGCAAAGGAAACCATTAAAAAAAAAAAAACCAAAAAGACAACTTATAGAAGGGGAGAAAATAGCTTCAAATGATGCAACTGACAAGGGCTTAATTTTTTTAAATATGCAAACAACATATACAACTCAACAGCAAAAAAGCCAACAACTCAATGGAAAAATGGGCAAAAGACCTGAAGAGACATTTCTCCAAAGAAGATATACAGATGGCCAACAAGCACAGGAAAAAATGCTCAACATCCCTGATTATTAGAGAAATGCAAATCAAAACCATTATGAGGTACCACCTCACACCAGTCAGAATGGCCATCATTAAGAAGTCCACAAATAACAAATGCTGGAGGGGGTGTGGAGAAAAGGGAACCCTCCTGCACTGTCGGCGGGAATGTAAATTGGTGCAATCACTATGGAAAACAGTATATTTCTAAGTATACTTAGAAAACTATGCATAGAGCTACCAAATGACCCAGCCATCCCCCTCTTGGGCATTGCTGAGACCACCTCAGCAGGTGAGTGCTGAAGAACGGATGCCGTGAAACTTAAGCAAAAGTTAACATAAAACAAGACACAGAGACATTTATCTTAATTAAAGGTGGGAACTAGGGGACTCAAGGTCTCAGGGACCAAGAGCACCACCTCAAGAAACCACACTGATTTTATTGTGCTCTTTAGGATGACATCAAATGAGGAGGGGGTTGTAGGTGCAGGATATAGTTATTTTATTATTTTGAAAGTTCTCTTAGGAGAGTTCCCATCGTGGCTCAGCGGTTAACGAATCCGACTAGAAACCATGAATTCGCAGGTTCGATCCCTGGCCTTGCTCAGTGGGTTAAGGATCCGGTGTTGCCGTGAGCCGTGGTGTAGGTTGCAGACGCGGCTTGGATCTGTGTTGCTGTGGCTCTGGCATAGACTGGCAACCACAGCTCTGATTGGACCCCTAGCCTGGGAACCTCCATGTGCCAAGGGAGTGGCCCTAGAAAAGGCAAAAAGACCAAAAAAAAAAAAAGTTCTTTTATTATTATTATTGGTCTTTTTGCTATTTCTTGGTCCACTCCCGACAACACCAGATCCTTAACCCACTGAGCAAGGGCAAGGACCGATCCTGCGACCTCATGGTTCCTAGTCGGATTCGTTAACCACTGTGCCACGACAGGAACTCCTCTTTTATTATTTTAAAAGTCACATAGCTGATAGCTGGTTAAGCTTTTATTCTGACCTTTAGGCATTTAACAATCATTAGCATTGAGGAAGCCTGGCATCAGCTGACTATGCAAAGCATCTAGAAAATCATCACTGTGCTTCGCAGAAGGCATGCCTATCTGTGGCAACCCTGGTGCCTAGTTTTGCACCTCATTCTCCCTGTTGATACATATTCTGCTAAGGACTGCTCACAAATCCCCTGGGGCCATGAAGTCCCTCTTTCTCTTATTTTAGCAGGACATAGCATGCCGTGCAAATGGCATGCCAGTCTGCACAGGTCCAGCATGCCTAGACCAACGCATTATGTCCTCATTTAGCTGACCACATGAATAACTTATGCTTTTTGGTCTTTGTTCTTAAGCTTAAGTTATTTAGCAGCACTGTGACTGGTTTTCAAGCAGGAATATGGGGTAAAGTAAAGGAGGACAAGATGGAGTTTTCAGCATAGAAAATGGAAGCAAAGAGGCTAAGAAAAGATTGTAGAAACATGTCTCCCGACAGGACACATATCCGGACAAAACTTTCCCTGAAAAAGACACATGCGCCCTTATATTCACTGCAGCACAATTCGCAATAGCCAAGACATGGAAACAACCTAAAGGTCCATCAACAGATGACTGGATTAAAACGATGTAGTTTATACACAACGGAATACTACTCGGCCATGAAAAAAGAACAAAATAATGCCATTTGCAGCAACATGGATGGAACTAGAAACTCTCATACTGGGTGAAGTAAGTCAGAAAGAGAAAGACAAATACTGGAGTTCCCGTCGTGGCACAGTGGAAATGAATCCCACTAGGGACCATGAGGTTGCAGATTTGATCCCTGGCCTCGCTCACTGGGTTAAGGATCTGGTATTGCCGTGAACTGTGGTGTAGGTCACAGATGCAGCTCGGATCCTGCATTGCCATGGCTGTGGCCGGCAGCTGTAGCTCTTGTTTGACCCCTAGCCTGGGCACATGCAGTGGGTGTGGCTCTAAAAAGCAAAATAAATAAATAAATAAATAAATAAATAAATGGCAAATACCATATGATTTCTCCTATATCTGGAATCTAACAAATGGCACAAATGAACCTTTCTACAGAAAAGAAAATCATGGACATGGAGAACAGACTTGTGGTTGCCAAGAGGGAGGGGCAGGAGTGGGAGAGACTGGGAATTTGGGGTTCATAGATGCAAACTGTTGTCTTTGGAATGGATAAGCAATGGGATCCAGCTGCATTGCACTGGGAACTGTACCTGGTCACTTGTGATGGAGCATGATAAAGTGAGAAAAAAGAGTGTATACATGTATGTGTTGAGGCCGAATATTAACTCAGGTAGTCAGTGTAGGAGCATGGGCTTCCACGCATTCTGTGATACGGCCATTGATTAACATGTGTGGCTTAAGGGCTCCAGGGAGTAACATCTCCACAGCCCTTGTTTATTATAGGGAATGTACCTACCCCCAGTTGGACATTAATCCCTAACCCCCGTGACTCAGTTTACGGAAGAAAAGGACAAAGAAACTCTGAGACTTATAGGACATTTCCATCCCTAGGACCCTATTGAACAAGGACTGACATACATAACTAAGCAAGGCCAATGGGAGAAGACCACATCTCTCTGGGCCCCACGTTGGTACCTCCCCCCCCCAACTTTAAGGAATAAAACCCCCTATAGGACAATAGAGAAAGGGGGCTCTTCTCCCCCCTCCCAGCAACCCTGGGAGCGATCTGCTTGCCTTTAATAAAAACTATGCTTGCTTGCTGCCTGTGTGTTCGCGGAGTTCATTCTTTGACCGCTGTGAATAAGAATCCGGATTCCGGTACCATTTTTCTGGCATCAGTGTGACTAGGTCACCTTGCTGTGCAGTAGAAAATTGACAGAACACTGTAAATCAGTTATAATGGACAAAATAAAAATCATTATTAAAAAGACAAAAAAACAGAGTTCCCTTCATGGCTCAGTGTTTAACGAATCCGACTAGAAACCATGAGGTTGCGGGTTCGATCCCTGGCCTTGCTCGGTGGGTTAAGGACACGGCGTTGCCATGAGCTGTGGTGTGGGTTGCAGATGCAGCTTGGATCCCACGTTGCTGTGGCTCTGACATAGGCGGGTGGCTACAGCTCCGATTAGACCCCTAGCCTGGCAACATCCATATGCCGAGGGAGCAGCCCAAGAAATGGCAAAAAGATTCCCCCCAATTTTAATTGGATGATTTGTCTTTTTCGAATCTTTTTTTTTTTTTTTTAAAGGCTGCACTTGCAGCATATGGAAGTTCCCAGGCTAGAGGCTGAATCGGAGTCACAGCTGAAGACTATGCCACAGCCACAGCAATGGCAGCACTAGATCCGAGCTGCATCTGGGGTGTGCCAGATCCTTAACCCACTGAGTGAGGCCAGGGGTGGAACCCGTATCCTCACTGACCTATGTTGGGGTCTCAACCTGCTAAGCCACAGTGAGGACTCCATTTACATTGAGTCTTAGAAGGTCTTTACATTGCATGTTTCTTAGTCAGTTATATGTGTCGCAAATAGATTTTCTCTATTTTCTTTTTTTTTTGTCTTTTTGCCTTTTCCAGGGCCACTCCTACGGCATATGGAGGTTCCCAGGCTAGGGGTTGAATTGGAGCTGTAGCCGCCGGCCTACCCCAGGGCCACAGCAACACCGGATCCAAGCCACATCTGCGAACTACACCACACTCACGGCAACTCCGGAACCTTAACCCACTGAGCAAGGCCAGGGATGGAACCCGCAACCTCATCGTTCCTAGTCAGATTCGTTAAGAACTGTGGCACCACGGGAACTCTGATTTTCTCTATTTTTTTGCATGATGTCTTTTTCACTCTTTTAAGGGTATCTTTCATTGACAAGAAAATTTTAATTTTAATATGGTCAAATTCATCACTCTTTGCCATTGTTTTGATCTTTTGTGCAACTGCTGACTATGCTATTAATTCATTGGTAAAATGAAATTGTAGTAGTAGGCATTCTTATCTGGCTCCTGATCTCAAAAACAGAGCTATCAACATTTCACCATTTTTTATTTTTGCCCATGCCTGTGGCATGTGGAATTTCTTGGGCCAGGGATCAAGCCCACACCACAGCAGTGAAAATACCAGATCCTAACCTGCTGGAGACATCAGGGAGTTCCTTAACATTTTTTTTAACTTTTTCCTTTTAAAAAACTTTGATTATAGTTTAAAGAATTTAAGTTATTTTACCTTTAACTTTGATGATAGTTTTTAACGTTTTGCTGTAGATTTTTTTCATAGATGCATTTAATCATGTTAAGGAAGTCCTTCTAGTGCTCACTTTTCTCATAAATAAGACCCCTTTTCTGCATCTATTGGGATGATAGATTTTTGCTTTCACCTGTTAATGGTAAGAACTACATTATTTGAGGAGTTCCTGTCGTGGCGCAGTGGTTAACAAATCCGACTAGGAACCATGAAGAACCATGAGGTTGCGGGTTCAATCCCTGGCCTTGCTCAGTGGGTTGAGAATCCAGCATTGCCATGAGCTGTGGCGTAGGTCGAAGATGCGGCTTGGATCCCGTATTGCTGTGGCTCTGGCGTAGGTCGGTGGCTACAGCTCCAATTAGACCCCTAGCCTGGGAACCTCCATATGCCACTGGAGCAGCCCTAGAAAAGGCAAAAAGACAGAAAAAAAAAAAAAAAGGACTACATTATTTGAGTTTCTGTTATTGAGCCAAATTCTGCTTTCTGAGATAAACTCAATTGGTAATGACAGGTTATCTTTTTCGTATACACAGCTGGGTTCTTTTTTTTCTTTTTCGTTTTTTCTTTTTAGGGCCTAACTCTTCCATATGGCCATTGATGAACATTTGCGGCTTAAGGGCTCCAAGGAGCAGCACTTCCACGGGCCTCGATTTATTATAAGAAATGCACATTCCCCACAGACCTTGTTTGCTATAGAAAATGTGAATCTCCAGCCCGCTCCTCAACTGGCCAAAGAGGAATGAGAGGAATGGAAAAGAAGAGGACAAAACCAAAAAACCCATAGAGTTTTCAGGACATATCTAACCCCAAAAGCCCTGTTGGACAAGGACTGATACAGGTAATTGAATAAGGTCAATGGGAGGAAGCCACATCTTTCTGAACCCCACTTTGGTGCCTCTCCCCACCTTTAAGAGATAAAAATCTCTATAGGACAATAGAGAAAGGGGGCTCTTCTCCCCCTCCCTGCAACCCAGCAACCCTGGGAGGGGGAGCCATCTGCTTGCCTTTAACAAAAACTTTGCTTGCTCGCTGCCTGTGTGTTCACAGAGTTCATTCTTCGACCACCGTGAACAAGAACCTGGATTCTGCTACCATCTTTCCGGCGTCACCAGGCGAGGGGTCCAGTCGGGGATATAGCTGCCGGTCTACACTGTAGCAACTCGGGATCCGAGGCACATCTGTGACTTACACCATAGCTCACAGCAACGCCAGATCCTTAGCCAACTGAGTGAGGCCAGGGATTGAACCCACATCCTCGTGGATACTAGTTGGATTTGTTAACCACTGAGCCATGGCGGGAACTCCCTACACAGCTAGATTCGATTCGCTAATATTTATTGATTTTATGTATATGTCTCTAACAGTGACCTATACTTTTCCTTCCTTCTTAAGATGTCTCTGTAGAGTTTTGATGTTAGATTGTTGCTCTTTTTTTTTTTTTTTGTCTTTTTGCCTTTTCTAGGGCTGCTTCCTGCGGCATTTGGAGGTTCCCAGGCTAGGGGTCTAATTGGAGCTGTAGCCACCGGCCTACGCCAGAGCCACAGCAACGCGGGATCCGAGCTGCGTCTGCAACCTACACCACAGCTCATGGCAACGCCGGATCCTTAACCCACTGAGCAAGGGCAGGGACCGAACCCGCAACCTCATGGTTCCTAGTCGGATTCCTTAACCACTGCGCCACGACGGGAACTCCTATTTTTTTAATAGCTGCACCTGCAGCATAAGGAAGTACCCAGGCTAGGGGTAGAATTGGAGCTGTAGCCGCAGGCCTACACCACAGCCACAGCAACGCGGGATCCGAGCCATATCTGCGACCTACACCACAGCTCACGGCAACTCCGGATCCTTAACCCACTGAGCAAGGCCAGGGATCGAACCTCATGGTTTCTCATGGTTCCTCATGGTTTCTAGTCAGATTCGTTAACCACTGCTCCACGACTGGGACTCCTAGATTGTTGCTCTTATAAAAGACATTTAAAATCTCATACTTTAGGAGGTCCCATTGTGGCTCAGTGGTAGCAAACATGACTAGTATCTGTGGGAATGCGGGTTCGATCCCTGGCCTCACTCAGTGGGTTAAGGATCCAGCATTGCTGTGGGTGTGGTGTAGGCCAAAGACACAGCTCAGATCTGGCGTGGCTATGGCTGTGGTGTAGGCCTGAAGCTGTAGCTCCAATTCAACCCCTATGCCTCAGGCGCAGCTAGAAAAAGATAAAAAAAAATTTTTTTTAATCTCATACTTTAAATGCTTATTGCCTCTAAATAGAAAATGGGGGTTCCCATCATAGCTTAGCAGAAATGAATATGACTAGTATCCATGAGGACGCAGGTTTGATCCCTGGCCTTGCTCATTGGGTTAGTGATCCAATGTTGCTGTGAGCTGTGGTGTAGGTCGCAAACGTGGCTCAGATCCTGCGTTGCTGTGGCTGTGGCGTAAGCCAGTGGCTACAGCTCCAATTAGACCCCTAGCCTGGGAACCTCCATAGGCCATGGATGCAGCCCTAAAAAGATTTAAAAAAAAAAAGAAAGAAAGAAAGAAAGAAAATGCATTTGGAGAGTTCCCTCATTTTATATACTCCGGAATGATTTATGTAAATTTAGAATTACTTATTCTCTAAAAGATTGATAGAACTCAATAGTGAAACCATATGGGCCCTGGATTTTCCTCAGGCTTAGAAGCTTTTATTATTCCTGTTTCTATTTCTATAATGGGAATGGAATAATTCAGATATTTTGTCTCCTGTGTCTGTGTTAAGTGATATTTTTCTGGTAATTTATCTACTTTATTTAAAATTCACATTTTTGGAATAAAGTTGTTCATAATATCTTCTTACTGTCATTTTAATGTCTACAGTATCTGTGATTATGTACCTTATTATTTCTTTTTTTTTTTCTTTTTAGGGCCACAACTGTGGTATATGGAACTTCCCAGACTAGGGGTCTACTTGGAGCCGCAGCTCAAGGCAACTCCAGATCCTTAACCCACTGAGCGAGGCCAGGGATTGAAAGTGTATCCCCATGGATCCTAGTTGGGTCCTTAACCTGCTGAGCCACAATGGGAACTCCTACCTTTTTTATTTCTGAAATCATTTCTACCCTCTCAAGTTTCTTGATCCCATTTGCCAAAGTTGGTGAATTTTATTATTCTTTTCAAAATCCCAAATTGTGACTTACTGAGCAATGCGAAGTTGGACTACAAATCCACAAGAGTTGATTTGTGATGTTATAGAGATATTTTTTTCACTGCTCTGCTTGGCTCTAAAGCAACTCTTCTTGCAGTTTCTGAGGCCTGAGGCTATCACCCTCTGGGGCCCAGCTTTGTGGAGGGAAGATATCCTTTTAGTCTCCACGTGCTGGGCTAGACTTCTGCCCAACTTGAAGCCTGTTGAAACTAAAGCTCAATTTCATCCAAATCTGCAAATGTCACTGGGAATAAAAACAACCTCAGGGTTCTGCCTACTTTTTTTTTTTTTTTTTCTATGCCCACAGTATGCTGAAGTTCCTGGGCTGGGGATCAAACCCCAGCCATGGTATAAATAAACCATTCCTCATCTAAATTCTGACTTACTCCTTTTATCACTGTGAATTCATGATTTCCTTTTTTCATTCAATAGCTTCTAGTCCACTGAAGCTAGATGGACCAGAAGCTATTGTCTGTTTGTTTTTGCTTTTTTAGGGCTGCATGTGCAGCATACGGAGGTTCCCAGGCTAGGGGTCAAATCAGAGATACAGCTGCCAACCTATGCCACAGCCACACCAACACAGCATCCGAGTCCCGTCTGTGACCTCCACTACAGCTCACGACCCCCAACCCACTAAGCGAGGCCAGGGATCGAACCCTTATCCTCATGGACACTAGTCAGATTCATTTCCAATGTGCCATAATGGGAACGCCCCATGACGATGTTTTAATGCTCAGATTGTTCCAGATTTGTCTAGTGGGGGGTCCCTTCAAGGTAGTTTCTGTGTCCTTTTGATATGATCTTATCTTTCCTTGATAAGTTCTTGGTTTTCTTGCACAAGACGTTCCAGGCTCATCGTGTACTTTGGTCTTAGCCCTAGAATCAGCTATTTCTCCAGGAAGCGCAGGGTTTTTGTCACTGTTGTTTTGGTGGAAAATGGCATGTAGAATCTAAGATCTAGCCACAAAGCCCTACTGCCATCACGCTGCTCCTGCTCCCGTACCCTCTTGGCAGACAGAGCCCCTTCCATCCCTGCTTATTTCTCTATCTCTGCAGATCTGTTGAAAGCCCTGAACACATGCCAGTATCTATTTCAATTCACCACCACAGAGTTCATTCTTGCTTTTTTCCCTTTGCATGTATGTAACACCCTTCTCCAATAGTGAGAAATATTCTTCTTGACATACCCATTTAATTAACCTCTGCATGTACACAAAGCCCCAACACTGTCTCTTGAATCCTACTGAGACTCCGAGACGGCCCTGGCTGGCCACTCTGTGTGCCTCCATGGCAGGTGCATCACCCTACTTGCACCGCACCTGATGACAGATCTCTTCCTACAAAGATGCCCTCCTCATGGCACTCAGGCTCTAACAGCACAGGGTGAGCTGCTCACTCATGTAGATGCCCTCTTCATTCTGCTCAGGTTCTGAGTCTCCAGGTGGGACACACACACACACACACACACACACACACACACACACACGGGCTCTGACAAGTCATGCCAAGCTGTGCCCCCTGCTGGATGGCCTCTGCATGCTGCTCAGACTGATGGACCCCCATCACGCTGCCCCTGGGCATGGATGCCCACCTCACTCACCCCAGCTGATAACCCACATGTCCCCTTCATTTTGAGGATGCCTTTCTCATTCTCCAACCCCACAGCAGGCTTCCGAGCCCCATGGACACTCTCCCGTCCAGCCTGGCCTCTGACACAGCAGGCCCCACTCCACGTGGGTGCCCTCTTCATGCTGCTCAGGCTGCAACATCCAAGCCGGGCACTGCTCTTCATGGCCTCCCTCCTTTCACTTGAGCCCAGGCAACCACGAGACAGCCCCCGGCATGAAAGCCTACCTTGCCTCGTTCCACACATGGCTTTAGGACTCAGTTATTCAAGGAGAGAAGGGAAAAGGAGCGTGCTGGAAATATTAACTACATTCAGATAGCTTTTCATGAAATGTTTTAGTAACACAATGCAATGTATGAGTGGAGTGGGTCAGGCCGTGAAATTTATTGTGGAAGGTTTGCAGGATAAGGCTTGGGTGGGAGTCAGAGACCCAGGTTCTGGCTCTGCCTCAGCCACTCACGAGGCAAGCAATCCAGTTCCCTTACATATTAAAAAATGCCGAGGATCTGGAATGTACATCTTTCGCAAAGTATAAAATCAGGAAGTACATGAAAAGGGCTTGGAAGCTGACATTAACGATCACAATAACTGGCATTTCAGGAATGCCTCAGTCCTTTACACACAAAATCATTTCAAATCTTTAACCCTGGGAGGTTCACATCTAACAGAAGTAACTGAAACTTAAGGAGGTTACATGGATGAAGCAATATTTGGAGCCAGGTCTATCCGTTAGACTCAATCACTAAATGGCACTTAAAAAAAAGTGCTGTGTGAAGATAAAAGTCACTGCATTAGAAACAAAGGAACATCTATGTTCTGCTATGGAGCTTAAATTTATATGGAGAATGAATCTTTTTTCTTTTTTGGCTGTGCCCGTAACTTGTGGAAATTCCCAGGCCAGGGACTGAACCTGCACCACAGCAGTGACAATGCCAAATCCTTAACTGCTAGGTCACCAGGGAACTCTGAGAATGAATCTTTTTACCATTCCCCTTCTATACGATAATTCTTGAAAATTCTACATCCTGTAGGGTTTCTCCCTTCTTTTCTATGCAAATATAGCTGAAATGGCAAGACTTTGAGACTCAAAGGGGCAACTCGGAGGTGCCAGTGGGGGCACAGTCGTTTCCTTAGCTGTAAGGTGCGGCCAAGGCAAGGCCCTTGCGTGACGTGGATGTGGATACTACGCTGAAGAACGAAGGCGGGACGAGAGCCCGGCTACGTCCAGGACTCCGGCAGCTTGGAGGGCTGGGGTACTAGCCAGGGGCAGTGACCCTCAGCTCTGGGGGCGGGAGCTGTCAGGAGGAAGGCAGACCTCGGGGCAGAGGCAACCTGGCATTTTCTGGGACTGCCTGCAGATATGCCTGGGTCTAAGTCTCTGCTGAGGGGTCTGGAGAGCTTGTGCAGAGCTGCTTCTGGGCAGCTAGACGGGGCCAAGCAGAACTAGAAACCAGGTGACAGTGGGCACGAGCAGACTGTTCTTCCCAAGACCATAAAAGTCATCGAAATTTTTTTTTTGTCTTTTTGCCATTTCTTGGGCCACTCACACAGCATATGGAGGTTCCCAGGCTAGGGGATGAATCAGAGATGTAGCCACCGGCCTATGCCAGAGCCACAGCAACGCGGGATCCAAGCCTCATCTGCGACCTACACCACAGCTCACGGTAACACCGGATCTTTAACCCACTGAGCAAGGCCAGGGATGGAACCTGCAACCTCATGGTTCCTAGTCGATTCATTATTAACCACTGAGCCACGACAGGAACTCCGAAAAATGATATTTTTAAAGCCAAATAGCAGCGTTCTTCCTCCTGCCCTCAAAAGTAAAAATCTCAGAGCAGCAGGGATTATTCTGGTCCAGGACAAGGCGGGCAGGAGAGGAAACAGACAAAGCCGCAGGGGAAGAGAAGCCGCAGAGCTGCGCATCGTCCGAGCACAATGCTCCCCCTGTGGACACACCAGCCACAGGGACCGGAAGCCTCACCGAGCCATCACTGGTCCCCTCTCTATTGGCAGCAGAGGGACACCTGTGCATGGGAGAAGGGGCTCTTTATCTGTGCCTGGAACAGGACTAGGGTGGTCAAAAGCAACGGCAGACAGCACAGGAGTACAGATACCAGCCCAATGGCCGTCTTTATTTCCTAGGAACAAAGATATGTGGGAAGAAACTCCAAAAGGAAACAGGAGCGTGAATGACCAAGTGACACGAGGGTGGCGTGGCTTCCGAGTCAGGATGGCACACTCCACAGTGGACCTGGTCATACCCTGGTTTCTTGGATCAATATCTGCCCCATCCCCAAGCGCCCCTTACGTGGCGGGTGACAGTGAGGTGGAAAGCTTCCTACTCTATGCCAAAGAGATGGAGGGGCCTCTCAGGGACACGAGACCCTCCCTCTCAAGAATGGAAGTCAATGGCTAAGAATGAGCGGGGCCTGGGTATCACAGACAACCTGAAAATAGTATCACGGGCCCTCTGCGGCTGACAGAACTGGTGCTCCGACGGGACTGCAAGGGGAGCAAAGCTGACCAAGGTGGCTCGGAGTTTTCTTATAGGGAGAGGGCCAGTCTGCCAAAGTGGGCCCAGCACTGCGTTTTCTATAATGGAGCTGGGGGAGGCTGAATCAGAAGCCGTTATCCTCCTCCCAGAGGATTTGCCTCTACCCCCTTTTCTGGTAAAATCCTGCCCCCTGCAAGCCTGGATCTCCAGAGAACAGACTGGCACGAACAAGGAAAAACCTCCTCCTCCTCGTGCACCTTCCGTGATGTGACTGTTTCTGCAGCCCAGACCCCTAAGAGTGAGGTCCTTCGGTGTGGGCTCGTCACCCAGTCCTCCATCAGCCCCGCAGAACCTCAGGGAACGCGTCCCTGTACCAGAGGGTGGCCTCTGGGGCCGGGGCCGAGTCCCGATCACAGTGAGGTCTCCTGGAGGACGAAAGTGGGGCTGATCCCCTGGTGGGCTGGGTCCTCCTCAGGCACAGCCATGGCCACCTTGTCGCTGCTCCTCCTCAGCATCCCGTTACTCATCTTCTCTGAAAACCCAGCGAGGTCCCCGGAGAGGTCCTGGGGAACACGGAGCAGGCGGAACGGGTAGGGCGGACTGAGACAAAGAGGTGGTGAAGGAGCCCACGCGGGAAAGGGGACCCTGCTCTGATCCCACTGTTAAGGAAACCAGCCAGGGGCGGTGGGGAAAGTGGGGAGCGGGCCCGGGGTGAGCACGGGGGAGCAGAGGAAAGGCCAGCAGCGTGGTCTCTCAGGACCAAGACCCTTCTGCCCACCAGGCCCCTGCTCCCCTGTGGGAAGGAGCTGGGCAGCTGCTGTGGGACCGTCCAGGCTCAAGCTACTCGCCAGAGAAAGGGGGCTGCGGGGAGCAGAGGGAGGGAAGGGGGCCCAGGAGCCCCACAGTCAGAGGGGAGGAGGGCCGGCCATCTGGACAACAGAGGTGCTACCTGGCTGTGGGTTCTGCAGCAAAGGCGCTTCTGACAGGACACGGGCAGGAGAGCCAGGAGTCTCGGCCACACTGGGTAGATGGTCCGAGGGTTCAGGGTCCGGCCCCGCATCCCCCCTGAGGACAAAGTGCTCCTGAGGCTCCTGCTGTGTGACCAGGGTACACTCCGAGGCGCCCAGTCCCCAGCCCCCGTCCACCTCCTGGAGCTCAGCCAAGGAGCCTGACTGTCCCAGACACCCAGGAGGTCCCTGAGCTGCAGACTCCAGGGCCCGGAGCGCACCCCCGCCCCACCCCCTTCGGCCTGTCCTTGCTCCTCCGGGTCCCTCCCCCACACCCTCACCAGTGAGCACACTGACAGCCAGGCCCACCACAATGACCGTGGTGGAGTTGTGAGCGCTGTACCATAAATACGACAGGGAATAGAACTGCCGTAGCCCGGTGGACCTGGGGAGAGCAGAGGGGGAGGACAATTAGCAATTCACTGACACGGCATCCCTCCGGCCCCGGCCTCCTCCCTCCTACAAGGCCCTTGGGCCTATGGGACCCAACACCCAACAGTTCCTGAGGCCTCTGGTGGCCCATCCCACAACAAAGCCCCTGGAAAAATCCCTCTAAACTTGGCCATGCCAGCCAAAGAGAAAGAGCATGAGCTCGGACTCACTTGGAGAGGGTAGTCGAGGGCATCAGTGTGGCCATGGTGACAGTGGTCAGATTGCTGGGCAAGGAAAAGCTGGACCCGTTAGCGGGAGGGGGTGCCGTGCCAGGGGCCATGTTGGTCACTATGCTCCCAATGCCAATCCAGAAGGCCATCACGAGTCCAGCCAACAGGCCCACGATGGCTCCCTGCCCAGAGGCACAGCACACACTTTTGTCACAAACATTCACGCCACTTCCCAGCACTCAAGAGGGCCTTGCCAAGCCATTCCCAAGGTCCACCCGTGCACGTGACTGTGCAGCCAGATGAGTCACTCACAGGGGGGTTGGCACAAGGAAAGAACATCCCAAGGCAGAAGAGTCCAAGCAGCGGCCCCCCAACCATGCCAAAGATGCTGATTGCTGCCTGTGGGGGACAGGGTTGAGACAAAAACAAACGAACAGATAGGCTCAGAGACCCCGGCCTCACCAGGCAGGCGCAGCCGCCGCCACTGTCTCAGAGCCCCACGTGCCAGATCTCTCTGCCCATCTCTTCTACCCAGAAGCATCAGAACCCAAGGTTCCAGACAGCGGAAACAGTAAGGGAACGTGCCTCGTGCCCCGAGGCTGATCTCAGATGTCTCCGAGCCGACAAGGCCCCAGGAATGATGCTGGGGCTTCGGGCTACTTGAATCTGTTCACAGCTAACGGGAGCCTAACACAGGGAGGTTTCTGACACCTGCCCGCTACGTCATTCCTTTCACAGCAGCTGTTTCCTCAATTTCCTGCTTTAAAAAGCTCCTTTTCTCCCTTAAAAAAAAGTTGCTTTCTTCTCTCCACAGTCCTTACCTGCAGCACAGGTCCCATCTGGGAGGAAATATAGGCCATTCCCAGACAAAGGAGCCCATAGCCAAAGGCTGGGGAAAAAGAAGGAAGGAAACAAGCAGATGTGAGCTAACATGACAGAAAGCGGCAAAGAAGAGCAAAGCGCCTTCCCCAGCCAACCGATAACCTCAGCGTCCCTGGCAACAGGGAATGTGAACTCAGGCCCCAGCTCCAGTCCCTCCACCCTGTCCTCGCTCCTCGTGACTCAGGAACCTCCCCAGAAAATTCCCCGACACACAAACAAGGCCGCTTGCTTCATCAAGCAAGTGCTGAACCAGGTTAAAGCTGGTTCTTTAAAGCTGGACAGCAGGGCTTGGGTGTGTCTCAGAAAGGACATGGCTCAAGAAATGTGGACCCATGATCCCACCGATGATTCTGGAGAGCATGGTGGCCCGGGCTTCAGAGAAATGAGGGAACCAGGGTTGAATCAGGTCTTCCATCGTGACTGTTGCCAGTGAATTAAAAGCAGAGGATATGGTGCTGAAAGGAGAAAGAGAAAGACGAGTCCAGGAGCTGAGACAGGCAGCACTAACAAGGGGCCCCGCTGAGGGACTTGGGCCCTGAAGGCAGCAGAAGGCGGGGCCGTGCACAGCGCAAACACCACCCTGAGGACGAGGCCTCGGAGGCAGGGACCCCCGGCCTTTCCTAAGGGGGTACAGGTGTGGCTCTAGTGGGTCGATTCCTGGTATCATAACAGACAACGGCTCCTTCACCAAAAGGGGGATCTCCTGGGAGAGGACGCGCTCTGTCCCACACAGATGAGCTGTCCTTTGTCACCCACACACGAACGGGCACGAGGAGGCTCTGAGGGCCCCCGCTCCGCCCGTCACCTGGCACCAAGCAGGGGTTGGCTGTGCCGAGCCTGAGGGCTGAGGGCAGAGGGCGTACCTGAGGGAGCCGCTGAAGAGGCAGGCGACGAAGAGCCCCGGCAGGCCCGGCAGGCCCCGCAGCAGATCCATCACAAAGTACAGGACCAACTGCAGGCGGAGCAGGGGGCACAGCTCTCCTCAGAGGCAGCCCTTCCCCCTGGGGAGCCGCCCTCCCCTGCACGCGCCAGCCGGTCTGGGGAGACGGTGCCAGGCACTGCGGTGCCAGGCTCGGTGCGCAGAGAGAAAGCGGGCTCTGGAGAGAGAGGGATGCAGCCCGCTCCCAGCTCTGCCCCCGCAGGTGGTGACCTGAGCACGCTGGCCACTGTGTGTGGCCACGTTTTCTCCTTTGGGAAATGACGCCATCGAGGGGGGCGAGGAGCGTGTGACGGCTCCCGCAGAGCACGTGCAGAGCGATGGGTCGGCAGGGTGGGCACGCGGATTAGCTGGGGGCAGGGATCCTCACGCGCCGGGCTGGCGAGCTCAGAGCATGAAGGACTTTGCAGCCACTTTCCACCCAGGGTGGGGGTCCTTTCTGCAGCCGCCCGGACGGCCCTTGGGGGGTACAGGATGGGGACGGGGGGGGGGGGCCTCTCACCTGGTCAGGGGCTGCCTGAGTCTGCTGGGGGCTCATGGGATACTCCTTGTAGTAGGCGAACATGACCAGGCCAATGAGGCAGCCCATGCAGAGGACCACCTGCTGGCAGGGGAAGACGGCGTAGCAGGAGCTGCAAGAGGGCCAGTGCCGAGCGCGAGTGAACAGCGTGGCGGGAGCCCCAGGAAGGGGAGCCGTGTCCTGCCCAATGGGGGTGTGTGCTCGGGCATCCTGGCCCCACCCCAACTGCCCCCGCGGGACCGGGGCCCACTCTCCCCCCAGGCTGTGCGCCCTGTCCCGGCACTCACAGCACGGCAGCCTTCTCCGTGCGGGAGCTGAGGTAGCGCTGCACCTGGGCCTGGTTCACCCCATACAAGGAGAGCATCATGAAGACACCCCCGAAGGCCAAGGTCCAGAAAGTGTGCCGCACAAAAGGGTCCGGATCCAGCCTGCCGGAGACACCAATGTGTCACTGCTGCCCTCCTCGCCCTCCTCCAACAGGGGGTAGAGCAGTGAGGTGGCTGCGGGAGCCAGGGAGCTATTGAAGGCAAGAACCTCGGACTTGAGACGGGGCAGCAAGCTGGAGGGTGTGGGGTGGGGGTGGGGTGCCATTCCTCCACCCCACAGCCTCACCCCACGTACCAGAAACGCCCCCCACCCCCGTGCTCACCCTCCACCTCTGCAGTGTGGCACCTCGGCTTTCACAGCCGGCCCTCTGCTGACTACGGCCCTGAGCGCAGGCTCTAGGATGGGTTCAGTTCCCAGGCACCACAGCCCCCAGCCGGGGAAGGGATGTACTTACTCGATTCCAGAGATGAGACCATGCTGGGAAGCCACGTCCCACACATGCCCCAAGCCGCCCACCTTGGCCGACCCCACAATGATAACCGCCAGCTGCCCTAGGAACATGACCAACGTCTGGAACACATCTGTCCAGATGACTGCCTTCAGTCCACCCTGCAGGGCAAAGACAGCACACCCGCCCCAGATGCCTACGAGGCCACACCACGCGCGAGGGCACTAGACGGCCCCCCAGGCTCGCAGCGCTGCTGAAATCCTGTTGACAGCGTTCCCACCCCATCCCCTACCCTCCTGACCCATCACCTCATCCCCTTTTCCCACATCTCTCGTGTCATCACACCCTAGAGTTTCACGCCATCTCCTCACCCATATGCCCATCTCATCTACAACCCACCTACTTGTCCCTTTGTTCCCTTTCCTCCCGTCGCCCTCCTGATTTCACCTCTCCTCCTCCCTCCCCGGAGACGGACGGCACTTACCAGAGCCGTGTAGATGTTACAGACAATGCCTAGCGTCAGCACGGACAGCCAGAGATCAAAGCCAGTCACTGCGAACAGACAAAAGTCACGTTCCTGCCTCCAGAGGAAGGTGTCCCAGCAGGGAAGCCCAAGAAGCCTGGGTAAGACGTGCACTGGCTGGTCATTAAGATGGATGGAATCAATCATTTACCACAATGGGGAAAAAAAAAAGGTTTGCAAAGCTCCACCAAAAGGTGTTGATTAACCAATTCAGCGGAGGCACAGTCAGGCTGATTTGCTTTTCACCTTCAGGAGAGACCAGCTGAGGGCCCAGGCAGTGAAATAACTTCCTGGTCAAGGTCGGATTCTTTTCTGCACACCCTCCTCTACCCGCCCCTCCCACAGGTTCCCCCAGCCTGCTGTGGCTGCGAGCCAGGGGCTGGGACTCCTCACCTGCATTGAGGGCCAGCGACGGCGCATAGAGGACAACTCCCATGTAGATCACCTGGCGGCCGTGGAACAGAGACCGTGAGCGGAAGAGGAGACGAGGGTGGGCAGAGCGGGGAGGAAAGGAGGACCTCAGCTCCGGTATTCCCATGGCCTCCCTTCCCCTAGGCTCACCTCCCTCTCCCTCCTTCCAGAGTCTGGCTTGCTGCCACCAGTCTCTGTGTCAGAACCGGAAGGATGGAAGCAGGATGGCCCGGGGGCAGGGAAGGGGGTGGGGGGCGCTAGCAGGAACTTCGGTGGCGCCAGTCTGAGAGGCGGGGAGGGGGAAGGCTCCAGCTGCTGGGGTCGCGCCCCCCACCATGCCTCCATCCTTGTTCCACTTACCATCTGAAAGATGAAGGTCACGGTCCCGCAGACCCGCACAGCCTTATTGAACCGGAGCTCCAGGTACTAGGAGGAGTAGATATTTTTAAAAAAACCTCAAGGTATTCCTCCCCACTCCACCCCTAACCCTTCAGGCACAACTTTCCACCTAAGGCCCCGGAACAGACGAAACATCCAGCTCCCCCAGGGCCTCCCTCAGCACAGCACCTTCTCCTCCTCCTTCCGCCCCACTGCCCTCACCCAGAACGATCGATCGCATAAACCCACCACGCGCTCCCCGTCACTCTCACTGCACTGAGGAGATCCAGAGGCTCGGACCCCTCACGGGTGCCCTGTTCCTCCGCTCCACCCCGACCCTGGGGGTCTCTGTGCCCCTCCCTGCTCACCTCATAGGCACTGGTGAGATGCAGGCGGTAGAAGATGGGGATGAAGACGTGTGCTGGGATCAGGAGCCCCAGGAAATAGCAGCAGCCCAGGAACCAGTACTGGGTCCCAAATCGGTAGATCTCGGACGGCACGCCCAGGATGGCCACGGCGGACTGGAAGGTGGCCAGCAAAGACAGCGCCACAGGAAGGCAGCCCATCTTGCGGTCAGCCAGCAGCAGCTGGCCGATGCTGTGCCGGCCCCAGCCACGGTAGGCGTGGTAGAGCCCAATGATGAGCGAGAGAACCAGCAGCAGCACGAAGACCACATAGTCCGCCGTGGAGAAGGTGGAGGCACTCGCGCCTGCATCTGAGGCTGGGGCGGGGGCGGTGGAGGGGCTCACCCCCACGTTCATAGCTTCTCCGGGACCGTGTCCTGCAGCCGTCGGCTGCTCCTGCGCTCTGGGCTGCCACTTGGCTGGGCGGTGACGGGTGAGTGGCTACCATCTGACCCCCAGCCACTGCCTCACGGTCCTTCTCCACCACCAAGGGGCATGGTCCAGGGGGCGCTGCAAAGAAATCGGCTCTTGGTCAGGCCTGTCCTACCTTCATGGCCACCCACCCCTGGGCCTGTGTATCCCACACCCGCCAGACTTGGACCAGCCAGCTCCTTGGCGGCCCTTGAAGGTCTGGAAGGTACTGATATGGGTTAGGCAGGGCAGAGAGGGGAGGGAGGAAGCAGCAGATTGGGACAGCCAGGAGACAACTTCTGGGCCAAGCGCTTTTTGGGCATACACAGCTGTGAAACTTAAGAACCTTCTCAGGTCTCCACCCTAGCAGCGGAAGAAAAACTAACTCTGGCCCATGTTTTGTCCCAGAATTCCCTGCCTCCCCTTGCAGGCAGAGACCCAGTCACTACAATGTACTAAGCCAGCAGAGCCCAGCCTAGCGCCACGACCCAGCAGGGAAGAAGAAACAGAGACAAATGACGCAGGGCCTCCTCCCTTCTCCCAGCCTCCGCCTCTGCCCCTCCGGTGTCCCCTTCTGAGCAGCGCCCCTTCTCAGCATGGATCACCAGAGGGACCACCTGCATAGCAGCCCAAAACTCCAGCGCACACATCCCCAGGCAACCCCTCTCTCCTCCCCAACAAGGCTAAACAAGCCCTGCCACCCGCCTCTCAACTCCTCTACCTGTAACACCACCGTCAAGAGCAGATCCAGGAAGAGGGACGAGATTCAAGTGCGAGGGCACCAGGCTGGAGCCAAGCGCGCAGAGTTCCAATGTGGAGAGAAGCAAAGCAGCCGGGGAGCTGGCGGCCAAAGAAACAGTCAGGGAAACTGGTCCTATCCCACTAGGGCAGACACCTGCCTAGAGAAGCAGTCCTTGTGCGGAGGCAGAGCTGCCTGGAGAAGCTGTGTGTCTGGAGCCAGGCAAAGGCTGAGGGTCGGTCTATAAGGGAGATGAGGAACTGGGGGTGGAGGGAAGCTCAGCAGCTATTTGTTCTGGCCCCTTCAGGGAACCAATCACTGTGATCCAAATGGCCCTATCACCCTCCAGCCCCCAAACCCCAGCTCAGCTCTAGAGGCTCCAGAATGGGGAGCAGGGAGCTCACGGTCAACAGCATTCCTAGGTGGATTAGGAGTCACACTTGGCGCTGTGGGCGAGGGGCACCTGGAAAGGAGCTGCTGAGAGCAGACAGGAAGCTTGCTTTTCTGACTTCTGTCCAAGAAATACTAATCCTCAAAGAAAATACCCTTATCCTCAGGACAAGGACCAGATCATAGCAGCTCAAAACTTATAGGAATCTGGAGTTCCCATCGTGGCGCAGTGGTTAACGAATCCAACTAGGAACCATGAGGTTGCAGGTTCGGTCCCTGCCCTTGCTCAGTGGGTTGATGATCCGGTGTTGCTGTGAGCTGTGGTGTAGGTCACAGACGCGGCTCGGATCCTGCGTTGCTGTGGCTCTGGCGTAGGCCGGTGGCTACAGCTCCGATTCGACCCCTAGCCTGGGAACCTCCATATGCCGTGGGAGCGGCTCAAGAAATAGCAAAAAGACAAAAAAAACCCAAAAACTTATAGGAATCTTACGAGATCACTATTACAACCCCCTCATTTACTGACAAAGACATTGAGGCCCATGAATTTAGACCTCCTCACATGATGACAGCTAATATGTTCTGAACACCTGCTCTATGATCCAGCAGTGTGCTACATACTTTATAAGTAGTACCGATACTAAAGCAGTAACCATGCCTATCACTTTCAAAACACCATGTCTCAGGTTGTGCACGTTTTAGGAAAACGCTCTAGTTCTCAAGGGTTCCACAGCGTGATACAGAACAAGGGAGAAAAAAACTGTGCTGTCTGTACCTGTGACAGGTGATCCACCGGGAGTCCCTCCCTCCCTCCTTCCAGAACTGGGACTGCAGCAGTGTTCACTGTCCTCAGTCATTCCTGGCACAAAGTTTAGATTTCAGCTACTCTAGAGACAGATTCATGTAAACTATGTCTTCTGCTCCTGCCCACTAGGAGAAAGATCAGCCTAGCTGGCTTCCGGCTCTCCTACACTGTGTTCTTGGGCAGACATTGCCTGGCTGGCAAGATATGGCTTCACACAGACCAAGCCTGAACTCTGAACCTCTTGGAGCTGATGATGAGAGGAAATCAGAGTTGGCAGCTCTTGGATCACATGTTCTACTGAGTCACAAATGTGAGTCCCAGGAACAATGTTCCCAACAGGCCACTCGATTTAACCTAAAGATGCCCTGAGCCTTTGTACATTGCAACACCTGGAGATTTCCCATTCTTTGGCAAGTTTTTACTGCTGTGATAGAGGTGATGGAAAGTACCAGAGAGTGAGAGATCTCTGCTGTGGGCAAATAACAACACGTAGAGGGCAAGAGTTAATGATGTGGCTGGGCAGGTGTTTGGAGCAAGGAAGGAAGGTCCCAGGACAGACTGGAAAACAGAAGCACAGAAACGGAGATCCTCCACTGTTGCGGTAAAGCGGCAGGGCTTCCTGAGAATTCTATTTGCATGAGATACAGAGAACCCTCTTAGATGGCTGAAGAAAGAGAGCGAGCCTGGCAAGACGGGAAAAACCTGACCCAGTAACCAAACCTTCATCAGACATGGTTCTAAGAACAGGATAGAGATCTTCTGAAAACTCTACACTGGTCTACATATCCCATGGACTTGCATCTCTCCAAGGGAAGCCAAAAGGAAGAGACGGGTTGTTCCACTAAAACTGGCACATAGGGCACAAGATGCTGCCTGTGGGACCCTTTTAAAAAGTCTAACATACACAGATGAGAAAGAGACTCATTTTTCACCACCTTAACCATGCCCCCCCCCCCCTTTGGTAACAAACTGCATGGCTTTGATTTCTACAAAAGACAAAGGGGCCACTTTGGGACCAACCTTCCTAGGGCTTCAAAATTTGACCTCGTGCCTAGAATTCTTCAAGGTCTGAAAAGCTTGAGGGTCCTCATTAAAATCCTAGTAACTACAAAAGCCTTAGAAAATGTGCCAGCCCTCTGAGAGGAAATCCTTTCAGAAGCTTCCTGACACCTGGGGCTAGGTGGAAGGGAAGCCTGGCTCCTTAAGATAAGCATTGGTTAGCTTTGATGAACTCCTGATGGCCCTAACCAAAGCCAACACTCAGTCCCTCCCAGCACACGAGCTCGCTCTCGCTCTCAGTGCCCTTCGGTCAAGGCCCCAGGGCCAACCAGGTACAGCATTCGTCTTACCCTTACCTCCGCCGCCCAGCCAAGGCTAAGAAGGTCCCGTGGTTCTTCCCGAGTTCTGCATCACTCTTTTTTTCTGGCAAACAAAGAAGATGAGGAATTAGGGAAGCATATCGCCTTCCCCTATCTCCTTGCCAGGGCACCAGACACCGCGTGGTTTCAGGACGGAGGTGAAAAAGCGTGCCTCGGGTGTCCCCAGGCTCCTCTCCTCCCAGGGGGGTTTGCCCTTAGCCCTTCGCTCCTCCATCTCCCTTACCCTCTTTACTTTCTAGCTTCTCTCCCCCCCTCCACAGGCGAGGCGGCGGGACCACTACCACCTCGCCCGGGGCACCTCCGATCTTCCCCGGCCACCACGCTCCCGGCCGACTCATCCCGCCCCTTCTCTCCCGCCCCTCCCCTCCCTACGCCACTCTCCGGAGCCTCTATGCTCCGGCCCACCCCCTTGCGGCCCGCCCTCGTCCCGCCCACCTGCCGGGTCTCCGCAGGAGGGTCCGCTCTGGCCCCGCCGCGCCTGGCCCGGTGACAGCAGGGTCCCGCCCCCTGCCCGCCCCCGCCGCGCCGCCATGTTTACTGAGGGCGGAAGGATCGGCCCCAAGGCGCTGCGGCGACGCGACCTCGGCGTCCAGGCTGGAGGAACGCGGGGCTGAGAGAGCGGTCGTGGGGAGGCCTTCATTTAACGGGGAAAAGAAGGGGCGGTCCGGCCCCCCGAAGGAGGACGAAGGCCCACAAAGAAGAGCGCTGACCTCCGCGCGCTGCGGCAACTCCCAGCCGGCGGACTGGCCGGGCTGACCGGCCGCTCAACTAGCCACATCCCCGGGAAGGGCCAGAGGCGGTGGGGGCGGGGCCACACTCGCAAGTCTCGCGATCAGCTGAGAAGGACGGAGGGAGCAGAAAATGGCCCGTTCCGGGTTCCGCAGTCCCTCGAGCTTGGTGCCCCGGGCTGCAGCCCTGCTCCTCGTTCTGAGCGTGCCAAGGGCTTTGGCGTTACCCGAGGTACTGAAGCAAATTAGAGGCTGGGTTGAAACAGAGTTCCTCGCTGGCCCTCGGCTCTCCCCTCTTGGCCTCTCCCCTGCCAGCCCGCAGCCCGGATTTCGTCCCTGGGGCCTCCCTAGCGTAACCCAGTCGTCTCCCCGCCGGAGTACTCACGCTGCTGTCTCCCAGCGCCAATGTCCAAAGACCTTTGAAATTTGACCTCCTCCCTCCTTAATGTTTGAGTAACTTTAAGTTATCCTTTCTACCAACAAGTCCTCTGGCTATTCTGCAAAATCACGACGCACGAACGCCGTATACCCTGCGGTGGCTGGGCTGTACATTCTGTTATGCTTGATGAGATCTTTGTGTACCTGCAGTCCTTTTATACCCGGTCAAATCGCGGCTGGCAGATTGAGAAGTCATTGGAGAGGGCATAATAAATATGTTCCAATAGTAATTCTCAAAGATGAGGTCCTTCCCTGGATGAGATCCGGTACAGAAATTCTCTGGTGCCCTGTTTTGGCACCTGGATCCAGAAACGCTGTCTTCTAGTAAATCTGACGTAAAGGTAGGACACGTCTATGCCCTGAGTTAGAGGAATTCTAGACTGGCAGTTAGTCTTTGGTCCCTGTTTTGTTTTTGTTTTTTTCCCTTGGCTTTTCTTTCTGGAGTCCTAATAGTTTTATCTCTTCTGCAGATATGCATCCAGTGTCCAGGAGATGTGCAAAATTTGTCAGAAGTGGCCCTTTATTGTAAACAGACACCAGAGCTAATGCTGCAAGGCCGCTGCTGCCTGAATGGGAAGGGCACCATCCTGGGGTGAGGAAGGAGAAGACCTCTCTGGATATTGGAAAAGAGTTCCCAAACTGGATTCTTCAACGCTTGCCTGATTGGCTTTTAGGATAACTATTGGTACCTATTTTGGAGGCCTCTAAACTATGAGTCTCAGACTTTAAATCTGTTATAGCATTTTTGGCTAAGTAAACTACCCTGTGGCGCTTCCTGGTTGAAATGAGTAAATGTCATAATATTTGCCTTTTCTTTTTTAAAAGTCTTTATGGCTTTGTTTTTTAAAAAAATTCTTTTATTATCAACTCTTTGGCTCATTTACTATGTGTCTCCAAGAAGTGACTCCTTTGGCCTCCAGGACACTGTGATATGATTTTGTTCTCTTTCTGATTAATTCCTGTTTGTGTTTAAGGCAAATTCTTCCTCTTGTCTCTTTATGCAGATTAGCTTCTGCATAGTTTTCCCTGTACACTCTTTTTTTGGGGGGAGGGGCTCATTTGCGGCATACGTAGGTTCCCAGGCTAGGGATTGAATAGGAGCTGAAGCCACCGGCCCAGGCCACAGCCACAGCAATGCAGGATCTGAGCTGCGTCTGTGACCACCATAGCTCACGGCAATGCTGGATCCTTAACCCATTGAGCAAGGCCAGAGATCAAACCCACATCCTTGTGGATACTAGTTGGGTTTGTTAACTGCTGAGCCGTGACAGGAACCCTCCCCATACACGCTTGACAATCCACGCTTTTATTACGGCTTCAACCATTATGCAGGTGTCTCCTAAAACTAGATCTCTTTTAGTATCCTTTGACCTCTCTGTTAGCTCCAGGTACATGTGGGTACCACTCAATTCCTATTAAACTTTTCCTCTCTTCAGACACAAGATGTCAGATGTCTTGCTTCCATTTTCCTCTTCCCCTGATCTACCTAAATTCTTTATATTAAACTTTCTGAAACCAACTTTTCTCCATTATTACTCTCTGGCTTTAAAATTAGGCTTAGGGAGTTCCCACCATGGCACAGTGGTTTAAGAATCTGACTGCAGCCGCTAGGGTCTCTTGAGAGGCTCGGGTTCAATCCCTGGTCTGGCCCAGGAGCTTAATGAATACCGCATAGCTGCACTTGCAGCATAGGTTGCATTGATGGCTGAATTCAATCCCCAGCTTGGGACCTTCCATATACTGTGGTATGGCCATAAAATAAAAAATAAAATGAAATAAAAAACAAAATTAGACTTAGGAGTTCCTGTCGTGGCTCAGTGGTTAACGAATCCAACTAGGAACCATGAAGTGGCGGGTTCAATCCCTGGCCTTGCTCAGTGGGTTAAGGATCCGGCGTTGCCGTGAGCTGTGGTGTAGGTCACAGACGAGGCTTGGATGCCACGTTGCTGTGGCTGTGGCATAGGCCACCTACAGCTCCGATTAGACCCCTGGCCTGGGAAGCTCCATATGCCAAGGGAGCGCCCTAGAAAAGGCAAAAAAAAAAAAAAAGTCAAAATTAGACTTAAATGGTCTGTTGCCCCAGTATCAAGTTCAAACCAGGAACTACCACAGACAGGCCCAACCCACCTTTCTAACATTACTCCCAATTCTTTGTCCACTCACACCCTACTAGAGTACCTCGTGTGTGGCCTTGGCACACCTATGTTCAATTAACATAAAGGGGGGTTGTATTCGTTTACCTTAGAGGAAGGGGTGACACATATACTTTCATGGATTACTTTATTTCCCTCAGGCTGGATCTCCAGAACTGTTCTCTGAAGGACCCTGGTCCAGACTTTGCTCAGGCACATACTGCTGTCATCATGTAAGTTGTTAGTTATCCTTCCTCCCAAAAATGTGCCCTATGGCAAAGGGTTTATGGGAAAGTCTTTGAGGATGGACTCCTAAGAAAATGGTTGCATATTCTCTACACTTGTTCAAGTTGTTCAGTTGTTCAAACTCAGCACGAGAACTGGTTTATCAGTTCAGCAAGATGCATGCATGGAAGGAGAGTGTTTTCCTAGAGCACAGTGCTAACAGTGTACGCTTTGCAGAGACCTGCAGGCAAACCCCTTCGAGGGCGACTGGGCCAACACCTTCCGTGGCTTTACCCAGCTCCAGACTCTGTGAGTAATGGTATGGGGTAGGGGAGAAAATCAAAGACAGGCAGCACTGTGAGCTCAGCAACTTTGGGCTGCATACATGACTGTTTGTGTTGTGTTCAGGATACTGCCACAAAGTGTCACCTGTCCAGGAGGTATCAATGCCTGGGATGTTGTCACTTTTTATATAACCAACCAAACCTGCCAAGGACAACGAAACCTTTGCAACAGCACTGGGGACCCAGGTATGCTGTCTCACCTTCACCCTTCTGGAAACTGCCCTTCCTCCCTTGTCTTCATCACTTTAGATCAGAAAGACAGTCACACTGCTTAAGTGCCTTTTGTTCAGGTTTCGGAAGCTTTAATCCTTTGGAAAGAAAAGGTCTCAAAGTGATTTTTTTATGGTGATGATGACATTCTGATGATCTATAATCTTCTTTCCTCTCTACTTTGACCTAGAAATAGTTGGGAGAATCTAAATTGAAGCAGATATTTGGGAAACATATTAATGAAATCCAGTGATGGTCTCTGTTTTTCTCTGGTTTCTAGAAACGTGTCCTGAGAATGGATCTTGTGTCCCTGATGGTCCTGGTCTCTTGCAGTGTGTTTGTGCTGATGGCTTCCATGGCTACAAGTGTATGCGCCAGGTGAGGAATTAGGCCTTCTCATTAGCGGTAAGAGAAATGCATAGAGCAAGTACCTCTTTAAAAGAAGAGCCATCAGGAGTTCCCGTCGTGGCTCAGTGGTTAACAAATCCGACTAGGACCATGAGGTTGCAGGTTCGGTCCCTGGCCTTGCTCAGTGGGTTAAGGATCCGGTGTTACTGTGAGCTGTGGTGTAGGTCGCAGACACGGCTCAGATCTCGCGTTGCTGTGGCTCTGGCGTAGGCTGGCAGCTACAGTTCCGACTGGACCTCTAGCCTGGGAATCTCCATGTGCTGCGGGAGCGGCCCTGGAAAAGACAAAAAAAAAAAAAAAAAAAAACCATCAGACCAGAAGCTGATTCAAGTCACCCAGAGAAGGAAACTATAAGAGAATTGCCCTGGATGATTGCATGGGTATACTAGGGGAGAACTGGGTGTTGGGTTGTAAGCCCTTGGTGTAATCCTGTATGAAATTTTTTGGGTTTGTTATTCACAGGGCTCATTCTCACTGCTCATGTTCTTCGGTATTCTGGGATCCACGACATTATCCATTTCCATCCTGCTTTGGGGGACTCAACGCCGAAAAGCCAAGGCTTCATGAACCACACAGGTCTTCTTACTGACCTAAAGATCATCCCCATCTTAGTCCAGCCAGGGGGATTTGCTTCCTAGACATCGTTGGTCAGCAAAGATGACCAGAAGTCGTTGTTTGAAGGAAGATGGACATTTGCATAACCTTAGTGTGTTGCAGACGCACCAGTCCAGGAGTGGACTAGTATCAGTTCTCATTTGTGCTGCTGACCATAATAAATTTTTTCTTTTGCTTCTCTCTTTCTCCCTTTTTTTTTTTCTTTTAAGAGAAGGTGCCCTGGATTTGGCTTTGTGTGTTTATTGGTTGGGGTGGGAGAAGCTACTTCGGGAGGGCCGGTTTTCTCAGGTTACCCCTCGCCTGGCGCGGGGGAGAGGAGGTGAGGCAACCCTGTCGCGCCCTGGCCCCGCCCCTTACGTTTCCGGCCCCGCCCCTCACGCCGCCAGCTGCCTGCGCCGCCGCAGTTCCCCGCCGCCCATCGCGCCTGGGCTCTTGCGCTTTCCACACCGCTCTTGCTCCAGACACCGGCGCGGTTGGCCACGTGGACCGACTCCGGGCGCGCCATCCTCACGTGGTTCCAGCATCGGCTGGGGCTTGCTGCGCTTCCCGCTTGTCTGTATTCATCCCCGCCTCTGAGCTCCGTTCCCATGGCGGCCCTGGTGTTGGAGGACGGGTCGGTCCTGCGGGGCCAGCCTTTTGGGGCTGCTGTGTCGACTGCCGGGGAAGTGGGTAAGCAAGTTCGGGCCGGCTGCCAACCTCATCCCACTCTGCTGCCCTTTTCTGCCCAACCTGCCCTGCCCAGACCCCGCCATTTTCCCGCCTGCACACTCCGTACCCCGCCTTTTACCAGCCTAGCTCCTTTTATCCCTCACGGTCGAGGCAGCCTGCGCTGGGGCGCTCTCATCGCGCGGGGCAGTGCTCCGAAGGGTGGCCCGCCTGAGCCCCAGTCTTGCATCTTTCTTACAGTGTTTCAAACCGGTATGGTCGGCTACCCTGAGGCTCTCACAGACCCTTCCTACAAAGCACAGATCTTAGTGCTGACATATCCTCTGATCGGTAACTACGGCATCCCCCCAGATGAAATGGATGAGTTCGGGCTCAGCAAGGTAGCCGCACCCAATGCTTTCTCTACATTCCTTTTCAAACAGTAATTATTAACTGTTAGTGAAGTGAAGACACTGACATTCCTCTTGGCATCCTGGAGAAAACAGATGCACACCGAAGTAATAGCCAAGCGCTATGAAAGGCGTGTTAGTTTCCTTGAGAAGCTTAGAGTGCTGGAGACCAAGCCAAAGTCTTGGCTCTGGTAAGGAACCAGTGAGGATTGTTTGGCAGCAGATCGGTGTGATGGGAGTCTGCTTTAAGAGTATGTAAATTGGCGTTTTCTTGTGGCACAGTGGGTTAGGGATCTGGCATGGTCGCTGCTGTGGTCCCTGGCTTGGGTCCCTGCCTCCCCCCCCCCAACTTCCATATGCCTCAGGTGGGGATAAAACAAAAGAGTACAGAAACTAACTGGAAAGAGCCTGGAAACTAGGGCCACACCCTTCTCAGTGATGGCAGGTTCCAGTTCACCTGCCAAAATCCATGAGGTTGATCAGCATCTTCTAAACCTGCTTTCCTTACCTTACCTCATTTTTTTACCACTTCTCAGTAGAGTTATTAAATCTAGATAAGAAAACAGCTTCTTCCAGTGAGATTTCTCCTGTTCCTCCTCTGGAATTTGGTAACTAAGTTGCCGTCTGAGAGTACAAGTAATAAAAAAAAAACCAAAACCACAAGTTTTTTGTAGAGTCACCATAGCGCAGCAGCAGTAGTCTTCAACACTCATTTTTTTTTTTTTGTCCTGATTCTAGGCATACTGAGCCTTTAGTTCTTGTTTTTGCCTTTTAGGCCCGCACTTGCGGCCTATGGACGTTCCCAGGCTAGGGGTCCAACCAGAGCTACAGCTGCCGGCCTACACCACAGCCACAGCAACGTGGGATCCATGCCGCGTCTGTGACCTACACCACAGCTCGAGGCAACGCCAGATCCTTAACCTAGGGATCAACCCGCATCCTCATGGATCTTAGTCGGCTTCGTTAACTGCTGAGCCTTTAATTCTTAATATGCCTTCCCAGTCACCCTGACACTTGGGAGAGGAAACTCTAGGTTAAGGGGCACTCTTGTTATTCCCAGAAGGGCCATTCCTCATCACAAACCTATAAACTCACTACATTCTAGTTTATAATGCTGTCAACTTAAAAAATGTGCACAATTTAAAAGTTAAGAGTTAGGTTTTATTTGGGGCAAAATGAGGACTAGAGCCCTGGAGGCAGCATTTCAGAGAGCTCTGAAAAACCTCTCCAAAGAGGCAGAGGGAGATGTCAGGATATATATGATTTTGGTGAAGGGGGAGGAACATGCAGCCATGCCCGCATTTTCACAGAAGTTTGCTGCTGGTCTCAAGGAGCAGATGTCACCATGAAGGATTTTAATGCTTTTCTAGATGCGAGGAGATGCAAGAATTGGGCTCATAAAAATCTCCTGAAAATATCTAACGATCTGAAGACCTGTTCTGCCAGTTTTCCCAGAGCACAGAGAGCCTCCCTCCTGATCTCCACCCCAAGCTCCCTTCGGGGGTGGTGAGGGTCGGCAGCTGCAGTGGCTCCTGATTCAGTCCACGTAGAGGCAGATGGCAAGTGCCATCTCCAGTTCACAGGGCTCCCCCATGGTCATAAATTCGCCATAGTGCTGGGAAGCGTTTCATGACCATCTCATCCCACGGTGCTAGGAATGCTCATTCCCAGGTTTGGTGAAGATCTCCTTGTGGCCATTCAATGTGCTGTTACTGGACTGGGCCTTTTTTTTTTTTTTTTTCCCTGTCTTTTGTCATTTTAGGACTGAACCCGTGGCATGTGGAGGTTCCCAGGCTAGGGGTCAAATCAGAGCTGTAGCCACCGGCCTTCCCCACAGCCACAGCCGCAGCAGCGTAGGATCCGAGCTGCATCTGCGACCTCCACCATAGCTCACGGCAACGTCGGATCTTTAACCCACTGAACGAGGCCAGGGATTGAACTCACATCCTCATGGATACTAGTCAGCTTCGCTAACCGCTGAGCCACTGCGGGAACTACTGGACTAGGCCTTATTAACAGTAGCCAAAAGTCTCCGAACCACCTGTTTTACTAGTCTGTTAGGGTCCAGGAAAACATTCCCTCTTATTGCATCTTCCCATATCTAGAGTTACGCTGTTCCAGTCACTGATCTGGCAAAGGATTGTATATTTGATCGACTGCTTCAAGACACCTGGTCATCATTGTTATTTTGTGTGTGTGGAGGCTCAGTCACACATTTGGTAAAACAAGAAACACTAATCTTGTAACACAGGCAAAACACAAACAAGGTAGCTAATAACATCAGTAGAGGTATGGGTAAATATTTAAGCCGAGAGCTTCCGATGCCAAACCAGTTTTAGAAGATGTTGTCGAGACTAGGGAGTGGGTCACCTAAAGCAGCATGGGACCTCAGAGTTCAGTAGGCCAGTAGCCTGCTGTTAACCACAGAAATCCATCCCACAATGGTGGGAGGCTCCCTTCTAATCGACAGGAGGTTACAGTGTTTGAGCCTTAGCTCATTGTTCTGAGTTTGAGTGAGCCTAAAAGAAAATTTGTATTTATGGTCAGGGTCCGAGCAGGAACTATTAATTGGTCAGGTGAGAAAATCTCACCGAGTAATAAAATCCTAAGGGTTATCCAGTCAGAGCCTCAGAGAGGAGAAATCCACCAGGGAAACCCAGAGGTACCAGGCACAGGGAATTGGCCACAAACACAACAACTGGATTGACTTCTAAAATTAGCATAGGATTGTTTTCCTGATGGAAAAACATTTGATTCATATGCAAAAGTTCAAGAAGTCAAGAAAACAAATCACTGTACAAGTCAGGTCTGGCATCGTGGGCCAGCTGTCTGCTTCTCATGTCATCTTCTCATCCTGGTGTAGTTTCTCCTCCACATGAGCATTGTTTTAAGATGATTTTGAGGTCAGCAGTCCTCTCTATAGACCCGTCCAGTGCAGGGGCCTTTTTTTAAGTGGGAAATATGAATCTAAGAGTCAGTTCCCTTTAGTTTTGCTGCACATGAGCTAGTTAAGGGTACCTGGTGAGGGCCTTTCCATCTGGCTTGGAAACAGTGCTTTAAATTGTATCTTTGCCAGTCTGCATCATCCCCCTGGTTGTGGGCCCTGGGGCATCTGATCTTTGTCCAAAAGTAGATTACTGAGATAAACTTTGGAGACACGTTTAGAATGTCCTTTTAGAAACCCAGTTAAACTTTGCAACAATATAACTTGATGCAAAAAAACTATCTGGGGCGAGTTCCCGTCTTGTCGCAGTGGAAACGACTCCGACTGAGAACCATGAGGTTGCTGGTTCAATACCTGGCCTTGTTCAGTGGGTCAAGGATCTGGCATTGCCGTGAACTGTGGTGTAGGTCGCAGATGCAGTTGGGATCTGGTGTTGCTGTGGCTGTGGCGTAGGCCGGCAGCAACAGCTCCAATTAGACCCCTAGCCTGGGAACCTCCATATGCTGTGGGTGTGGCCCTAAAAAGACAAAAGACAAAAAAAAGAAACTATCTGGGGAGTTAGTCTTAGTGAATACAGACCTCAATTAACACAATTAGATTAGCAGATGTCCATTGAACCTCTTTCCAAAATGCACTATCTTGGTCAATTTATGTCAGTCTTCAGATTGGTCAACTCTAGACACAATGTCAAAATTGAGGTGATGCACTGGCAAGATCGAGGCCCCGACAGAACCAAGGAGGGAGGGTAGGGCTCCTGGAGCCACCAGCCCTCCACAGATGCTTTTGTGGCACGTGTGCTGTCAGTGCACTTGCTCGTGTGCGGATTAGTCCGCCTAGCCATGGAGGTTCTGCCAGACTAGCCTTCAGATCGCTCAAGAACAGCCTCAACATCCTCCTGTCTTTGAACCTTCCATCATTAAGCAGGTGTAATTTATGCCACTTCCTCCCACATAATCTGTTTCTCTAGTTATTGTACATTTATCTATTGAGTCACAAATGTGGGTTACCTGTTACTCCCCTCTGGGGGAGGGGAGCTCTAACCATGCCTAGTACTGTACCCTGAACCTTTATTCTTACTCGATAAGGCTTTGTGCCCCTATCTCTTTGACAGGGCTTTGATCACACTCTGGGGCTATGATCTTGTTCCTCTGTGTTACCTTGTTACTTTTCAGGTTCCCTAAGTAGCACATCAACCTCCCCTAAGTAGCAAATCAGCATCTCAAAGACAGGGGCTTTGTCTTTTCTGCTGCTCCTGCTCCTCCCTCAGCATCGGTTTTGATACCTGGCACAAGCGGGCCCTCAGTAGACACAGGCTGACTGCTCTCCTGTATCAGGCGCCTTGCTCCCTGGTTCATGGTTCTCTGATGAAGACACATGGACACATTGATAATACAATGTAAATAACGAGACCAGTGGCGATAAAGGGAGCTTCAGTGAGCTCTGAGGAGGAGGAGGCACAAGCTGCAGTGGTGGAAAGTGGGGGTGACTTCACAGAAAAGGGGGTAGAAGAAAAGGACGGGAGAAGGAAAATGCTATTTCAACTAGGAATCAGGCGTCTGGGCCCATGTGTTCAGTGTTTCGTGAGGGAGGCAGCACCGCTGCTAAAAGGTAAGAGCATGAGGTACTTGGCGAGTTAGAGGAATGACGGGTCATTCCGTGTGGCCGAAGCACAGGGTCCGTGGCCAAACAGTGGGAAAAGATGACACCAGGAGGGTGTGTGGCCCTGGGCTCCTCACAGTCTCTTCCTTCCCTTGACAGTGGTTTGAATCCTCGGGGATCCACGTGGCAGGACTGGTGGTGGGAGAGTGCTGCCCCACGCCCAGCCACTGGAGTGCCGCCTGCACCCTGCATGAGTGGCTGCAACAGCATGGCATACCTGGCCTGCAAGGTATGGTGCCAGCACAGGTGCCTGGATAGAAAGACTCAAGAGAAGGTCAACTGTGGACACTTGGGACTTGAGTCCAGCCTTGTGGTGCAATGTACCTGATTTGAAAGGTTTAGGGGGCTGGGGCTGTGGGAAGGAACTGAGCTTTCGCTCGGATGGGAAACTTCAAAACTGTAAAAGGAGAGAGGGAGTTCCCTTGTGGCGCAGCGGGTAAAGGATCTGGTGTTGTCACTGCAGCAGCTTGGGTTGCTGCTGTGGCGCAGGGTCGATCCCTGGCCCAGGAACTTCTCCATGGTGCGGGCATGGCCAGAAAAAGAAAATAAAATGAAATAAAAGGAGAGAATGGGGGTAATGAATCCCCAGCCTCTGTAATCATCAACTCAGGGCTGAGTTTATTGCATCATAACTACAACCACTCACAGGTTATATTGAAGCAAATCTCAGACATAATATCATTTCATCCACTAATAGCCCAATAGTTATGAAAAAAAATCCTTATAAAGACGTAATCACTCTAACATTACCACACCCTTAAAAAATTAACAGCAGTTCCTTAATATCAAATATTCAGGGAGTGTTTAAAATTTCCTCAACTTTATGATTTTTTTTTTAACTGTTGATTTGAATCTGGGATATGTCTGCATTTGGTTGTTATGTCCCTTTAATCTGTGAACCTTTTAACCCCTTTGGCACAGTCGATTTTCCTTTAGTGTATCCAGTCTGCTTTTTTTTTTTTTTTGTCTTTTGTCTTTTTAGGGCCACATCCTCGGCATATGGAAGTTCCCAAGCTAGGGGTCGAATCGGAGCTCCAGCCACCAGCCTACACCACAACCACAGCAACGCGGGATCCAAGCTGCGTCTGCAACCTACACCACAGGTCACGGCAACACGGGATCCTTAACCCACTGAGTGAGGCCAGGGATCAAACCCACAACCTCCTGGTTCCTAGTCGGATTCATTTCCACTGCACCACAAGGGGAACTCCCACGGTCTGCATTTTATTTGTCACGTTCCCGTGTTGTTATTTAGCTATTCTTTTGCCCTTGGTTTTGCTTTCTATAAGCAGTTCTGGAGTCGTGGTTCAGGTGCAGATGTGATATTTGAGGGCCAGAGTACCCGAGGGTGGTGGACCTCTAGCCCGGGACGTTGCTGCCCCTGGAACAGCTGCATGTGACTCAGGGCTCTGGAAGGGAAGCCCTCACCTCCTCCGAGCGTGCTCTCTTGACAGGAGTGGACACTCGGGAGCTGACTAAGAAGTTGCGAGAGCAGGGGTCTCTGCTGGGAAAGCTGGTCCAGGATGGAACGGAGCCTTCCACCCTGCCGTTCTTGGACCCCAATGCCCGCCCCCTGGTGCCGGAGGTCTCCGTTAAGGTACAGAGGTAGAGTCGGAGAGGATTCCAAGCTGCGGCACAGTGGTTATATTCTGCCCCTACTGGGGGTGAACGCTTGAGGGAGACTCCGCAGAGGCCTCGAAGGTGAAGGGAGGTTGGTGTGTGCGTGTTATGGCTGCTAATCACAGCTGGCAACCACTGCCTTTATTCCGCTTGCCCTCAGGTTCCGCGGGTATTCAATGCGGGGGGTGCCCCTCGGATCCTCGCTTTGGACTGTGGCCTCAAGTATAATCAGATCCGATGCTTGTGCCGGCGTGGGGCGGAGGTCACCGTGGTCCCCTGGGACCACGCCTTAGACAGTCAGGGTGAGTAGCTGGGGTCTGCACAGGACCACAGACAAGCAGCACAGGTGGAAACCCTGGCCCTTGATCCAGCTGCTAAAAGTCCACGTGAGCGGCAGGGAAGAAGGCGGAGATAAGGGCTTTCGTTCTAATGTTGTGTCTCTCTGGCCGAACTACGGTTTCGACATCATCTTTTCTGCCCACTCCAGCGTATGAGGGTCTCTTCCTGAGTAATGGTCCCGGGGACCCCGCCTCCTATCCCAGCGTGGTATCTGCACTGAGCCGTGTCTTATCGGAACCTAACCCACGACCTGTCTTCGGGATCTGTCTGGGACACCAGCTGTTGGCTTTAGCCATCGGGGCCAAGACTTACAAGATGAGGTGGGACTTGTGGGGAGAGGAAGGGCCCACACCGCTGACCTGAGGGGCGGGGAGTCTTGGGAATGGGAGTGGACGGGTGTTTATTCGCTCCTGTTATTGAAACAGGAGTGGGGGTTGGAGAGAGTTGTGACATCAGCCAGAGCTGGGTTGGGTACAGTCGTGATGGGGCGGGTGCCAGGGGCCCGTGACTCTGTACGTTTCCATCTCCAGATACGGGAACCGAGGCCATAACCAGCCATGCTTGCTGGTGGGCTCTGGGCGCTGCTTTCTAACATCCCAGAACCACGGGTTTGCGGTGGAAACGGACTCACTGCCAGCCAGCTGGCTTCCTCTCTTCACCAATGCCAATGACCGCTCCAATGAAGGCATTGTCCACGACAGCCTGCCCTTCTTCAGGTGAGCCTGGGTGGTTCTGGGCACGGTGACTGGATCCGTACAGCTGTGAAGCCCCCTGGGGCTTGAAGATGAGGAAGTAACAGCACAGCGGTGGGCCCCAGTCAGGCATCCTTACCTGCTTCCGAGGCTGCCAACAGTGATGGCAGCTTTCGTGACCCACTCTCTCCCACAGTGTCCAGTTTCACCCAGAGCACCAAGCTGGCCCTTCAGATATGGAACTTCTTTTTGATATTTTTCTGGAGACTGTGAAAGAAGCCACAGCTGGAAACCCTGGGGGCCAGACAGGTAAGCCCTCGAGTAGAACTGGGTTATGGAACAAAGAAGAGGCTCCAGGATAAGCCTTCGATAGACATGCCTTGAGAAGCTGATAGATGTTTGAGAGGTTAAGGGGGAGGGGTGGGAAGGCAATCAAGCTAAGACGATTCATTTATTTATTTATTTTTATTCATATGTATTTTTTTGTCTTTTTAGGGCGGCTCCTGCGGCATATGGAGGTTCACAGGCTAGGGGTCGAATATGAGCTGCATCTGCAACCTACACCACAGCTCACGGCAATGCCAGATCCTTAACCCGTCGAACGAGGGCAGGGATCGAACTCACATCCTCATGGGTACTAGTCAGGTTCATTACTGCTGAGCCACAAATGGGAACTCCCAGGGGATTCATTTGTACTTCTTCTATTCAAAGGAAGTGCAGAGACACAAGTCCTGTTTTTGGTCCTGCCTCTGCCACTCATTGGAGGCATGACTTGTTCTGGATTCTTCTCTAAAGTGAGGGGTTTAGGCCTTCCCCTCGTGGCTTAGTGGTTAACGAATCCGACTAGGAGCCATGAGGTTGCGAGTTTGATCCCTGGCCTTGCTCAGTGGGTTAAGGATCCGGCGTTGCCGTGAGCTGTGGCGTAGGTCGCAGATGCGGCTCGGATCCCGTGTGGCTGTGGCTGTGGCTGTGGTGTAGGCCAGCGGCTACAGCTCCGACTGGACCCCTAGCCTGGGAATCTCCATATGCTGTGGGATTGGCCCTGGAAAAGGCAAAAAGACCAAAAAAAAAAAAGTGAAAAAAATAAAGCGAGGGGTTTAATCTAGGCAATCTCCTGGGTCTCCCTCAGCTCTAACATTCTGTGACATTCTCTGCCTCCACAGTTCGAGAGCGGCTGGCTGAGCGCCTCTGTCTCCCTGGGCTTCCCACCCCCGGCTCTGGGCTTCCCCCGCCACGAAAGGTTCTGATTCTGGGCTCAGGGGGCCTCTCCATTGGCCAGGCTGGAGAGTTTGACTACTCAGGCTCTCAGGTAAGGCACCTCTGGGTGTGTAGCCCTCAGCAGGGGCGGGGGCCGAGGCGGGAAATGGGTGGTAGGAAGTGAGCCGGGAGATCTGGGGAATGTTTGGAGAGGGGAGGTGGTGAGGAGCAGAGGTCTCAGGTATTAGGGACGGAGAGTCCAGGGAGGGGAGAGGAGGCAGAGGGACGCTGGCCTAAGACTGAAAATCTGGCTTAGGCAGTGGCGGCTGAGGGGCCATTTTTGTCCCCTAGGCGATCAAGGCCCTGAAGGAAGAGAACATCCAGACGCTGCTGATCAACCCCAACATCGCCACGGTGCAGACCTCGCAGGGCCTGGCCGACAAAGTCTACTTCCTTCCCATAACCCCTCACTACGTGACCCAGGTGGGCCTGGGCTGAGGCAGGGGACCCGTGTGGCGGGGGGGGGGGGGGGTTTCTCAGCTTCTTTGATCCGCTGCCCTGCCCCTGCCCCGGTCTTCCTGCCTGTAATTCCTCTCTCCTCCATCAGGTGATACGTAACGAGCGCCCAGATGGTGTGTTGCTGACGTTCGGGGGCCAGACAGCTCTGAACTGCGGCGTGGAGCTGACCAAGGCCGGGGTGCTCGCTCGGTACGGGGTCCGGGTCCTGGGCACGCCCGTGGAGACCATTGAGCTGACCGAGGATCGGCGTGCCTTTGCCTCCAGGATGGCAGAGATCGGAGAGCACGTGGCCCCCAGTGAGGCGGCCAGTTCTCTGGAGCAGGTGCGAGGGGTGGTTGGGGCAGACAGGTGTCGTTTTCTTGACCTCGGCTCTTCTCCAGGGCCAGGAACCCTCTGCGCGGCACACAGTCAGGGCCTGATCTCTCTGTTCATCTCTGCCCATTGCAGGCCCAGGCCGCTGCCGAGAGACTGGGGTACCCTGTGCTGGTGCGTGCAGCCTTTGCCCTGGGCGGTCTGGGCTCCGGCTTTGCCTCTAACAAAGAGGAGCTCTCTGCGCTGGTGGCCCCAGCTTTTGCCCACACCAGCCAGGTGCTGGTAGACAAGTCCCTAAAAGGCTGGAAGGAGATTGAGTATGAGGTGGTGAGAGACGCCTATGGCAACTGTGTCACGGTGAGTGATGGGGGCGGAGGAGGCCTGGAGGCGGGGGCAGCATCAGGCAGCGTAGACGGTCCTAAGAGCTGGAGCCAGGGCTGAGATCTCTGAGAGCTGAGTGTACCCTGGGATGCAGCCTCCTGCCTCTCCTGAGTGCCTTTAGCAGTGACCTGGTCCATGGGACCCTCCCTTGGCAGGTGTGTAACATGGAGAACCTAGATCCACTGGGCATCCACACTGGGGAGTCTATAGTGGTGGCTCCAAGCCAGACGCTGAATGACAGGGAGTACCAGCTCCTGCGGCAGACGGCCATCAAGGTGACTCAGCACCTCGGAATCGTCGGCGAGTGCAACGTGCAGTATGCCCTGAACCCTGAATCTGAGCAGGTGCGACTTCAGGCCATGGAGCCGAGAACTCCAGCTGTGGGACCTCCCGCTAGGTCCCACAGCTGGAGTTCTCGGCTCCATGGCCTGGCGTAGAAGCTGGGATTATCTTTGGTAGGGGTGGGTCTCGGGTTGGGGGGGTACAGCTTTTTTTTTCCTGCTTTTCTGCGTCCTCTACCAGGCAGGCCTTTCCGGCCAGTTACCTGGTCACTCTCCGTTCTCTCTCTCTCTGCAGTATTACATCATCGAGGTGAATGCCAGGCTCTCCCGCAGCTCTGCCCTGGCCAGTAAGGCCACGGGCTATCCACTGGCCTATGTGGCAGCCAAGCTGGCTTTGGGCATCCCTCTGCCTGAGCTCAGGTACCGGGGCTGGGGAGAGGTCAGGGAGGGGAGGTGGGCGGGGAGCCGAAGAAAACATTTGCGGGACGGGGAATCAGAAGAGGACATCGGCCTGGATGTGAGGGACGGGGAGAATCAGCTGGAAGCTCACCACTTACGTCTCCTGCTCTGTTCCTCTGCCCCCCGCCCCCCCCCCACACCTGATGGCTGCCAGGAACTCGGTGACGGGGGGAACAGCAGCCTTTGAACCCAGTCTGGATTATTGTGTGGTGAAGATTCCTCGCTGGGACCTCAGCAAGTTCCTCCGCGTCAGCACGAAGATCGGGAGCTGCATGAAGAGCGTAGGTGAGAGGCACGCCGCAGACCCCCTCGCGGGGTCCCCCCACAGGACCTCAGAAATGAGCCAGTTCCCTGGCAGGGCCTTCCAGCGCCTGTGTGAGCAGCTTCTTGGGAACACGGTTTCTCAGAGCGCGAAACAGGGCCGTTTCCAGCGAAGAGAGCAGTCCTCCCAGGGTGGGGAGCAGAGGCGTCTGGCGAGCTGTGTCAGAATACACTTGCCACCTCCACTCCCCAGATGGTACCCGGGATGGGGTGGTAGCCATCAGACGCACTTGACAAATGAGTAAGCAGGTGCCCACAGAGGAAAGTGATGTGGCTGAGGAGAGAGAGGGCAGAGCCAAGGCGTGAAAACTAGCCAAGAAGCACGGTGCCTCTTCCTCTGTTAACGCGACGCTGCCTGTCGTGGGTGAGACCGGTTCCATGAAACTCCACCCACAGCACACATGGCATTTTGCCCGTGGCCTCATCACCAGGCTGCGAGTGCCAGTGACGGTTTGTTCTCCATGCCAGTTTAAATACCGATGCTTCGGGGAAAGGACGACCGCTGTTTTCCTGTGAAAGCTTCCAAGTCCAGGTCAGCGCAGTGGCAGCCAAGCCGAGCGTGTCTCCTTCTCCGGGCACGTCCTGCTGCGGTCACGAAATGAATTGTTTATTAAGTGTTTTTTAATACGGCATTTAAGATCAGAGCAGGACATCAGAAACCTTTGCGTAAAAAACGAGGACATTGAGCAGTGACCCACGGATGGGTGTGACGGTCAGCCTCCAAGCAGCGGTAGAGCAGGCTGGGCCTGAGGCAATGTGGCCTTACAGTGACCCCTGCCGTTGCCTTCGTTTGGCCTCCAAAACATTTCCACTCAAATGAATATGTGCACGCACCAACTTGCCACCAGCCAAGGATAATAGCATTTCATTGTGCTCCAAATTTCCATTAAGAGCAACAGTAGCCTTTAACGATGGAAGTCTAAGCTCACATATTATTCCAGAATTTTTAGAACTTTTAAAAGACTGCCAAGTTGTTCCTTCTGGAGATGAATTTCTGTTATATGAAAATTATAATAAACATGGGAATGAAGCCATAAATTGGAGCTAAAAGAAGTGGATTGAAACTAGGACAACCAAAGATTGATTCCTAGAAGAGACATTTAAGTCTTTCCATCTCCTTGAGTATTCTTGGAATGTGATCTTCTTTGGTAACTTTTTGTAACTTTTATTATTCAAGATACATGAATCATTGAGAAATTAGAAAAGATAACTTAACTAGAAAAGAGTAATCACCTGTTATCTTTTCACATAGAATAGTTTGAGGATATGACTCCATAATTTTTTAGGCTTGCATGAATGAGTGTATTGGGTTTCTCTTTCACCCAAGGGTCACACCCGCAGCATATGGAGGTTCCCAGGCTAGGGGTTGAATCGGAGCTACAGCTGCCGGCCTGTACCATAGCCACAGCCACGCCAGATCCGAGCCACATCTGCGACCTACACCACAGCTCATGGCAACACCGGATCCTTAACCCACTGAGCGATGCCAGGGATCAGACCCGCAAACTCATGGTTCCTAGTCAGATTCGTCTCTGCTGTGCCACAATGGGAACTCCAGTAAAACCTTTTATAATGCAACCACATTACGGAGGAATTGAACAAAAGCACTCATGATCTGCTTCCTTAGCACTAGTGTTAATATCTTGATATTTTTAAAAAATGTTTAAAAGAAATAAGTACTAGGATTGTAAACAGATAAATATGATTGGTAAGAAACACCTGAAGATCACAGGGTAAATTGTCAGAGGACGTGAACAGAACCTTACAGAAGAGGAAATCAATAAGCAGGCTCGAGAGTGGGAGAAGTCCCCTCTTACTGTTAAATAGAAATCAGTTAAAATGAGAATTATTTTGGCTTATTAGCAAACATCGTTTGAAATGCTTATACACACTTCTTAGAAGATGGACTAAATGTCTGCTTTGTATTGTAAAGCGCAAACCTTTATAAAGCCACTAATACTTGCCAAGGGCCAGAAATCTTATCTTAACCTCTTACTCATGCACGTCTGGAAATGTATCCTACGGAGATAACCTAAAGCGTAGAAAACATCACAGCCTCACAAAGCACGAGCACTTCAAAGCTCAGTGTTCTCGAGTAAGCCAACAGTTAGATCGCGGTCAGTCTGCAGGAGTTAAACTGTTGGTAGTGAAGTCGCGTGGCGATGTGGGAAGAGGCTCACGGTGGGGGAAGGAGCCGGGGGGAGTTGTATGTGGACTATAATCGTGTACAAAACATACATTTGAAAACAGCCCAGCAAGAAATACTTGGAAATGATAGTTGTAGGTGGGATAAGCTCTGGACGCATTCAGAGACTAATGGGGTCCTCTTTCTCTTGACCAGACTTTTCAAAAGTTTTAGAGGGTGAGCCAGATCCCCAGCTGGTGTCATCACAGTGTGCATAAAGCAAATACCTGGAGGACCCACCAGCGACCGGGCCACCGGGACAAACTGTGACATGTTCCGATAGCCACATGCCCACTTGAGGCATTTTAATTCCATTCCCCTAATAAACGGAAAACGTGAAAATGGTCGGGAGAAGCGCTGCAAGTGTAAGATTTCTCAATAACGAGAGAGGGACTTGCTTCGAGAACCTCCTCGAGGCCTGACTGTAAACGACAGACATTCTGGGCGGCGCGCCCCCTGCTCCCTCTGCCCTCTGGCCCTGAGCCCTTCCGTCGTGTCCTTGCAGGTGAAGTCATGGGCATCGGGCGTTCTTTTGAGGAGGCCTTCCAGAAGGCTCTGCGCATGGTGGATGAAAACTGCGTGGGCTTCGATCACACAGTCAAGCCCGTCAGTGACATGGTGAGTGGCTCCCCTCCCGCTGGCAGCACCCCCCAGATGGACCCTGCGGCTCTCTGTCCCCAGCCCCTGAGCTTGGGCCCCGCAGTTCTAGCCCCAGTCCCTCCTGGACATTTGCTCTTTCCACTTTGCTGAGAATTCCGTGATGTCATTTATCGCTGTGTGAGGCCGTATCATCAGGTCTGTCTTTACAGATGAGGAGACTGACGCTTAGCTTGTCTGCCCACGCCCCGCTAGGAGCTGGAGACGCCAACAGACAAGCGGATCTTTGTGGTGGCCGCTGCGCTGTGGGCTGGCTACTCGGTGGACCGCCTGTATGAGCTCACACGCATCGACCGCTGGTTCCTGCACCGAATGAAGCGGATCATAGCACACACCCAGCTGCTGGAGCAGCACCGTGGACAGCCTTTGCCCCCAGACCTGCTGCAGCAGGCCAAGCGCCTCGGCTTCTCAGACAAGCAGATTGCCCTCGCCGTTCTCAGGTCAGGGGCAGTGGGGAGGGTCCCAGGCTGAGAAACGCGGGGCAGAGAACCTTTGTACCAGCGAGGGGCCCCCGGATGGGAGGGAGAGCATGGGGAGCTTCGGAGGCCTCCGACCTTCAGCCCCGGGGATTTTCCTCTCTGATCCCTGCCTGGGGTCCGTCCCCCTCTACTCGGTCCCTACGCCACCCCCAGGGCCTATGTTTCCGACCCTTCTCCTTTAGCACAGAGCTGGCCGTTCGCAAGCTGCGTCAGGAACTGGGGATCTGCCCAGCGGTGAAACAGATTGACACGGTGGCAGCCGAGTGGCCAGCCCAGACCAATTACTTGTACCTGACCTACTGGGGCACCACCCATGACCTCACCTTTCGAACACCTCATGTCCTGGTCCTTGGCTCTGGCGTCTACCGTATCGGCTCCAGCGTGGAGTTTGACTGGTGTGCTGTGGGCTGCATCCGGCAGCTCCGAAAGGTCCAAGAGCTAGTTTTTCATACGATTTTCTCTGCTGTTCCAACCAGCTTCAGCAGCTCCCCTCCACCCGCCTGGGCCTCCCTAGTCATTGCCGCAGCCGACGTCTATCCCAGGGCTCTGGGCTTGGGGGGTCGGTCCTCTTAGGCCGTCTTGTGTCCCCCACGTGGCTGCTCTCCAACACGTTTGTATCCACTTCTCGGGCACCTACAGTGCCGGCCTTCCTTCCCTCCTGAGGCAGGTGTCTGGCCAGCGAGTTCCGAGGCGGCTGAGGCGGTACTCTCCGAAGCAGCGGCTCTGGCTTAGTTTCTCCGTGCTCTTCCTCCCACGCGGTTGCTAACTGTCCCCGTCCCTGTCGCAGATGGGGTATAAGACCATCATGGTGAACTACAACCCAGAGACGGTCAGCACCGACTATGACATGTGTGACCGACTCTACTTCGACGAGATCTCCTTTGAGGTGAGCGGGACGAGGGCTGCCCGTCGGCCTGGGTGGCCAGCCGCGCAGGCCTGGCCGGAGGACCCGAGGCTCTTTGGAACGCGTGGGGTTTGAGGGGAAGTGGGTGGAGGAGGAAGAGCAGGGAGCAGGAAGGCTCAGACCCCAGACCCTCCCCGTGGCTGCCACCTGCTTCTCCTGCCCTCTAGGTGGTGATGGACATCTATGAGCTGGAGAGCCCCGAAGGCGTGATCCTCTCCATGGGCGGCCAGCTGCCCAACAACATGGCCATGGCCTTGCATCGGCAGCAGTGCCGGGTGCTGGGCACCTCCCCGGAAGCCATCGACTCGGCTGAGAACCGTTTTAAGTTCTCCCGGCTCCTGGACACCATTGGTATCAGCCAGCCTCAGTGGAGGGAGCTCAGCGACCTGGAGGTGGGCTGGGGTCAGTGCTGGAGGCGGGAGGATGTCGTGGGTGAGTGTGACCAATCTAGCTAAGCTCCCTGTGCCCTTAGTCTGCTCGCCAGTTCTGCCAGACCGTGGGGTACCCGTGTGTCGTGCGCCCCTCCTATGTGCTGAGCGGGGCTGCTATGAATGTGGCCTACACCGACGGGGACCTGGAGCGCTTCCTGAGCAGTGCGGCAGCTGTCTCCAAGGAGCACCCCGTGGTCATCTCCAAGTTCATCCAGGAGGCCAAGGTGGGAGGCTGCAGACAGAGGGGTCCCGGAGGGCAGGCTCCCAGCCACGAGGCGACTTCCCTCTCTGGTCCTACAGAAATTCGTCGGCACGATGGGGCTGGGAAGGATGGGTTGTGCCAGGCTCTTAAAGGAAGGGAAGCGTCCTGCAGGAGCGAACGGGAAGAGAGGATGGGCCTGGCTCTGCATCACCTTGCCCTGTGCATCCTCCCCCCCACCCCGCTAGGAGATTGACGTGGATGCTGTGGCCTGCGATGGTGTGGTGGCAGCCATTGCCATCTCGGAACACGTGGAGAATGCAGGTGTGCATTCAGGTGATGCCACGCTGGTGACCCCGCCACAAGACATCACTGCCAAGACGCTGGAGCGGATCAAAGCCATCGTGCACGCCGTGGGTCAGGAGCTGCAAGTCACGGGACCCTTCAATCTGCAGCTCATTGCCAAGGTAGAAAGAGGGGGCTGAAGGAAGGGACCAAAAGGCCATGGTGCCTCCCGGTTCTGTGCTGGCCCTGGAGCTGAGGAGCCCTTCCTGGAGTAGGAGAGCTGGGGGGCAGGGGTCACGGTGTTGTCCCAGGCTGATGACCCGCAGAATGGTGAGTGGGGGGAGAGTCAGGTCACTGGGGTAGCGTGTCTAGCCCACCTGCAGGAGGTCTGACCAGTCCCTCTCTGCCCCAGGACGACCAGCTGAAAGTCATTGAATGCAACGTGCGTGTCTCTCGCTCCTTCCCCTTCGTCTCCAAGACACTGGGCGTGGACCTAGTAGCGCTGGCCACCCGGGTCATCATGGGGGAAGAAGTGGAGCCTGTGGGGCTCATGACGGGCTCTGGAGTCGTGGGGGTGAAGGTAAGGAGGACTGGAGCCCGAGGCTGGCACTCGGAGGCAAGGAGGCAAGTAGCGGGGGGCGTTCACCTACCGCGCAAGCTGTGTGTCAGTCGGCATGTCAACAGAGCACCTCCTGGGCCATCAGGGCAACAGGAAGGTCTCTGTCCCCTACGGGCTTCCGCTTCCACTCTAGTGATAGGAGGCAAGAGAGGTCAGGTCCAACAACAACAGCTTGTTTCTCAAACAGTGTGTGACAGGCCTGCACGGTAGAGAGAAAAACAAAATGCTAAGGAAGGGGTCCCTTCCCAAAGGGGTGACCTGGGAAGGCTCCAGAGAAGGGGGGGTGTTTGCACGGAGCTGGGGAGGAGGTCAGAATGTGAGATTTGCCAAGCCCGTCGAGGGGTCTTCCAAGGCCAGGGAATCGCCTCGTGGAAGCCGAGGGAAGGCGGAGCCCGGCTGGGAGTGGGAGCAGTGGCAGGGCAGGCTCCCCCTGCTGTTCGGAGCCGGGCCCCTCACGCCGGGCCTCTCCCACGTCCTGCCCCCTCAGGTGCCCCAGTTCTCGTTCTCCCGCCTGGCGGGGGCCGATGTGGTGCTGGGTGTGGAAATGACCAGCACCGGGGAGGTGGCCGGCTTTGGGGAGAGCCGCTGCGAGGCCTACCTCAAGGCCATGCTAAGCACCGGCTTCAAGATCCCCAAGAAGAACATCCTGCTGACCATTGGCAGCTACAAGGTACAGAGTCCAGGGGAGCCCCCCGAAGAGCTGGGGGCAGATGGCCTTGGCTGGGGCTGACCTTGGCTCAGGCCGGGGCCGACCTTGAGGTGGAAGACGGGAGAAACAAGCTCCTCCTCCTCCTGCTCAATGCAGAACAAAAGTGAGCTGCTTCCAACCGTGCGGCTGCTGGAGAGCCTGGGCTACAGCCTCTACGCCAGTCTGGGCACCGCCGACTTCTACACCGAGCACGGCGTCAAGGTACGGGGTGCCCCTGCCCGAGCCCACGCTGCCTGCCCTTCGCAGGTGTCAGAGCGCCCAGGAATGCTCTCCCCGTTCCCCTGCTTTGATTGTCATTGTACAAATCGTGCGTATCCCACGCAGAGCCGTAGAATATGCAGAAAAGCAAAGAGAGATCCCTGTGACCTCCCATCACTGTTTACGGGCCGGCATGTTTCCTTGGAGAATTTTCTCCATGTTCATGGGGTGGAGGCAGGGCTCATCCTGCTGAGTCCTCGGTAAACCGTAGTGTTCACTCTCTTTCCTGTCAAGACACATGCTTTGTTTGTAGCAAGCAGAGGTAGCCTGGTCCCCACCCTGCGAGTCCTCAGGTTCCTCCTTGTGGACCCTGGGCCCCCTCCCCTCCCTTCAGGCTGGCCTTCCCGGCCCCTGGCAGGCTCACATGTGGCCTGGCCTCCCCTTGTCTCTGGGCCACAGGTGACGGCCGTGGACTGGCACTTTGAAGAGGCGGTGGATGGCGAGTGCCCACCGCAGCGCAGCATCCTGGAGCAGCTCGCCGAGAAGAACTTCGAGCTGGTGATCAACCTGTCGATGCGCGGGGCCGGGGGCCGGCGTCTCTCGTCCTTCGTCACCAAGGGCTACCGCACCCGGCGTCTGGCCGCCGACTTCTCCGTGCCCCTCATCATCGATATCAAGTGCACCAAACTGTTTGTGGAGGTGACAGACCTGGGTGCCAAGAGGGGGCAGCCAGTGTCCGCAGGGAAGGGGGGAAGTGTGCATTCCCAGGGGCTGGGACCCCCTCGGGCTGCAGCAGCCACGCTGGTAATCAAGCTTCGTGGCTGCAGAGAGAGGAGGTGGGTACAGAGGCAGAAGTCTGGTTTACGGGGAAACCCAACCCCCATCTGCAACTCCCAGGCTGCCCTTACATCAAAGCTGCCCGTGGTTTGCATCTGCAGGCCCTGGGACAGATCGGGCCGGCCCCTCCTTTGAAGGTGCACGTTGACTGCATGACCTCCCAGAAGCTTGTGCGGCTGCCTGGTAAGTGCATCTCGTGGGAGGACCTGGCTTCCAGACACTGGAGCCGGCACAGACCCTGGGTGTGCTGAGAGATGGCCCTGGGCTGTAGACGGGGAGGCCCCAGAATCTCCCTTCCTCTGAGCTCTTGTATTCCTCCATCCATGACGCCCTTGACTGAGGAAGCTCACTGCCTCTCCCTTGGACCAGTGGCTGCCTATTTTCCTGCCACCCCCGTTTACCTCCTTGATGCCCCTGCATGGCTCTGCTGATCTTCTGCCCCCGTGTTCTCGCAGGACTGATTGACGTCCACGTGCACCTGCGGGAACCGGGGGGGACACACAAGGAGGACTTTGCCTCGGGCACAGCTGCTGCCCTGGCTGGAGGCGTCACCATGGTGTGTGCCATGCCCAACACCAGGCCCCCCGTCATCGACGCGCCTGCTCTGGCCCTGGCCCAGAAGGTGAGCCCTTGTTCTCCTGCTGCTTCGCAGTGACCCACGTGCCCCACTGGCCTCCCTGAGCCCTGCTCTCTCTGCCCCTCCCCAGCGGCCCACGCCACAGATGCCATGCTGGCATGGGTGCTGATGGGCCTGATCGCAAATGCACCCTCTACCCTCACAGCTGGCAGAGGCTGGCGCCCGCTGTGACTACACCTTGTTCCTCGGAGCCTCATCGGATAATGCTGGGACACTGGGCCCTGTGGCTGCGTCTGCTGCAGGGCTGAAGCTCTACCTCAATGAGACCTTCTCTGAGCTGCGGCTGGACAGTGTAGCCCAGTGGATGGAGGTAGGGGGGTGGGCAGGAGGGAGGAGGCAGCTGGCTGACACCCCCGGCTTGGGGCCCGCCCGGAGTGGGCCGGCAGCAGTGAGAGTCCGTGAGGGTGAGGGCTCTGCACGGTCCCTGACCACTCTCCCTGCACCCAGCACTTCGAGACGTGGCCATCCCACCTCCCCATCGTGGCCCACGCAGAGCGGCAGAGTGTCGCCGCCATCCTCATGGTGGCACAGCTGACCCAGCGCTCGGTGCACATCTGTCACGTGGCGCGGAAGGAGGAGGTAAGGGGACAGCCGAGGCACCTGTCGCTTTCCCCGTGACTCCAGGAGGTCAGGGTGGGCCTCAGGGGGAACCTGCGGCCGGCACCTCTGCATAGCCGCCCGTGGCTTTCCAGAGGGGCTGCTCCTGCGGGGACCTTGCAGGGTGAGGCCCAGAGGGAGGCTGTCTCGAGATCTCCGCATTCTCCCCCCAGATCCTGTTAATCAAAGCGGCAAAGGCGCGGGGGCTCCCGGTGACCTGTGAGGTGGCGCCGCACCATCTGTTCCTGAGCCGCGATGACCTGGAGCGCCTGGGGCCCGGGAAGGGGGAGGTTCGGCCGGAGCTCGGCTCCCGGCAGGACGTGGACGCCCTGTGGGAGAACATGGCCATCATTGACTGCTTCGCCTCGGACCACGGTGAGGGGCCCAGGATGTCCCCTCTGCCCGGCCTGGCTCGCGCCCCCGCTCTGGGGATCCCGGCGGGGACCCTTGGCCCCATGAGAACTGAGCCTTGATTCGGGCAGGACTCCAGCCTCTGAGGCAGGGCCAGGTCTGTGATAGGTGATGGATGAATATTTACTGAAAGAGTGAACGAGCAAAGGAGTAACGCTGTAAATGAGGGCGTTCCTGCGGCTCAGCAGTAAAGAAAGCAGCTAGTATCCACGAGGATGCGGTTTTGAGCACCGGCCTTGCTCAGGGGGTTGGGGATCTGGCGTTGCCATGAGCTATAATGTAGGTCGCAGATGCGGCTCAGATCCCACGTTTCTGTGGCTGTGGTGTAGGCCTGGTGGCTACAGCTCCAATTAGACCCCTAGTCTGGGAACCTCCATATGCCGTGGGAGCGGCCCAAGAAATGGCAAAAAGACCAAAAAAAAAAAAATCCCAAAAAATCGTGAAGGAGAAAATCTGGGTAAAAGCTGTGGGCCTCAGAAGATGGCAGCATCGGGGTGGGTAACGAGGCACCATCCTGGTGGCGTGTGTGACCTCCCAGCAGTGGAGGGTAATTAATGCTCTTTCTGCCAGCCCCCCACACCGTGGAGGAGAAGTGCGGGCCCCGGCCTCCCCCCGGCTTCCCGGGGCTGGAGACCATGCTGCCCCTGCTGCTGACGGCCGTGAGCGAGGGCCGGCTCAGCCTGGACGACCTGCTGCAGCGATTGCATCACAACCCTCGGCGCATCTTCCACCTGCCCCCCCAGGAGGACACCTACGTGGAGGTGTGGGGATGGGGGCGGGGGCTCTCCAGCCCTGGGAGCTGTTCCACGTGGCGGCCCCGGCGCAGCGTAACTCGTGACTCTGGCAGGTGGATCTGGAGCATGAATGGACAGTCCCCAGCCACATGCCCTTCTCCAAGGCCCACTGGACACCCTTTGAAGGGCAGAAGCTGAAGGGCACCGTGCGCCGTGTGGTCCTGCGAGGAGAGGTTGCCTATATCGACGGGCAGGTGCGTGTGTGGCCCGTGTCCAGGTCTGGTCATAGCCCCCTCGGCCCCGTTTTCCTCCCACCCCAGCTCGTCTACACAGTCTCAGTAGTCCTCCAGCTGCCCTGGGTGTGGGTGGATGCGGGTCCCCAGGGCGTTTTTCTGCTAGCTGGCTTCCGCACCTTTAGGATTCCCCGCCCGGCTCATGTGCCTGCTCCCGCCTTCTGTCCACAGGTGCTGGTGCCGCCTGGCTACGGGCAGGATGTTCGCAAGTGGCCTCAGGGAGCTGTTCCCCAGCTCACGCCTGCAGCCCCAGCCACCAGTGAGATAACCACGGTATCTGCACTGCTTCGGGCTGGTGGGGGTGTCGGGCGGTGCAGCCAGGGGCAGGGCCAGCAACAGAAACATCAGTGGTTCAGGGTGCGGAAGGTTCGTCACTTAACCCTCAAAATCCTGACCACCTGCCCCTCTATCTCCCACCCCCATTTACTGCAAAACGCAGAATTAGCTTTCAGTTTAGGAAGCTTTGCAGGAAACACATGCCCAGCCGGAGAGAGGTTGGGGGTCTGTCGGGGTCGGGGGGCAGTGGGTCCGCCCCTGTTGAGGGCAGCTCGGTGGGAGGGCGGGGCTAGGGGGGGCGCAATGGAGGTGGACAGGGAGCAGCTAGGCTATTCCTGGGGGGGATTGGACTTGAGGAGGGCTCGGGTCACTGCTCAGTGTTCTCTTTCCAGACCCCGGAAAGGCCCCGCCGGGGCATCCCAGTCCTTCCCGATGGCCGCTTCCACCTGCCACCCCGAATCCACCGAGCCTCTGACCCAGGTTTGCCAGGTAAGAAGAAGAGCCGGGGACGTGGAGGGTGGGGCTGCCTGGACTTGGAGATCCAGGCCCTCCCCTCCCAGCATCTCACCTTTGCCCACGGACCCTGTCCTTCCCGCCGCCCCCCATCCTCGTCTGACCCGCTGGCCACCCCCCTTGCCTAAATCAGCCCGCCCAGCACGAGGTAGGCATCCCACAGCTGCTTCTCACAGCCCTTTCTTGTTGTGGGCAGCTGTGTTCCTCCGCCCGGGAGCTGGGAGCCCACGGGGCAGCAGAGCGTGGGATAAATCCAGGTTGTTGGTTGGTGTGAGCCTGGCCGTTCCCCTTGCCAAGGATGCCTTTGCCAACCGGGCGGGGCCCGGGAGGGCACCACGGATCACACACAGCGGTCCCCATGGGCCGTCATGCATCTGTCCCGTGCCGCCGGTTCTTCCCGCCCTCCCCTAACCTGCTATAGCGACTGTGGTGTGAGTTGGTTTAACACAGACAGTGTGTGTGATGTGGCGTTCTGGGGACGCGGGGCTCTTCCCACACCTCAGCCACAGGCTTATCTGTCCTCTTGCCCTGTTTGCAGCTGAGGAGCCAAAGGAGAAGTCGTCCCGGAAGGCAGCCGAGCCAGGTAGCCTCCCCAGAATGCACACTCACCCTGGGCACTCTCTGGTCTGGCCTGCGGAGGAGGAGCGCTGACTGGCCTCTCTGCCCCGGCCTCTCTGCAGACCTGATGGGAACCCTTGATGGCACCTGCTATCTTCCACCACCAGTACCTAGACAGGCGTCACCCCAGAACCTGGGGGCCCCAGGCCTGCTGCACCCCCAGACCTCACCCCTGCTGCACTCTTTAGTGGGCCAGCACATCCTGTCCGTCCGGCAGTTCACCAAGGATCAGGTGCCTGGGGGAGAGAGGATGGGGACACCCCGAGCTCTGAGGACCTGGAGAGCTGGGGCTGGGAGCTCTGGGGCCACTGCCTTTCCAGCTGACTCAGGATCTTTCTTAGATGTCTCACCTGTTCAACGTGGCACACATGCTGCGTATGATGGTGCAGAAGGAGCGGAGCCTCGACATCCTCAAGGTCAGGGTCAAGGCTGTGGGCAGAGGTCCAGGCCCCCATCAGCAGGGCCGTGTGGTGGTCAGAGGGGCCTCCTTCTGCCGCCATAGGTCCCCCCACCCTGTGCGTGTCCACACCCTCCACAGCAGGCAGGTCTGCTGCTGGGACGTCCTGGGGCCCAAGGCGCCCCCCCCAGCCCCCCCTGCCATGTTCGCCCACCTCCCATCAGCACTTAGCAGACCTGGCCTGAGCACCAGCACACAGGCGGGCTAATCCAGGCACTTCGTCTGGGCCCTTGTCCTCGTGGGAGAGAGCTGAGCTATTTCCTTCCCCCAGAGAATGAATGTCTCATTCAGACACCTAACAATGGCTTTCTGGAGTCAGACCTCTGACTCAGAGTGACACAGGGGTGGAAATGTCAAAGCTACACCGGGGTCACGGGAGGTTTGGGGAAAGGGTTCTGGCAGCGCCCCTCATATGTAAGTTGGGGGGCAGGCGGCGGCTCCCCAGGTGAGCGCGCGCGGCGCGCACACGTGACTCCTGCCTCCCCAGGGGAAGGTGATGGCCTCCATGTTCTACGAGGTGAGCACGCGGACCAGCAGCTCCTTTGCAGCAGCCATGGCCCGGCTCGGGGGCGCCGTGCTCAGCTTCTCCGAAGCCACGTCCTCCGTCCAGAAGGGCGAATCCCTGGCGGACTCAGTGCAGACCATGAGCTGCTACGCCGACGTCGTGGTGCTGCGGCACCCCCAGCCCGGGGCGGTGGAGGTGAGCCGGCCTGTGCGCCGGGCCGGGCAGGATCCATCAGGCTGGGCCGGATGGGTGGGGACCCAGGAGGAGCGAGGACTGCGGCAGGGAGTGGGGGGCCACCGAGATACCGAAGCCCGGATTCTCCTTCCTCATCCGTGTGTTCACAGCTGGCAGCCAAGCACTGCCGGCGGCCAGTGATCAACGCCGGGGATGGGGTTGGAGAGCATCCCACCCAGGCCTTGCTGGACATCTTCACCATCCGGGAGGAGCTGGGCACGGTCAATGGCATGACGGTGAGGCTGGCGGCCTGCGGGGGAGGGTCTGGAGAGGGCAGCAGTTGGGAGGTAGCTTCTGCCCTCCAGGGCGTGGGGCATCGAGCAGGCCTGTATCCTGGTCCTGAGGCCGAAGGGGGTGGGGGTGTGCTCCGTCTCGGGGCCCTCTGGGTGACTGCCCCCCCGCCCCCCGCCGCCGCCCGCCCAGATCACCATGGTGGGGGACCTGAAGCACGGTCGCACGGTGCACTCGCTGGCCTGCCTGCTCACCCAGTACCGCGTCAGCCTGCGCTACGTGGCGCCGCCCAGCCTGCGCATGCCTCCCGACGTGCGGGCCTTCGTGGCCTCCCGCGGCACCAAGCAGGTCAGGCCCGGGAGGCCCTGGGGGACCTGGGCTGGGTGGTCTGCGGAGCCCAGCATTCACCCCGGCCGGGCCTCCCGCTCCAGGAGGAATTTGACAGCATTGAGGAGGCGCTGCCCGACACCGACGTGCTCTACATGACGCGAATCCAGAAGGAGCGCTTTGGCTCCGCCCAGGAGTACGAGGCTGTGAGTGTCGGGGCTGCAGCCGCTGGGCCTCCAGACCAGCAGCCGGGAAGGCCGGGCCCTGGGGGATGGGGGCTCGCAGCCACCCCTGCCCTGAGGGGCTGACGGGGCCCTGTCTACCCGCAGTGCTTTGGCCAGTTCATCCTCACTCCCCACATCATGACCCGGGCCAAGAAGAAGATGGTGGTGATGCACCCGATGCCCCGCGTCAATGAGATAAGGTGACACAGCATCAAAACTGAGGACACGCTTGGGGGCGGCGGGGCTGGCTCGGGGAGCACACGCCGTCCTGTTCAGGCCCTCTAGGGCTACATGGCACCTCTTCTCTTGCAGCGTGGAGGTGGACTCGGACCCCCGAGCAGCCTACTTCCGCCAGGCTGAGAACGGCATGTACATCCGCATGGCCCTGTTGGCCACCGTGCTGGGCCGCTTCTAGGGCCCGGCTCCTTAGCCTCTTTGCAGGCCCAGCTGCCCGGCACAGAATCCATTGCCCTCCACGGCAGCAGCGCACTTAGCAGATGCTCTGGGGCTTCCAGATAGGTCATGTGCTCACATGCACACACACACGCAGACCGTGCTTCAGGCACTGGACTGGACCGGAGCCTCTCGTGTCGGGGTGGGGCCTCAGATGCGGGGCCCAGTCTGCCCCGTCTCCCTTCCTGCGCCTCAAGTATGTACAGACTTTTCTTAATAAAACAGCTAAGCTGCCTCTGGTTCTTGCTTCCTTACATCTGTCCTGGCTTCAGCAGAGGATGCTAAGTGTAAGAGGCAGAGCTTTCTTCTAGAAAATGAGAACCCTTTCCCAAATACAAGAGCAGCCTCGCTGGGCAGCCTCACATTCTGGCCAGGGGAGCAGCTAGGCCCGGCATTTTCAGAGCTGTGACTCTGGGGTTCTTGGCAGGAGCAAGCTGGGCTCTTGCTGCTCTCTGAGGCCCGTACTACACTAATATGTACCCTGCTCTCCTTTCTCCATTAAGACGCATGAGTAAGAGGGGGGCTGAGCATTTGGGTGCTGACTGGTGAGGTTCATGACCCTGTGGGCCTTTTCTCTCCTTTGTCCAGTTAGGCCTCTCCTTCAGCCGCCGTGGTGGCCACTGCATCCTCACACCTCGCTTGGAGCTCCCCAGCTGCCGTAGCCCCTCCACCTACGGTCCCTGGGCGATGCCTCGCTGGATTTTTCAGGCGGTACGGATGCCGTGGAGGGCCGAGGAGCACTTTGGCTCGAGGCCCCTGGGATAGGGGGCTGGGTGTGGTGGCTCAGGTATCTTTGTAGGTTAGGGTTTCTGTGGACCATTCAAAGTGTGTGAGCTGTTCCACTCCATGAACTTCCGTCGCATTTCTAGCAAGTAGAAATTTCTTGGTCCGACAGACTTGACTTGGCACCCTCTGGGTTCAAAGCACCACGTGTAGTGGGTGTATAAGGATGAACAAGTCATTCTCACCCTCAGCTTTGAGGCCTCTTAGGGGGCGAAGCATCCAGTGACTTCTCTAGGTTGAAATAACGGCACAGGATGGTCCAAGCGGCTCCAACGTCATTTGGGAAGAACCTGCTAGAAGAACGCAAAAAAAAAAAAAGGAAGAACCTGCGTCTTGCAAAGAGTTGTTAGCAAGTTCCAGGGATGGAAAAAGAAGGTGGAATTTGTTTTTTGAAAACTTAGTGTGAGCAGGAACGTTCCACATGCTCTCGTTTACCCCTGAGCCAACCCTCCAACCGTCTTACACATACAGAAATGCTCACGAAACTTAGTGGGCGGCTCGACTAAAAGCACCTCTTTTAGGTCTAGGTCACTACAATTCAGACGTCAGGACCACATGACTTCAAACCCATCTTCCTATTTAAAAAGTCATTTCAGGCTTTAAGGGCATCCAAAACCAGTGGGAGAGACAAGCCACACACATCTGAACAACCAGAGAACAAGTCTAAGTTGCGGGGGCCGGGGGGGGGGGGGCTGGTTTTCAGAAGAGAGACCAAGAATCCACGGGTGACTTGGCGAGTCCAGTGTTGTCACTGCTGTGGCTCTGGTTACTGCTGTGGTGTGGGTTTGATCCCTGGCCCGGGAACTTCCAAACTTCCCTGGGCATGGCCAAAAAAAAAAACAAAAAAAAAAACCCAGACCAGTAGAGTCAGAAAGGTTTGGAGTCAGAAAGGCCCATGAGGTTGGGGTTCAGGCAGTTTCCGAGGCAGGGGCAAGCCTCAGCAGGTAGACCAGAGGATGAAGAATCTTACCGTCTGCCTTACACACAGGGGTAGTGGTTCTGCAGCACAGTGAGGCGGTACACCTAGACCGCCAGAGCCTTCCCACTCGGTGTGGTTGGGGCTGCAAGTCCCGACGAGCCTGACCAAGAGGTTTGGATGTAGGTTCCAACAGAAACAGGAACATAAAACCCCAGGCAGTGTTTGAAGAAGGCCTAGGTCCCTGAGACCCTCTCCGGGTGCCCCTGATGCCAGGCTTGTCAAGCCCTGACCCCGATGAGCGCCTCAGCGACCTGGAGGATCTGGTTGGTCGGAAAGGAGAGTATCATTTCTGGAACCCTTCTCCTTTCTAGGACTTCAGTTACCCTTAAGCTACTGGAACAAACCAGAGATGATTTTCCTGAGTTGCACACAGATTCCCACAGAACTCGGAAAGCCTCATCCTCAAGTGCCGGCAGTGTTTGCTGCCAAGCGGCACACACATTCCACTCAGTTGCTAAGTGGTGGGAGGTGTTCCTCCTCTGACCCTTTCTTTGGCTCCTAACATAACACAGCTCTGAGCTGAATAAGCTTCTTTCCTCTACAACCAGAAAGGAGATCTTAGGACACCAGGAAATAAAAGAGGCCACCAGCACGAAAGGAAAACAGACCCTTAAGCAAAATACCCACATCTGAGCCTGTTCCCCATCAATTAGGAAGGATTTCATGTGATTATCATTAACCATATGAAGTCACGAAAATAAAGTTCCCTGGTCTCCTTTTCTCCTGAGATATTTCTTTTTCCAGTTAATATGGCTCTAAATATATGCCAAGAACTGTCCTAGCACTTTACAAACATCAACATTCTCTTTTTCCTTACCCTTGGATGAACTCTTTAAACACATGTCCCGCCCACGAAAAGAGGTCTGACCTGATGAATTTCCTTGTTACCCTTGCAAAATCCTTCCCCCAGCTCGGCACTGTCCATCCTGGGGAAGGAGAAACATCTCCTTTAGGTAGATGTTCCCCTGGGAGCTCTACCACCTTCGTCCTTTTCCTGCCAACTTGCCTACGAATGACCAGCAACCATGGGCAGGGAAGTGAGTGCACCTTAGGGCTTTAAGTTGAAAGGGCAGAGCTGGAAGTTCTCCTATAGCATGGGTAGGCATCGGTAATTCTGTAAGAAGCTCCTGTAGATTGTGGGGGACCCTGCTGGAGATGTGGGGCCCAGAAAAAGTGCCAGGCAGAAAGGAGTGTGTAGGAAAGACTGGTTTAGCAGCAGAATCTAGAGGAGAGGAGGGAAGGAGCCATTCCACCATCCAGGAAGCTGATGAAACAATACACCTCTGTGTTAGTTCACCAAGAGAATGGGAGCAAAAGCAATGAGCTAAAATCTGCATTTCAGAAAGGGTGGAGAAGAGCTCAGAAGAAAGCCCTCAAAGAGGCCCAGAATTCCAGGCTTGTAAGGTATGGGGAGAGGAGGTGTGGGCAGGATCAGCTCCTGCAAGAGGCCACAGAGAATGAAGTCTGAAGTAGGGACCTGGTCACACGAGTTGTGACTCTGACGCTTTTTGGCTGGAAGCTTTACACCAAGTTCATGGGCTTAGTGAGGGACTGGCTCAGAAGCTGAGGTCATTTGCCAAGGGAAAAAGAGCTGTTGGGATTAGAACCTGAATGTCTAGAAAAGGCTGGGATGGATCTTCAGGAGATTAATCAAAGGGTCACCAAGCAGGGCTCAAGGGGAAAGCTAGACACTGTGCGTTTGTGGTGGGGTTGGGGACGCAATGTCCAGGCAGGGCTAGGGCACATCACCACCCTGGAGCGCCCTAGAAATAGCAATTACTTCCTCCTCGACAGGCACCCCTTTAGTTACCACAAATGGGGCTGCAGATTTGCCCTGGGGACTCAGCCTGTAAGGAAGGCGCTGTCTTATTGGCCCACAGGTGGGAGCCTGGGGACTAAGAGGGCACTTTATGAGCTTCGTATTGACCCCACGCCCCTTCCTTCCCCATCTCTCCATCCATTCATTCCTTTACCAGCAGCCATTATGGAGAGCCTACTGGGTGCCAGGCTGTGAGCTTGGCGCTGGGGAGACAAACATGGGGAAAGCAGTGCCTTTCCCCAAGGGGCATGTGGTCTGCAGGGCAATCTCTCTGGCCCCCCAACCCGGCTGTGCCTCCCTGAGGTCCTGTGTGATCAGGTCCTGGCCTAAACCCCACTCTGGTGCGGCCGGTGGGCACAACAGAGGGGAGCCGGGAGGTGATCTCTGGGCAGACTCCATGGTCAAGGAAAAATCAAGCTTGCTGTTGTAACATCTGAAACCTGCTTATTTTGGTAAGCTTTAGCTGTCTTTTATTTCCTCAGTTCGGTTCCCATTTGTTTCTCCCCAGGCCTTTTGGCCACAGTCCTTTTAAAATGTATAGCCTGTCTGGCTTGAGCCAAAGGGAACAAGAGAATGGAATTGGATGTTCAGACTGTTTGGGTCAGAGAGAAAGTCAGGCAGTAAACCCTGGGTGGGACCAAGTGCCATGGGCACAGCACCAAACAGGAGAGGAAAACTCAGAAGGGGTTCTGGACGCTCACCTACACAGGGCTCTCCTGTTCTATTCTGGGAAGGCTTTTTATTTTCTTTTAAGAATGGAAACTGTTCCATACTAGAAGCCTGCAGCCCTCCTTAGGAGCATAGCTCCAGGCCAGGATGGGGGAGGCTGTCAACGGCTGCTCTTTCCTTCTGTCTCGTTTTGAGCCATCCATTTAGGAACTGACCATAAAGTCTTTCAGAGGTGTAACAGGAAGAACAAATCTGACTCCATGCTGGATGTTCTTTAACTTCGGTATTCTATTGCTATTGCCACAAGAAAAGAATGCCTCTAGCCTGAAATTCACAGGACAGCCCCTTCTCAAGACTCTGACCTTTAAAGGTATAGCACTTTTCTATTCACAAAGAGATAAAAAGTTGCAGGACAGAGAATAACATTTGTCTTGCTGGAGGTGTATAGAACAGGAGACCAGGCCTACTGTAAACAGCTGCAAGAACAAAGGATTCCAGCATCCAGAAGTTTGCAACAACCAACCACACCTCCTCCCCTTTCAGTATAAAAGCAGCCTGAATTCTACTCTGGTTAAGATGATTTTTTGAGACAGTAGTCTACCATCTTCTTAATCTGCTGGCTTTCCCAATAAAGTAGCTACTCCTTGATTCAACAATCATCTCTTGATATATTGACCTGTTGTGTGGTGAGCTGTAGGCGCCTGGACTCAGTAACAGAGGAAGTGGAAGCGGGAGCAGAGGCTGGGAAAAGCTCATGGGCAGCGTGAGATGCGCCCCTCCCAGGGTGGACACTGTGGCCTCTAGATTGATGCCTGTCACAGAGGGTCAGCCCAGATATATGGTGACCTGTCCCCTGAGTGAGCTTCCCCCAGGCCGAGGGCTGCTTCCTGGGGCTTCTTCAGGAGGCTGTAGTCAGAGAGCCGGTGAGGGGGGAATAGGGCAGAGGGAGGGTGAGGGATGGGCTGCAGGAGGGGGCGCAGGCTCTGGCAACCCTGGGCTCCTCCTCTTCCCCATGCTCCCCTCCCACGCTCTCTTGCAGGCCTGGCAACAGGTCCCACTTTGTGGGATCGTTTGTGATCACGGCTGCATGTGCAGCCTTGGGTTTCGCGGCACAGGCACCTGGGAACTGCCCAGCACCCTTTGGAAGGTGTTGACAAGGTGATGATGGGATGGTCCCAGGGGCTTCAGAGCAGGGACAGGCCCAGGGAGCCGCCAGGATTGGGGAGGAAGAGTCCTTCAAGCAGAAAAGAAAGCCCCTACATGCAGTTCTCCACAGAGGTGGGGGATCCTGCCAGGAAAAGAGGCAGGGGTCTTCCCAGCCTGACTCAGGTCCTGCCATTCCCTCCAGAGCCTTCCGGTTGCCTGGCCTGCTCCCACGGCACAGGCCTCATGGGGGCGCTGCTCCCCCACTGACAGCCTGGCTCACGGCAGCCAGGGTGGACCCACGGCTTCGAAGTCCCCAGAGCCACGGCGGCGGCGGCGGCGGCGGCGGCGGCGGCGGCGGCAGAATCCCTGGAGGGAGGAGCGCGCCACTTTGTCACCCTGAGCTTGCTCTTGACCGCAGACAGGCTGCGTCCCTGGTCTGCTGGGCCCTCAGCCCTCGCCCCTCCAATGGGAAGCCGCGCCTGCCAGCTGGCCCGGCTGCACCCCTCAGCCCCAGGTGAGCAGCTCGGTGAGGAGCGCAGGGCCTTGCCCAGATGCCCAGATCCCCGGGTCCTCCGACCCCGTCTCGGCAGCATGAGGCCCCTGCAGCTCACAGCCTCCCATTCTGGCTTCTACATCCGGCTCCTTGGTCTCTGAACACTCGTGCGGCTGCACGGTGAGCGCCTTCCTCCTGCCCACCTCCTCCTTCTCCTCTGGCTCGAGGGCCGCCCGCTCCCCTCCCCTCCCCGGGTTAACGGGCTGTGTAAAAGGCCACCAGGGCTGGGCTGATGGATGGGGCTAGGGGTCCCCTCGAGGGCTCTTCCTCGCCCACCCCCCTTCGTCCACAACCCCCTTCCCAGCCCTTTCTCCCACCTCTCCCTCCACCACTTATTGCATCATCAAAGGAAGGCTACCAAGAGGAAAGGGCTTCCGGATAAGCCAGAGGAGAGGTGGGTTGGGAGATAACAGGGCTGGGCAGGCAGCTCCCGAAGATAAGGATTCCTGGACTCCCTCGGGAGTGTCCTATGATTGGGGGAGAATGTTCCTGATTCTTCTGTCCTCCCCTGTTCCTGAAAGAGCGATGCCTGGAGGGGGGTGGAAAGGCAGGGGGGTGGAAAAGGCTGGGGACATAGTGCAGCCAGAACTGAATTTGAATCTCAACTCTCGACAGTTGTTAGCTACAGGATCCTGGGGCAGGTGAGCCTCAGTTTCTCCATCTGTAAAGCTCAGACAACACTGTCTGCCTCAGAGTGCATGGCACCCAGTGTGAGCTCGGTAAATGCTGGCTCCCGTCCCTGCTGTCAGAGCACCAGGTCACCCTGTTTCCCTGAAATCCCTCCCCTGCTGCCTAGATTCCGCCCTAAAAGGAAACGCTTTCCTACAAGCCCTCTAAAGTACCAGGTACCCTCACACCCACGATATCATGTAACCCCTCTTTTTCATAAATAGGAAAGCCGGAACCAGAATATTAGCAGAAAGCCCAGGCAGCACCAAGCAGCCTAAACACAGAGCCCCAGGATCAGCAAGCCAGCAGCAGCAGGTTGCTGGGAAGGAGTTGAGAAGAGTTTTGCTGAGAAATTCAACTGGGCAAGAGCTGCCAAGGGGCCTGGGTGGGAGTGAGCCCAGGCGCTGCATCTGCCCCTGGCACTTGCTGGGTGACCTTGGGGAAGCCCTTTTCCCTCTCCAAGCCCCGACTTCCTCTTCCTCATTTTGCAGGGGTAGGGGGTCGAGATGGACTGCCTGCTTTGGGAGGTCTCTTCCTGCCCTGAACATTCTGTTCCCCGCCCTGCAAAGAGATCCAGCGTTGTGCACGTAGGGCCGGGCTACAGCGTAAGGCCGTTCAGCAGCGTGGAAATCTAGCCCTTGCTTTCCCCACTCTCCGTTGCCTCCCTCTTCCCCACCCCCAACCCGTCACTCGTCACTCGGGGCCTGTAATCAATGAGTCGTAAAATGAGAACGTATCAGGGACTAGCAAAGCATGGCGAGCAGCTGGGGCAGCCTTGGCACCGCACGTGATGGACTGCCAGCCCTTCGCCAGCACCCAGCCTCCCACGCCCGACTCGGCCAGTAGGCCGGCGACGACTCCCCCAGCCTGGGCCAGGGGTCCCCAACTGGAGAGCAGAGTCGGGAGGCCTGTTTTCAGTGAGTCCGAAAGCCTCACCTTAAAAATGAGTGATCAGATCTCTGTGTATGGACACGGAAAGATGCAATCAGGGTGTACGGCTGAATCATAAAAGCAGGTTAAATGACCTCAGCCATAAAAGGATCCTTTGATATTATGTAGAAGTGTTTGTACCTACGTGAAACTATGAGCAGAGAGACTCTGTGAATTAGCAGTTATCGCTGGGAGTAAGATTATGGGGGAAACACTTTCTACTTGATACATTTTCTCATATATTGCTTTTATAATTTAAAAAAATCAAGAAAATTTAATTGCTGGGGGAGAAGGCTTGTAGAAATACGCATGGGCTAATGAAAATGCTCCATGCCTTTGCTTCAGACTGGGATTATATCAACCTTGGGTGGATTATATCAACCAGTGGGCTCCTGCTGATCCAAAACACTAGATCCAGAATCAGAGCACAACGAGCTTGATTTTTTTTTTTTTTAAAAAAGAGAAAATGAACTATCCCCTAATGAGACTGGCTTGTAAGGCCAAATCTGTCCAAACACAGGATTCTTAAGACAAAGGAGAGCTGATTGTGAAAGAGGTCCTTGGTATCCTCCGGGTTGGCGGCTGTGAGTCAGGGTTGGGACAGTCAGGGCCACTCCCCCCGACGCCCCCTCAGCACCTCACACAGCTTGAGAACAAAGACAATCAGCCCCATGGTCCAGCTCCAAACGGATGCAGCTTCCGCCAACCAGCCCGACCCGTGCACCTGCAGGAGCCTTCGGGAATGGCTCGCTGGGATCCCTTGGCTCCTTGCCAGCCGGCGGGCGTTCTCCTACAACCAAGCCCAGGATGCCTGGGTATCTCCCTGAGCCAAGGACCCTGGCTCGAGCTCAGGCGAAGCAGGGGAAGGTAGTAAAGGGCCTGGCAGGTTCCAGCCTACATCGGAATGACTACCCGAGGGTGGGGAGGAGGGAAGGGCTGGGAAGGGGGCTGGGGCGCGGTGGAAGGCCACCCGCTGAGGGGTGATTCTATCAGTTCCCACGTGACCCAGCAGTCCCTTTCCCCCTTCTGAGGATTCGGCACAGGAGCTGAAAGATGCAGTTTGACGCAGGTTTATTGGCGGAGCTGCGGCGGAGTCCTCCCTCTCCCTGGAATAGCCGAGGGCACAGCACCAACAGAGGGATGGACAGACAGACCCCAGATGGATACGTGGATGGTGCAGACTCATAGAGACCATAGCACAGCCACACAGGCACAGAGACCATAGCATAGGCCACAGCACCAAGAAACACACGCACACAGAGACACAAAACCACAGGGCTAGAACACACGGACAAAGTGCGGGCTTTGGGGCTCCTGCATAGACAGAGCGAGGGCCACGTGGGGAGGGGGCCCCTGCTGACCTCCCCCAGGCATAGGCACACCAACAGCACACAGACAGGCAGATGCTCCCAGCCAGCCTGCCACACAACAAATAATGAACTGCACGGAAAGGACACTGGGGGCTCCCCAGACCACAGGGAACGGGGACCTCGGGACTTCTACACCCCCCCCCCACTGCTCTGAGTTCCCTGTTCAGCCTGACTCCGGGCCCACGCCCCACACACACTCTGGTCTTGCCCACTGGGGCTGGGGGGTCGGCAGGTGGAAGCGGGGAGGGAGGAAGGGTGCAGGCCCAGCTCTGTCACTTCTCCGTGAGCAGGGAGGCAGGTGCTGAGAGTCCAAGGCTGAGCCAGGGGCCTGGCAGTGGGGGGAGGCAGGTGGGGCCGTGGCTCAGGCTTGGGGGGGCTCCCGGCAGCGCAGGCACTGGGCCATCTCGGGCTGGTACTGCTCGACCTGCAGGGTACAGCTGGAGAATCCAAACCGGGAGTGGAGCCGGGATGTGGCTTCAGCCAGGACAGCTTCGGGGTCAGCTGTGGAGTCTGCGGGGGAGTGATAAGAGGCAGCAGGTTCCCAGGGGAGTCAGGAACCAGGCAGGGGCCCAGATAAGGATGGGTGAAGGGGGACCCAGGGGCTCGCACGCATGAAAGCATTGAACGGGGAGCTTTATTTTCTCTCGGTATTGTAGGAACAGCGTAAACCGGTCAAAGAAAAGCTGGGAGAGACTCATCCCTGATTGACCAGGCCAACACACTCAACTGTTCTTATTTTTCTAGGCTTTTCTGCTCTTTGAGTACCACTATACAGCTGTGCACTTCCGCAGCCATACCACCCCCTTTTCCAGGACAATCCAGATGTTAAATATGCTGGTCCCATTGTCCCTCTAGAGTTACCATCAAAAACCCTACAAAATATAATATTTTTGGCATCCAAATTGCATGTCTCTGATTGCTTCTTGCATCTGGAAGAAACTCAAAAATCCTTTGTCAGCTCATGAGTCACCATATATATTTTAAATAGTTGAATCATAATGTAGCTATAATTTTATATTCAGCTTTTTTTCTCTTCGCCTCATACCATAAACATTTTTCCGAGTTGCCATACAGTCTTCATAGTCATCATTTTTAATAGTTACATGATACCCCACTGCGTGGAGGAGCCCTAATTTACCTAACTCTGCCCCGTCACCAGACCTGTAGGGACTCGTGGTCTCTGAAAGGGCTGCTGGCTCCCTGCGCTAATTCAGAGACGGTGAGGCCTCTCCTGCCTCCAACATGCACGAAAGAGAGTGAGAGAGAGAGACAAGAGACAGAGACCAAGAAAGCCAAAGAGACAGAAAAAAATCCCGGGAATTCAGACCATCTTTCTAGGCGTGGAGGGTGGGAGGGGAAGGGGACATGTTTCCCGAAGGGCCCGGCCGGGGCCGCTGTGGACTCACCGACGGCCAGGTGTGCAGAGGCAACGTGGTAGGTGAGCGTGAGGGACCACAGGTGCAACTCGTGGGTTGCCCGGACTCCTGGCACTGACAACAGGGTATCCCGCACAGGCTCGAACCCCACACTTCGGGGGGTACCTGCAAGCAGCACCCAGCACACCTTGTTTCCAAGGCCGCTCCTGCCCAGAGGTCAGGACCCCACCTCCCTCGGCCTGCGCCGCTGCTCTACAGATGCTCGCTGTTCACCCCATCCCTGAATCCTCCTCCCAGCAAGAGGCCTTCTCCCCACTGTCTGCAGAGAAAAGCGGGGCCCGCAGCCCTGGAGAGAGGTTGGAGAGGGCCCCGGAGGGTGGGGAGCAGCGGTGCCTGACTCACCTTCCATGAGGACGCGGAGAACGTCTCGGAGGGTGGGAGCGGTGGATCCGAGGGCGCAGATGGAGAAGAGGAAGGTGCTGATGGGGTCAGCTGCCTTGTATTGAGGCTGTAGAGAAAACAGCCCCACGCCTAGGAATTGGGGGATTTTCAGAGGAAGCCTTAGGGGTGTCCTAGACAAAACAGGACCTGGGAACACACTACTGCAGGTGGGGGACGGGGGGGGCGGGACCCAGGAGTCCTGGGGAGCTGGGAACTGGAGGAGGTGGGTGCTAGGGGTCCGGGAAGGAGGAGCTGGGGTGCGGAGTTAGGGGAGGAAGGCTGGGGCAGGCTCGCATGGACGGTACCTTGAAGTAGATGAGGACGGAGGCAGCCAGCACCCCAAGGCTCTGCAGGAGGTCCCCCAGCACATGCACAAAGGCCGCCCGGACGCTGGTGTTCCCCAGGGGCAGGGCCTCCCCAGGCCCCTCCTCCAGCGGTGCATACTCTGCCCCCCTAGACCCGTGGCTGTGGGGGGGCCCAGCCTGGTGCAGCACAAAGGCCATTCTGAGGGGGAAGCAGAGCAGCTCAGCCCAGGCAGCCTGCTCCCAGCCTCCTCCGCCCATCTCCACACCTCCTTCTCTCACCACCCCCAGAGCCCTTTCTCCACCTATCTGCCCAGCCCCAGGAAAAAGACACTACTGTCCAGGAGAGACACACGGTGCAGCCTGGGGGCAAGAAGACTCGGTGCCAGAGCTGTGGATTCAGATCCTGGCCCTGCTACTGAAACAGCTAGAGGCCCTGGTCAAGTCACCTCTTGGAATCCGTTTCGTTAACTGTGGACTAGGTGTGACACCACCTACCCCGCGGGGGTGGTTGCGAGCTTTAATTGAGTCAGTGCTGATGACAGCTCCCAGCAGAGCGGACAGTACACGGCAGGCCTTTAGCAAGGTCTGGGGACTCTGAATCCTAGGTCTCTACTCCCCCAGTCCCTCCTCAGGCCTCCCCAGGGCAGACAGACGAGAACGGTGGGTACAAGCTGAGTGTCTGTCGGGACAGCCAGCTCTCCGTCCTGGAGGAGGCCCCCTCGCCCTGAATCCCACGGGTGCCTGCTCCATACTGGGACGTACAGCAGATTGGCACAGACTGCGATGCTGGCGGTCAGCAGCATGGCACCCCCTTCGATGTGGTAGTCGCTGTGCAGCAGGCGGATGAAAGCCAGGTACAGGAGGATGCCAGTGACCATCCAGAGGGAGACCACAGAGGCCAAAGCCCCCAGAGTCTCTGCAGGGGGAGACAAGCTATCAGAGGGCGGCCCGGGACCCTGACAGGTACCCTCTGGCAAGGCAGGAGGGTCATCGGGCCACGCAGAGGCCTTACCTGAACGGTGCCAGCCAAAGGTCATGGTGCGGGTGGCTGGACGGGTAGAGAGCCAAAGGGAGAAGAGGCTGCCCATCATGCTGCCCACGTCTGCCAACAGGTGGGCTGCATCGGTCATAATGGCCAGGCTGTGCGCCAAATACCCACCTGCAAGGGGAAATCGATGTGTGGCCCGGTTCCACTCAGAAAACAACATCGTGGTTGTGGAGGCGTGAAAAAGAGATGGGGGGATATAGACCAAACGTGCCCTGCAATTGTTCTCTGCTGATGGGATTACACATAGGTTTTTGTTTGTTTGTTTGTTTGTTTGTTTTTTTCACTCATCCAGTTTTCTAGTTTTTCTACAATAACATATCGTAATAACAAGAAAGTAGGGCTTCTAAAAGACTGATTCATACGGAGAAGCCAGCCCTCGCCCAGCCCTTGCCCTGAATCCCCTGGGTGCTGCCTGTCACCCTCTCCCCCTGCCTGAGTCCCCGGCACCCAGCGCCCCCGTCCCGGCCACCCTCATCTTCTCTGCATCTCCACCCAGGAATGTCCCTGGGACTCTGGCTGGAAAGTGGCTTCGGCAGGTGTCCGGAGGATGGGGTTGGAGGAGCTGCTTTCCGACTTACCGACGACCTCCCCGGCCATGAAGACGCAGCACACGGCACAGGCGGCGCACAGCTGCCTCTGCGCCTGCAGCCTCTCAGGGGTGAGACCCGGCTGGGGCAGGGGGTCCCTGTGGCAGTGCTGGAAGGACATCTCTGTGGGTTTGGGCTCCTCGGGGACGGGCTCTGAGGCCTCTGTGAAGAGACTGAGGCGGACAACCCAGTTCAGCCCAGGGCCTGGCTTGTGGGCTCACCTGCTCCTCACTCCCAGGTCCTGGGTCCCCCAGACTGGCTTCAGCGATGTCGCATCGCTCTCTCTCCTTTCCCAAGGCCTGGTCAAACCCGGGAACCTTGTGGACGGAGGGCCACAGGACAGATGGGGGCTAAATAGACAACTCAAGTCCCAGCCTCCCTGCTCACATCGTATACAGAGCCAGAGAATCTCACGGCACACACAGAAAGCACCTGAGAGATGGTCTGGTCCACCATTTATTAAAGAATTAGAAGCGTGAGGCTCAGAGAGGGAGAGGGGCTTACGAAGGCCACACAGCTGGTTAGAGGCCCACCCAGCGGAGAGGAGACTCCAGCCAAATCAATCCGTTTTGACAGGTACCGCCAGGAACACACAATGGGCAGGAAACCCTTCCTGGGAGCCTTTGGTGAAGAAGACAAATGTGTACCTAAACACTATGAGAGGCAGAAGGGAGCTGTGGCCTTAGAGCAGTTAAAACAAAGGGTTTCAGGGCTGATAGAGGGATAGGGCTGAGGAAATTGGGGAAACAACTGAAGGAGGCTCCTGAGAAAGGCCTAGAAGAATGGGAGGGGTTTTGCTAGAGAGGAGGCACCAGGCCAAGGCAATATGAGGGGGGCGTCACGTGAAAGGAGTGGGGCTCCGCCTGTGGCCGTGACCTTGGTGCCTCCCTCCCAGACCTACCTCCCGATGCCTGCACGCCCGGTCCTCCACCTTCCCTCTCTAGACATGCAGCTGAACGTGGCGCTTTAAGAGAGGAGTAGAATGCTGGGACCCAAAAAGTCTGAAGTTCCTGGCACCGAGAACTCATGGCCAGATTCCAGAGCTGGGTTGTCATGGGGAAGAGCGAGTGCAGACTGCTGTGGCTGGGGTGGTAGCGGGAGATGCGCTAGATGGGGAGTCTGGCACATGTTAGCTGGACCGCGGCCTGAACATGGGCACCCAGCAGAGGCCCCCTTCCCGCAGGTGCCATAAGCCTCCCTTGACAAATGAATGGAGCTGGGGGGCCTCACCTGGAGATGCTAGAGGCTGAGCTCAGGCTGACTGAGTTTGAGGTCCATTCTGGCCTACTTCTCACCCCCACTACTACCCAACCTGAACCCCAGGGAGCACAGAACCTTCCACAGCATAAAGGACCTAAATAGAAGAGGAGTCCTAGAAATACTCGTGGAGGTGTGACAAGAAGAAAATGAAGGCTCCAGACAGAAATGTGATCACAGCAGTCAAGTGGGGAGGGGTGCCCGGGGCCTTCTGGTTGAGGAAAGCTCTGCCAAGTGGGTGAATTCAGGTGTGAGGGAGGTGGGGGCACATTTGGTGCTCCTTGGGAAAATTCAAGTGCTGGCAGGTAGACTCGCTTCTGGGAATTCCCTTGCAAGCCTTAGAATCTGGGCGTGTATGATTGCAGGTGTGTTCCCAGAGGTGATGGGAGATGAGGGTGGTTTTGAAGCCCATCCTCGTCCTTCTGTGAGATGCACGAGGCAGTGCACACATACTGAAGCCTGGTCTGGTGGGAGAGACAGGTGTGTCACAAATGCAAGGGGAAGCTGGAGCAGGGAGGGGTATAAACAAAGGCTTTGGGAGCACAGGGGAAGGAGTGACCAACTCTAATGGAAATGAGAACTTCACAGGGGGCAAAAGGTTTATGATAAGACCTAGGTAGAGAAAGGGGCTCCAGACACATGGAATGACAAGGACAAGACAGGCAGCTTGGAGGTTAAGCGTGAAAAACCAGGGGAAGGGCTAAGGAGGAGAGTGATGGGCTCAAAGGAACATCAAGGGAGACACACTGGTTTAATCTTTCTTGAGCCGTGAGATGGATGACCTTGCTGCTGTTCTGGTCTGGGAGGAAGAGAGGGGAGGAGGTGGAGAGGTCCAGAACAGACCAGGCCAGAGGCTCCTTGCGCAGAATTTTAGAGGAGGGGCAGGTAGGTAGGGAAGAGCTTCTTCCAGAAACTACTGCAGGATTTGGTGACTAATGGTCATATGAGGGTGAAGATAACCTGGGAGTCAGAGATGCAGGTCTGAAGAGCAAAGAGAGGATGACTGGCTTTTGGGGCAGTGGGCAAGATGCCTTCCCTGGCCGGTAAGACACAGTGCAGCCAGGCATGAAGGTAGCCACCCATCAACAGGCTGCTCCCTTTTGTTCTGCATTAATTGGGCACTAAGGAAGCTTCATTGTTGCTGTGTGGGTGTGTGTGGATGCGGGGGAGGGCGCTACCTGCTGTTTAGGGAAAAAGAAGGGCAGTTTTCTCTCCCTGGTCCTCTGACCCCCCCCCCCAACAACAAATACTATTGAGTGGGGTAGAGGGGAGATGCAGAGAGGGGAGCCTGGCCTGAAGCAGAGTCAAAAGGAAGTGAAGAGATGCTAGGACCACGCCTGGAGCCCCCACAAGCTGCCCCCGTCTGCAGCTCTCCGCGGGGGGGGGGGGGGGGGTCTGATGGGAAGTCTCCCCTCCCTTCTGCCCATCCACTCTCCTACCCGCCCAGGTTTACCTCCCTCACCCAGGAAAAGAGAAAGAAATCCAGAGGCACCACACACATCAGAGACAAAAGGAGAGGGGTCGAAGGGAACAGGAAAGATTGGGACAAATGAGGAAAGAGAAAAAGCCGGAGACCCTGTCAAATTCCCGAGATAAACGGACGGTGGGCCAGCAGACAAAATGGCCAGCGGAGATGGCCAGGGAGGGCCTGGTGCGGCCCAGAGTGGGGACAAGGCGGACAGAGGCAGCGGGCGCCGGGCGCGGGCGGCTGGCGGGACGCGGAGGCGGTTCTCCGGCCGCCCCCGGCCCGCTGTCCCGACCGCTCGGAGCGCCTCATTTCACACCTCGCCGCCCCCGGCCCCGTCTGTGCGGAGCCGGGAATACCCCCGCCGCCCAGACCGCACCTGCTCCTTCCTTGCCGCCCCCTCGCTTCCCCGCAGCCGCCCGCCCCCCCAGGAGGCTGGAAGACCCGCCGCGGGGCCCGGCCCCATCCTTTGCCCGGGTGCCCACGGCTGGCGGTGCTGGTGAGGGCGCCCCGACCCCGGGCGCGCGGAGGGGAGGGCCAGGGGCCTGCAGATGGGGCTGCGAAGCCCAGGCGGCGAGGGGCTCCCACCGCCAGGGCCCCGGAGAAATGCGTACTTCGGGGCACCTGGCGCGGACTCCGGCCCGACGGAGGGGCATCGCTCGCGGGGAAGTCAGACGCGGCAGGGGCGGCCCAGGGGTCAGGAGGCTTAGGGGGCGGGCCGGGGGACCGTTTCCTAGGATCTGGAGAAAGGGGCGGCCGGGAGGAGGCAGAGCGGGCTGGTGAGCGGCGGAGGTCCGGACTGGTCGGGCAGGTTGCGGGGGGGGGGGTGTCTCTGTGCGGCCAGAGGGGCCAGAGCCCAGCGCCGCAAAGCCGAGGGGGTCGCGGTGACCTGGGGCGGCCAGCTGGGGCCGCGCCGAGAGAGACAACGAAATGGACGGAAGGCAGAAGCGTGGCGCCCCGCGGCCGAGGGCCGACGCAGGTCTGTCCTACCTCTTCAAACGCAGGCCGCCACCAATGCCGCCACGGTCTCGGGGGCTCACCAGGCGAGTGGTCTCCGAGCCCCCAGCGGTGGGAGAGGGCTCCATTTCCCCGCGGCCCCGGCCGTCTAGGCCCCAGTGAGGGAGGGAGAGGCGGGGCCGATCCCGAGCCAATTCCGAGCGGCCAGCCGACCCCCGGGATCCCCTCACGGCCGCGGGGCCACCAGAGTGGAAGGAACTGCGGCGACTGTGGCGCTGGGAGTCCGAACTGCAGATCCCGCGGCTGCTGGAGCCCCGCCCCGCGTGGGGCGAGCTCCTCAAGCCCCGCCTCCAGGCCCCTCGGCCTCTCCCCCCCACGCCCAAGCCCCGCCCCGGAGCCCCGCCCCCAGAGCCAAAGACCCATTTTCCCGAGCCAGAGCCAGGTGGAGGCGGTGGGAGCCCTGCGCTTCCCCGCCGGGTTCTAGAGCACCCCTAATCTCCATAGCCCCATTCCTGGGCGGACTAGCCCCGCCCACCCAAGCCCCGCCCACCGGTCCCCGGCTGAGCGCCTCAATCCTGGGGACCTGCCGACCCTTCTTCGCCCAAAGGGACCCCGCCCGGTGCAGGTCCGCTCCAGGGCGTCCCCCGCCCTGTCACCCGTCACCTCATGTAACCAGCCCCCTACACGGAGGCAGAAACAGGTGTAGAGGAGAGAACCCGAAAGAATGCGGGGAGAGCAGTGTGACACATCCGGGAGAACTACAGGGACTCCGGCCAGAAACCCCTCTGTGGAGGATGTGGGGTCGGCATTCGAGAGTATTCTGCAGCCACATACAGTACAGCTCATTATTTTATTTATTTATTTATTTACAGAAAGATGGAGTGACAAAAAGCCTCTTGCTCTCCTTTGTAATTATCCCTATTTTTCCGGCGAGTAAACTGAGTCCTAGAGGGAGAAGTGTCCAATGTCATGAGGCCAGTGAATAAAGGGCTGGTACTGGAACCCCATCCTCTTTCCCTCCTCGGTTCAGGGCGCCGCACTGGCGCCTGGAGACAGCGCGCGCTACCGTGTTGTCACTCAAAGGCCGGGGCAGCCGGAGGGAAGAGCGTGCCCCCTCTCTGGGGTCACAAGCCCCAAGTTCACTGAAGGAGGCTGCGTTCGGCTTGTTATCGGTGATTCCTTCCCTCCAAACCTGGAGCACCTTCCTGGGCATTACCTCATTTTGCCTCATTCTAACTAAGGCCCGGGGTTAGGAGGGACTTACAGCAAAGTCGGTGGCTGAGCCTGGAGTCAGAGCTTCAAATGCTCAATGGTCGCTGCCCCTCACACCTGCTGCCAATATAGAATGAAAATGGGGTGGTGATTGGATTGTGCACTCCAAGCTGTGACACTCTAAAGAGGAAGATCCGTAGGAGGAGGAGAAAGAGTGAACACGGATGGGGAAGCGTGGAGTGGGAGTGGTTACTTAGCTCAGGCGAAACACTTCAGTCGCACCCTTCAGAATACACAGGGCTTCAGAATATCCTTCAGAATGAATGTAGGGTTCTGTCGATAGGCATCCACCCCTAACATTGTTTTTCCAAACAATGAGACTGCGTGCGCGCTTCCAAAAACAAACCAACCAAAAAACCTGGAGTAAGCGCCAGAGTGGTTGGAAGTGATGGGGTTAACCCGGGAGAGCTTCGCGGAGGAGGTGAGGTTTGAACAGATTAGGCAAGCTGGGCGGCGGGCTGGCTGTTCCGGCGGGGGAGAGTGCGGCTGGTGCCAAGGTTTGCGGGCGGCGTGTACTGAGGGATCGTACTGAGCCGGGGAGCCGTGCGGAGCGGAAGAACGAAAGGGTCTGCGCGCGCTTAGGCGCAGCGCCTCCACCCACGCCCTGCACCGGGCACCCGCTAGCCTCTGCTCCGCACTCTCCGCCCAGCTCCCCGCCCAGGGCGCAGCCCAAAGTCCTCGCCCAACAAGAGAGCGAGAGTTGGGGGGGGCTCCCCCCCCAACTCTCCCTAGAGGGATGGGGCCTCAGCTCCTTCTCCGGTTATAGGAGGGCAAACTGAATTTGCGAAAGAGGAAGCCACCAGCCAAGGTCACCTTGTTGGTCCCCGTCAGAGCTGGGGTGCAACTCGGGTCCCCGTTCGCCTGTGCCAGGGACCTGGCCCTTCCGGCCTGGCGCCGTCGGTTTTCGAAGCTCCGCACCAGGCCTGGGGCTTTGCCAATTCTGAGAGCCTTGGAGCTGTGACGCCAGAGCCACTGCTCCCTCCAGGGCGCGGCTGCGGGAGCCCTGCCCAAAGCGGCCGCGTAGAACGAGTTGGAAATGGGCACTCCGGGACCCTAGGCGAGAAAGGGGCTTCTAGGCATGCTTCAGCCGACCACGGCAATAGAGGACGTGATAATGACAACAATGGCTTCCTCCGGGATTTCCCTTCCTGGGCAGCCCCTGGGGTACGGACAGCAGCCCTGGGTGCCAGGGATGGGGCGCAGACGCTGGCACATACCCGCCCCCCACTGTCCCGGCGAGGATCGAGAAGGCAGGAAGGGAAAGTGGCTTCGGAGCAAATGGGCTGCCCTTTGCCTCAGCTCCTTGGCCTTGGAATGAGCTGCCTCTGGAAGCAGAGAGCAATAGCAGGGAGTTTGGTTTGTTTTTGCTTGGAAATTTATATAAGACAAGCCTGGTAGTGAAACAGGTCAAACCTGTTTTTCAAAGAACCATCAAGTGACCCTATGAAAATCTTTGCAAAGGGTCCTCTTGAATGCCAGGTATGAGGAAGGCGTTCTGCACCTGGACGGGAGCTAGGATACCGAGCAGGAGTTAGAAGGTCAGCTTAGGCTAAGAACTATGCATTCAACATTTGCTGAACATTTATTTCCTGCCATCCACTTTGCTATCCTAGTTGGGGATTCCTGGTGATCAAGATAGGCGTGTTCTCTCCCTTCCTGGCTTTGACTTGATTGCAAGAGATATTTTTCTTTCTTTTTCTTTCTTTTTTTCTTTTTTTCCTTTTTCTAGGGCTGCACCTGCAGCATATGGAGGTTCCCAAGCTAGGGGTCTAATTGGAGCTGTAGCTGCTGGCCTATGCCAGAGCCACAGCAACGTGGGATCTGAGCCGTGTCGGCGACCTATACCACAGCTCACGGCAATGCCGGATCCTTAACCCAGTGAGCAAGGCCAAGGATCAAACCCCCAACCTCATGGTTCCTAGTCGGATTCATTAACCACTGAGCCACGACAGGAACTCCAAGAGATTTCTATCCTGTGGTTTTTCGTTACTGATTTACCCACATGCTCTTACTCCTTCTTCAGATACCTATTTTCCCCTAAGGTGAGTCCTTAGGCCGCTCTTAGTCCCAAAGGTGTTGTGGAGGCAGAAAGCCCTGGCTGTTCCAGGGAGGACAAGTCAGTGCCAGATTCCAGAGCAAGAGCAGAGGATGACAGGTCAGAAGGGGGAACCCAGGCTGCACCAGCTCATCTTGGGAGAGAAGGAGAGCCAAGCCCAGTGCTGAGGTCAGGATTTAGTCGGGGCCAGAGATCTCAGGCAGGAAGTGGAATCCAAGCCGTGGGCAAGGGTTAACACTTGAAAGGTCTAAGCCAGGCTGAAGGGTAGGTGCAGAGGTGTTACCCCCTGAAAGCCTTTCCTGACTCCCCCTACTCCCGCCCTGCCCAGCCCTTGGGGAAGTTATGTGCCCCTCCCTGGTGCTCTCGAGGCTCACTGTGCTTAGGTGGCAGTAGTACTCAACCACCCTGTAACAAAATCACTGGCTTGTCAGTCTCTTCGCTAGAGTATGAGCTCCCTGAAGACAGGTGTTATCCTTCTCACCATGCGTCCTCAGGACACTGTAAGGCCTGATACACGGTCCTCCAAAAAGCCATTCCAGAAAGGAGGAGCTGATTGGCAGAGTAGAAGCAGGATGGAGGAAGCAGGCTTTAAGTTGGAGATAGATAGGATGAAGGAGGGCTGCAGCTTGAATGTCACCTCCTCAGGGAAGCCTTCCCTGAACACCCCCCGCCCCCAAACCAGGCCAGTGTAAGTTACGCATCCTCACCGCACACTTCTTCTTCCTTAGCACTTATCCGACTGTAATTAAATTGTTACTTGGAGATTGTTTCTCCACTTGGCTTCCAGGATACCATAATCTGGTTCTGTTCCTGCTTCCTTGACTGCTTTCTTTCAGTCTCCTTAGCAGCTCCTCCTCATTTTCCCAACCTTTTAATGCTGAAATAGTCCAGGACTTGGCCACTGTCTGCTCTTACCTCTCTACCCTCACTCCCATGGAGATACCATCCAGTCTCAAGGCTTTAAATACTACGTAGAAACGGCAGAAAGCAGTGACTGTCAAAGCTGGGTGATGGGTACATGGCGGATCATTGCACTATTCTGGTTTTGCATGTGTTTGAAACTTTCTGTTTAAAAAAAAAATTGGGGGTTCCCGTCGTGGCTCAGAGGTTAACGAACCTCACTGGCATCCATGAGGGTGCAGGTTTGATCCCTGGCCTTGCTCAGTGGGTTAAGGATCTGGCGTTGCCGTGAGCTGTGGTGTAGGTCGCAGACGCGCCTCAGATCCCACGTTGCTGTGGCCCTGGTGTAGGCTGGTGGCTACAGCTACAGCTGGACCCCTAGCCTTGGAACCTCCTTATGCAGTGGGTGCAGCTGTAAAAAGAGAGAAAGACAAATAAATATAAAATAAAACTTTTAAAACATGGCTTCTTATACGATGATGATTCTCAGATCTCTCACTTGAACCCCAAACTCATATTCCCAAATGTCAGCTTGACCTCTCTTCTTTAATGTCTAATAGGCATCTCAGGCTTCATCTAAAATTGAGCTCCTGATCGTCACCCCATCCCAAATCTTCCGGCAGCTGTCCTCCCATGTCAGAACACAGAACTCCATCCTTGCATTTGCTCAGACCAGAAACCTTAGAGCCATCCTTGACTTCTCTATCTTTACCCCACATCCAATCTGTCAGCAAATCCTGCTCCCATCCTTGTTGAAACCACCATCATCTGCCTTGTTGATCATGGCATCAGCCTCCCAGGTCATCTAACTTTTTCTTCCTTTGTTGCCCCTACAGTCTCTCCTCAATCCGGGCTAGGCAGCTAGGCCAGATGTCATCACCCTCCATCTCACTCAGTATCAGCCAAAGGCCTTCCACTGGCCTGCAGAACCCTATGCAATCCAGCGCCCTCTGATCTCATTTCATACTACTCTCCTCTCTCTCCTCGGCCACTCTGCCTTTGTGCAGGTAGCCCTAAAACACACCAGGTATATTCCCACCCCAGGGCCTTTGCATTTACTCATCTCTTTATCTATAATACACTCTGCCAAATGGCTTCAGGACTCACCTAAGGACCTGCTTCCGGTCTTGACTCAAATAGCATTTTCAGAGTTCCCACTATGGCACAGTGGGTTAAGAATCCAACTGCAGCAGCTTGGGTTGCTGCAGAGGTTCAGGTCGGATCCCTGGCCTGGGGTAGAGGATTAAAGGATCTGGCGTTGCCACAGCTGTAGCATAGGTCACAGCTGGGCATGGATTCAATCTCTGGCCCGGGAACTTACATATGTCATGGGTGCGACCATAATATTTTTAAATTTTTTTTAATTTTGTCATTTTTATTTCTGAACTCAATAGAAATTTGTTTTTATTTTTATTTATTTTTTATAATAATGACTTTTATTTTTCCCATTATAGCTGGTTTACAGTGTTCTGTCAATTTTCTACTCTACAGCAAGGGGACCAGTCACACATACCCATATACATTTTTTTCTCACATTATCATGCTCCATCATACGTGACTAGATATAGTTCCCAGTGCTACACAGCAGGATCTCATTGCTTATCCATTCCAAAGGCAATAATTTGCATCTATTAACCTCACATTCCCAGTCCATCCCACTCCCTCTCATTTTTTTTTTTTTTTGGTAATCCCTTTCACAGGCCCTCTCTGCTTATCCTTTTAAAAATTGCAGTCTTGGCTCAGAGGAAACAAATCTGACTGGTATCCATGAGGACGAAGTTCAATCCCTGGCCATATGCCTCAGGTGCAGCCTAGAAAAAAAAAAGAAAGACAGAAAAAGAAAAATTGCTGTCTTCCCTAGCAAACTTTCCATCTCAACCCTCTGCTTTATGTTTTTCCACAATAATTACTACCACTTAACACACTGAATATTTTACTTTTCTTGTTTACTGTCTTATCTCCTCTCACCAGAATTTAAGCTACATGACAGCAGAAATTTTTGTCTGCTTTGTCTGCTGCTATAGTCCCTAGAACATGTTAGCACCTAATAAATATCTGTTGAAGATATTAATGACTCTGTCTTCCATGCTAAGCTATAATCTATGAGAGCCGATTCTCATTGTATCCAAGGCACTAGGCATAGAGCAATGCTGAAGAGATAGGTGTTGAGTAGGTGAATCAATTCATTAAAAGGATAGTTGGTGAGGGGAGGTGGTGTGAGGGCAATGGTATAGAGGTGAGAAAGAAGAGGAATATTTAGGAGAGAAAAAAAGACTGATTATCATGGAAGGTTTACTTTAGGGCAGTAGTGGACAATGCATTTGGAAGGGTCACGGGGTTCAATCGTGGGGTTCGCTGCCAGATGCAAAGGGCTGTTTTGCAACCTGCAGGCTATGAGCAAAGAAGTGGTAACAGTGGAAGCACTGCTTTGCCAACACTGACCTGGTAGCAGTATCTGGCATGAGACTGGCAGTAGGGAGAACAGATAGGAGGCTAGGACAACAGGCAGCGTGACATGGAAACCCTTTCTCCGAGAGGCTTCAAGGCTGTGGGAGCTGAAAAGCAGGGGAAAATGAAAGAGCAATTTTTTTCCTGCCGTGCCACGGCATCTGGAAGCTCCTAGGCCCAGGATCAAGCACGTGCCACAGCAGCCACAAAACCAGATCCTTCAACCCACTGTGCCACCAGGGAATTCCTGAAAGAGCAGTTTTGAAAAAAAGAAATTCATAAGATTTTTTGGCCTGAATTCGGGGGAAAATAATGAGTCCATAGCTCACTGATGTTTGGGGTTTGAGCAGCATTATCTTGGAAAGAGTGATAGCCCTGCATACGTAGAGAAAAGCAAGCGGAACAACCAGTCTGGGGGCAAGGTCATGAGCTCAGATTTTAGAGGGTGGTTTTGAGGCAATGGGAGACTGGCATGCAGATGACACCAAGCCACGCTCAAGAAGAGTAGTGCCAGCTGAAGCCGTGCCCACAGACTGCTTCGCTGAAGTCAAGGGGAGGGAGCAAACATAGGAGGTTAAAGACCAACCCATACAGAATATCCACCATCGGGAGATGAAAGAAAGGAGAGGAGTCAGCCAGGGGGAGAGGAAACTTATCGGAGATGCAGAAAGAGACTCCGAATAATGCAGAGCCACAGAACTGAAAAGACACGACCCTGGTGGAGTCGAAGAGAAAGGAAAGACGTGACTGGAGGCCCAGAATCTCTTCCCACAACATAGCCCGGTATTTTTCACTTAATTTAGTCATACGTCCTGAAATCCTGCCAGTTATTCCTTTTGTGTTAGTAAGAATTAAGAGGGCGAGGTATTAATAGTCGTTCTGACTATGAACTGAACGACCGCATTTTAATCGGATTGCTTTCCACCTAACCCTTAGGGATGAGATCGTTGTGTGGAGATGATTGTTTTATTAGAAATGTTGAGAGGAAAGGAAGTGAGAGGGGTAATTTTGGAGTCCTGACTGTGTGGGGAACACTGGGGGAGATGTTTTGGGCAGCCAGAGGGCACTGGGTAGAGGGACGAGAAAATAGGGTTCGAAGAGGCTGAGGAAAGGAAGTAGAAAGGGGATGGACGGATACCAATGACAATTTCCAAATCTTAGAGGGAGCGTCCTGATTTACCCCGTCTTCCCAGAGACAGAATGAAAAACAACTCCTGGAGTTCCCGTCTTGGCGCAGTGGTTAACAAATCCGACTAGGAACCATGAGGTTGCGGGTTCAGTCCCTGCCCTTGCTCAGTGGGTTAACGATCCGGCGTTGCCGTGAGCTGTGGTGTAGGTTGCAGATGCGGCTCGGATCCTGCGTTGCTGTGGCTCTGGCGTAGGCCGGTGGCTACAGCTCCGATTCAACCCCTAGCCTGGGAACCTCCATATGCCGCGGGAGCGGCCCAAGAAATAGCAACAACAACAAGACAAAAAAAAGACAAAAAAAAAAAGAAAAACAACTCCTCTCTTCACAAAATCGGGAAGAGCCAGGATAGAAAGAATGAGGATGATGATAAGGTCACAAGGCATTTACACCTGCCGATCACTGTTTGCATTAAATATGCGGTCCTCCTGGGGGGCTCTTCTCCTGCCTCCCGGCAGTCCTGGGAGCTATTTGCTTTCCTGTAATAAAGACTTTGCGGAGTTCCCGTCGTGGCGCAGTGGTTAACGAATCCGACTAGGAACCATGAGGTTGCGGGTTTGGTCCCTGCCCTTGCTCAGTGGGTTAACGATCCGGCGTTAGGCCGGTTAGACCCCTAGCCTGGGAACCTCCATATGCCGCGGGAGCGGCCCAAAGAAATAGCAAAAAGACAAAAAAAAAATTTAAAAAAAGACTTTGCTTGCTTGCAAATAAATAAATAAACAAACAAACAAATAAATAAGCAGCCCTCCTGACAACCCTAAGAGACAGACACTATTATCTCCATCTTACAGGTAAGGCAGGTGGGCCCCAGTAGCCTGCCCTTAGGTCTGCAGAGTCTGAGGTTGCAGAGCAGAAAGGACAGGGCAGAAAGCAGCTTTTCTGGCTGGAAGCCCTCCATCTCCCACCATGAGATGTCCGCCCTGGGGGAAGACAGGCAATCAAACTGGGCCAGAGGTGCTTCGGTCACATGTACGCAACCTTCAGCGGGGAGAGGGAAAGCAGGACCTTACCTGACATCACAATGAAAGGAGGCGAATGTCAGCTACAGCTCTGGTCTGTCTCTACACCTGGATTTTAAAGTGGGAGGGAGGAGTTCTTTGGTGGTGCAGTGGGTTAAGGACCCAGCATTGTCATGGCAGGCGCTCAGGCTGCTGTTGTGGCTTGGATTTGATCGATCCCTGGCCTGGGAACTTCCACATGCCACGGGCTGAGCCAAGAAATGAATTAATAAAGTGGGAAGGGAGCTGGTGTGTACCAGGAGCAGTCACAGTACAGGCAGTGAACTTGGCATCAGAAGACCTAGTCTGGACCTCACAGGTTGACCTTGGGCAGGTTGATCCTTCTCTCTGGACCACACTTTTCTCAATTACAAAATGAAGGCACTGGATGAGTTAAGTCTCTGAGGTCCCTTCCAGCTCAAAAACTGTACAATCCTAGAACCTGGGGGTTGGGTATGATAAATTATGATCTCTCTCCCACTGCATATGTTTGAGAGTATGATGTGTTGGGTATAAATATGCCAGTGTCTGCTGTCTGTATGTGTGCATTCCAGCTATATGACTAAAACTTTATTGTTTGTGGGTAAATAAGGGATGCTTCTTGGTTTTCTCCAGAAGAGACCAAACGGCTTTGTGAGGTAGTAAACTTCTAAGATCACGGAGTCAAGATATGACGGGAGGGCAAATGAGTCCAGAAGAGTCTGCAGTAGGTCATCCTTCTCTAGCATGGGTACTTTAAAGTTCTGCTATTATTTTTACAACCAAATTTAATTTAGTCTTGACCTCAATCCTATAAAATGGCACAAGGAGTTCCCGTCGTGGCTCAGTGGTTAACGAATCCGACTAGGAACCATGAGGCTGCGGGTTCCATCCCTGACCTCGCTCAGTGGGTTAAGGACCCAGCGTTGCCATAAGCCATGGTGTAGGTCACAGATGAGGCTCAGATCCCGCACTGCTGTGGCTCTGGCGTAGGCCGGTGGCTACAGCTCTGATTGGACCCCTAGCCTGGGAACCTCTATATGCCACGGGAGTGGCCCAAGAAATGGCAAAAAAAAAAGACAAAATAAATAAATAAATAAAATGGCACAGGATTACACCCAAGAGGGAAGAGACTCAGAGATGAAGTGACCTACCCAAGATCACACAGTCTGTTAGAGCCAGAGCCAAAACTAAGATCTAGGGCTTCTGACTCTTGGCCTGTGTGCTCTTCCTAGTTCTTTGCTGGGTGTTAGAAGAGACCTTGTGCAGAGAAAATGGAGTCAAAAGGGGTCTGTTTCTAGATGAAGGCCAAGTGGAGGGCCCCTGGCCAGAGGAGGCCAGGACGACCTGCCTGTTTCTACTGCCATCTCTGCAGTCTGCTGGCTGCAATATCATCTCATTCAGAGCAGACACTCCGAAGACACAAAGATAATGGCTATTTCAAGAGCCAAGAACTATGATTAGAATTAATTAAAATGTCAGAGGGCAGTGATAAGAGGTAATAGCATTGTGGAGCCTCTGGCAAGATGTTTACAAACTCTTCTCGGAGCTTAATTTGCCCTCTTTCTCGGGCTCACGTCTATAAAGCAGGGATTTGATCACAACGCCTCCCAGGGTTGGCGTGGGGATCCAAGGAGACAACTACGTAAAAATGCTTCTGAAAAGGTACACAAAAGTGTACTTGTTCATTCAACCAACCCACATTTATTCAGCACTGACAATATTCCAGGATCAGTGTTAGGAATTGGAAGAAAACAAAGACAAATAAGAATCAAGGAGCCCAGAATAGCCATGACGATCCCTACTAGTGTTTACCCCTGTGTCTCTTCTCTCTTTTCTTTTTACAGCTGCACCTGTGGCATATGGAAGTTCCCAGGCTAGGGATCCAACTGGAGCTGTAGCTGAGGCCTACACCACAGCTGGTGGCAACCACGGATCTTTAACCCATTGAGCAAGGCCAGGGATCGACCTGCCTCCTCACAGAGATTATGTTATTAACCTGCTGAGCCATAACGGGAGCTCCTATGTGTCTTCTTATCTCAGATCACGTGAGGAAAGGTGGGCTATGCAGTCCTGTCCAATTCCCCAGCTAACTGCACCTGTCCTAGGGAATTCCTGTTACGGCCCAAACTCTGGGCCGCCACTGGACCAGCTGAGGGCTCCCTCTGCTATGGCTCATTCAGCGACTCATTAATTCACTGATTTTTGAGCCAGGCATGGTTCTAGGTGCTGGGGACACAGTGATGAACAAGCAGACAAGGTTCCTGCCCTCGTGGAGTTCACGGTCTACTGGTGAAGGCAGACCTTAAGCAAATCAACATGCACACAAAATCACGTATTCACAAATCATGGCAAACATGTTTATGAGATGGGGAGAGAGGAGTGGAACTCAATTTAGAAGGCCTCTCTGGGGAGGCATGAAGCTGAGAGCCACAAAGGATGAGACGTCAGCCATGCAAGTAGCCTGGGGCCGAGTCCTCCAGGCAGAGGAGAGGGAGGGCGTATGGTGTCTGCAAAGACCTTCCAGAAAAGCAGAGACTAGAGCGAGCAAGCCGGTGGTACCTGATAAAGTTGGAGGGAGAGGCAGGGGCCAGACCACAGTGGGCCTGGAGATGGAGGGAAGAAGTTCACGGTAAGTGCACTGCACCTCCAGGGCCTTCTGCCCTCTTCCCAGTATTAACTGAAGACCTGACTTGGGCTCTTCTGCTAGTTCTGGAAGTTAGTTAGAGAAATGTGGTCCAGTACAAACCCCCCCAAAATTGTCAGCTTCAGCTTCTTTGCTTTAAGTGATTCTCCTTAAACTCATCTAACCCAGAACCTGTGAGCCGGGTTAAGTGATATCAGAGATTTTCATCCCTACACTGATCACGGATCTACAGAAATAATTAATCCACATGGGCCTGTGGTACCTGGACCCCTTAGTTTGCTCAGATGGCTCACATCTTGGGGGTGCAGTACTGATTTACAACTTCAAACCTAGAAGGGGAGGTAAATGCGCACAAGGAACGGCAATAAAGGGCTAATAAAAACCACAAGAGGAGTAACAGAGAGACAGGACTGAAATAATAAGGCGCTTTCAGTTACATGCTCTAGGAGCCATTGAGTGCTCCTCCTTATGAAAAGCAGTATCACCGAAGCGGCAAATTATAAGTGGTACGAACCTTCTCGGAGATCACAGGAAGTAGAAACAAGTGCTCTCATGCCCTGTAGGTGGCATGTAAATTGATGAAGAAGATAAAGTGGTACTTAACTTTCTGGAAAGAAAGCCCTACAGATCAAAAGCCTCAAAAAAATTCTCTTTTCCAGAGAAAACCATGACTCGAAAAGATACATGTACTCCAACATTCATCGCAGCGCTAATAGCCAAGACATGGAAACAACCTAAATGTCCATCAATAGAGGAACGGATCAAGAAGATGGGGTGCATCTATACAATGGAATATTACTCGGCCAATAAAAGGAAAGAAATAACAGCATTTGCAGCAACATGGATGGACCTAGAAATTATCATGCTAAGTGAGGTTTGTCAGGCAGTGAGACACCAACATCATATGCTATCGCTTACATGTGGGATCTAAAAAAGGACACAATGAACTTTGCAGAACAGATACTGACCCACAGACTTTGAAAAACTTATGGTTGCCAAAGGAGACAGGTTGGGAGTGGGGGGGGTGGGCTGGGGGTTTGGGATGGAAATGCTATAAAATTGGGTTGTGATGATCACTGCACAACTATAAATGTAATAAAATTCATTGAGTAATAATAAAATAAATAAAAAGAAAAGAAAAAAATTCACTTCAACCCAATAATTCCACTTCTAGGAATCTACCCTAAAGAGAAAACAAAGCGATTTATTTAAAGATTGATAGGAGTTCCCGTCGTGGCGCAGTGGTTAATGAATCCGATTAGGAACCATGAGGTTGCAGGTTCTATTCCTGCCCTTGCTCAGTGGGTTAACGATCCGGCGTTGCCGTGAGCTGTGGTGTAGGTCGCAGACGCGGCTCGGATCCTGCGTTGCTGTGGCTCTGGCGTAGGCTGGCAGCTACAGCTCTGATTCGACCCCTCGCCTGGGAACCTCCATATGCCCCGGGAGTGGCCCAAGAAATGGAAAAAAGACAAAAAATAAAAATAAAAAATAAAGATTGATACATAAGAATTTTCATAATAAGATCATTATACTATCAAATGATTAGAAACAACCGCTCTGGATTCTATTATTACGTTATGATACATAACTTACGAGGTACTAGTATTTAAAGGAAGTTTCTGAAGAACAGTAATGACTTTTGGAAATGTTCAAGACATCGTTTTAAAAGAACATACAAACTAAAAATTACAATATGATAGTTTAAATACTTTACAGAGCAAGGTGGGTACAATTTACAGTAAGGAAGGAAGGATTCCTAGGAATACTGACATTTGCTGTAGGTCTTAAAGCATGTAAAGGAGTTTCCAGGCGGAAGGGGGAAAAAAGGACCAAGAGGAGACCATTACATTCTGAAAAAGAAGGCTGGGAAGGTAATACACCTCTGGAGAAAGGTTGGCAGCAACCGTACCTCTCATACAGCCACGGTCTGCAAGCCTTGTTATTTTTCCTTAAGTGAATGGATGAGTCATGTCCCTGATCAGGACGAATGATTCCTCTCCCAATGGAGAAGGGACACCCCTGGAGGCCGTAGCGGTGGGTAGGAAGGGAACCAACACCGGGCAAACACTTGTGCTCTGGCGCCAGGTAGATCCCTACGCTCAGGCTTCCCGCGAGCGAAATAAGTCCCTCCCAGGCCTTCCGGCAGCGCCAAAAAGCGACCCCGAGAGTTGACGCAGTGCGCAGGCGCAGTCGGCCTCTGGACCACGGCCAGCCGTGTGACGTTTCACACCTTGATGGAGGTTGTGTGAGGCCTTCGCAGCTAAAGAGAGTGACTTCGAGGTAGAGGCCAGGCCAGGCCAGGCCAGGTTGGGGGGTCCACACAGAGCCAGAGGGGACCTGGGGGACTAGAGCATTCCCTTCCGAGCTTGTCGCCTCTGTTCTCCCAGGCCTCCCAAGCTCTCCCCCACTCTCTGGAGTCCAGCGCCGGGCTACCTCTCTGCTCGGCCCCACGGCTCCCCCTTTTCACTTCCTCCTTCATCCTCGGAGTCATCCCTCCGTTCTCTCTGAGGGGCCGGAGTGGGATGGTTTGGGAGGGGAGCAAGTCAGGTCTCCGTGCAGGCACTGCCTCCTGGCCTGGCTTTTAGACACTTGACTTCTCTTAGGGAGCTCAGGGTTTGATGTGGTTTGTTTCTCCCCTGGGTGTGGTGGATCTCCACCGTCCCCAACCCAGCCTGCTCAGTGGCTGGGGCCCTGCTGCTCTTTCAAACCTAGCAATGAGCATGGACAGGGGCCGGGCTCTTTCCTTAAGGTACTAGTAGCTCTGGACAAAAATCAATCTTTTCGCAGGGTTTAGACCCTACCCCCCACTTGCTTCACCTCTGTAGAATGTGGGGTGTCTGGAGGTCTGTGTATCTGAAGGACACTGGGAAATGTGAGGAGAAGAATGTTTCTTTCTTTCTTTTTTTTTCTTTTTTTTTGGTCTTTTTGCCTTTTTCTGGGGCCACTCCCATGGCATATGGAGGTTCCCAGGCTAGGGGTCCAATCAGAGCTGTAGCTGCCAGCCTACGCCAGAGCCACAGCAACGCGGGATCCAAGCAGAGTCTGCAACCTACACCACAGCTCACAGCAACACCGGATCCTTAACCCACTCAGCGAGGGCAGGGAATCGAACCCACAACCTCATGGTTCCTAGTCAGATTCGTTAACCACTGAGCCACCACGGGAACTCCAGAATGTTTCCCCTTTAAAATTTGAAGTGGATTGTCTCATCTGGTCACCTCCACTCTCCTGCTGGTCACAAAGGCTGCACACCATTGCCTTATACCTGTCCATAGTAGCCGCTTTTCTGCGAAGCCCCTAAAGGCCGTGAGTTTCCTGTCATTGGTAGTTCGTGTCTCCGTGGCCACCCCTGTGGAAGTTCTCACAAATGTTTCTTCTCCGCTGCCCCAGATCATACATGGCTCATGTGGAGGAGGCAGCCCGCCGGTTGTCCAAAACTGGGTCAACCCTCTACGCAGTGCTGGAGCTTAAGAAGGGTGCCTCACCTGAAGATGTGAAAAAGGCCTACAGGTTCAGACCTTGGCCCCTTATTAAATCCTGGAATTCCCCCCCCCCTTAAACTCTTCCTTCTGTCTTGCTTTCTGACCCATTTTTAAATCCCCAAGCCCTCACCTTGGGGCCGGGTGAGCCATCATCCTCTTCCGTGTGACGTGGGAAGGAATTTAGGCTTGGGCTCCTTGCCTCCATCCTTTGTCCCACATCTCAGGCCTTCTTGCTTCCCTCTAGAGACCTCTCCCTGTCCTTCATCCTCACCCTCCCTCCCCAGCCATTCCCCATCCTCTCCCCCCACTCCTTTTGGGTATTGCCTGGGTAGGAGACTGGCCTTGAAGTATCATCCAGACAAGAATCCAGGGGACCCTCAAGCAGCAGAGATATTCAAAGAGATCAACACAGCCCACGCCGTACTGAGTGACCCTAAGAAGCGGAAAATTTACGACCGGCATGGCTCATTGGGCATTTATATATACGATCACTTTGGCGAAGAAGGTGTGACCTACTACTTTACGATGAATAGTTGTTGGTTCAAGGTACACAATTCCTCCTAATCCCTTAAGCATAAGGAAGGAGGAGCATCCCTCCTCTCCCAGGACAGCTGATCCTCCTCTCCTGGGACAGATGCTCCTGTTACCTCATATCCTGGGTGCTGGAAGGATTGAGGGATGGGAGCGTGAATGGAAATACAGAAGAACTGCTAGATCGAAGCCGTTCTTTCCCACCTTTCAGACACTTGTCCTCCTGTGTGCTCTGCTCACCTGTTGCTGTTGCTGTTGCTGCTGCTGCTTTTGCTGTGGAACACTTCGACCGCCACCCGAGGAAGTAGCGAAGAGAAAATATGAGCCAAATGTCCAGAACCAGCCTCCAAGATCAGGTGAGAACCCCAGACAGGAGCTGGGGTAAGAGCTGGATTAGGGATGAAGGAAATGGCAGGGGGTGAAACTGTGACTGCCCAGCAATTGGAGCCTCAAGTCAGCATTGGCGCAGAGTGAAGACAGAAAAGCGGGTGCCTTTAGGTTCTGAGGGGCTTATGCCACAAACTGACAGTTTTGAATGTAATGTTGGCCTCTCAGGACTGTTAAGCTTAGTGAATGGGGTGGGCATTCACGTAAAGAACGGGGTGAGAGACTGTGCCTAGAAAAAGCGGTGGTTGGAGAAAAGTTAGAGGATGCAGTTCATTGCGTTTACTCAAAGGGAAAGTGGCGAGATTGCCACCCCAAATTGCGGTTCACACCAGTGCCACCTAGTGATGCAAATGCATAACTGCATGGTACCCGTTTTCTCACCAGTAGACCAAAAAAATTGTTGCTAAATGTTTATATGTGTGTGTTTCAAATTTCATCATAGGACACAGAGAACATTTTAGAAGAGGGAACGATAATTCTAGTGATAACAGTTATTAAAAGATGGAGAGTGAGGTACGAAAACTGAAATGCAGCAATGATTCAAGGGTAAGAAAAGAATACACACTAATTTCAGATGTGTCACTAGTGGGAAGTTTCTGTCCTTACGGTGTGGACTACAGGTGTTTATACCCTTCCTTACCTATAGGGGGTTTGCTTTAAATTCTGGGTGATCATTGGAGTTCCCAGTGTGGTGCAACGGGATTGGCAGTGTCTTGGGAGCGCTGGGATGCAGGTTCGATCCCTGGCACGGCATGGTGGGCTAAGGATCCAGCATTGCTGCAGTTGTGGCTTGGCTTGCAGCCACAACTCTGATCTGATCCCTGGCCTGAGAATTCCATATGCTATGGGGCAACCGAAAAAAGGAAAAAAAAATTCCGGGTGATCATTCTTTCTCATTAATAAGATTCCAACTCCTTCTGCCCCTAGGTGCTAACCCAGCAAGGGTGCCCTTTGCTGCTCAGTCAGCTGGACTCGGTGAAGAGAGGAGCAAGTAGCCCTGTCCTGACATTGCCCCTGATTTGCTCTTCTTGTAAAAAAAAAAAAACCCATCTTCGGATGGCGTCCATCCCAGTGAGGATGCTGCCTTCTTCTTGATGGGATCACGGACCCTGGCCCTGCATGGTTGCCCAGATACTCTCCTTTTTAGCTCCAGCCCTGATTTTCATCTTTTAGAGTGGCCCTCCTATCCCTGTCCTTACAAGGTCCTGGGCAGTGGTGACAGTCCTTCCCAGAGCATGCTTTTTCCTGGGCCTTCCTTGGGATTTGAGCCAGTGTCAGCTGCTCCGTCAGCCGCTTGCCGTATCTCCATCAAGATCCTGATAACCAAGCAGGGTGGATGCCGTCCCAGAGCTGCTGTACCAGCTAATCCTCCTTTGTTGCAACTCTGTGTACCAAGAACTCTTAGAGTCCTTCCTAAGTGCGTACACCTTGCTGGGGGCCGGTCTCACCTTCTTCTGGTGCCAACGCATGTGGCATTACCTCCGGATCCTCCCTGGACTGCAGCTGCCAGCAAAGCACCTTAGATGGGGCCTGTGGGATGACTGAGGTTCACACATCTGGGCCTGCCTACCTCCATCCTTTGTAGGCTGATCACTGTATGTTTTGGTCTTGAAACAGGGGCACGAACTGGGTGACAGGGTCAAGAGCCACCTTTGACAGACCCTTTCCCCACGCGTGCCTCCTCGGCACACCATTTTGCATCCAGGCAGGGTCAGGGCCTAGTAACTCCTCCAACGTCTCTCGCTGGCCTGGGAGACGGGCTAAGGCATGTCTGTGAATAAAAGAGCTTTGGTCCAATCCCAGTGCCTGTGTCGGGTCCCCCAAAGACAGATGGTACCTGAGATGGAGAAGAAGGCGGCGGGGAAGGTAGAGGAGCGGTGTGCGCTTCCGAGACCAGCCCGCCTCGGGAAGCCGGTGTCCAGGGAACCTGCGGAGCCGGAACAGAGGCTTCGGCTTCCCAGAACACTGTGCTCATGACTTTGTCAGTGTTCTAACATTTCCCTGGAGACTGATTCCCCTTGGTGCCCAAAATAGGTCCCTGGCATCCAGGTCCTTTCTGTCCAGTCCAGCGTCTCTCGATTTCCTAACAAATTTAAAGTCCTTGGAGTGGCTCCAGGGATGGGTTCATGGACCAGAACCCACACGCTCTCGGAGCATGCACACAAGGTCCTTCCAGGCCCTGGCGCACCTGTCAGCTCCAGCCTCCTGGGCTTCTTTTTCTAGGGGATATAAGAAAAGTCTGGGCAAGAACAAAAATGGACCAGAAGTGTTGGGCCAGAGCCTCTCTCTTTATCTCTGGTGCCTTTCTTCTGAGTCATGGGGTTCAGAGGAAGAGGGCCAAGGTCACTGGCTAAGCCTCAGAGGCAGAAACCTTCACCGACAGGCTGGAGGTCCGGCAAGATCTTTCTTCCCACCCTGCGCCATGTGTGGTGGCTCTCGTACCGCCTGAGTCAGATTCTGTGTCACTGCCCTGGGAAGGGGGCCCGGGCCAGAGCTCAGGGGTCAGGGGCTCACAGGAGCCCTCCGAGGGAGAGCACCTTCGTGGTCCCACCTTCCACCATGAGCAGTGACGCCACCCCTGCTCTTGCTCAAGGGCGTCACCCATTCCCGAGTGAGTCAGGGTCACTCACTCGGTGACAGCTGTGGATCGCCTTACATGAGCTAAATCGGGAGTTGGAATGTCACACAGAGCTGCCCCTCATTCCCCACCCCCACGTTAAAATTAATCTCCTCTCTGGGGAGCGAGAGACAAACAGTGCTGCCCATAGAGTGGACAAGAGTCGTCTGGAAAACAAAAGGAGAAATTTCCAGGGACAGAGTCCTTCAGGGACGGAGGACTAGGAAACGCTGCATGTGCCTGGCTGGGGTTCAGAGCAGAGACTAAGGAGAGACAGAGAAGCATCTGCAAACAGCTATCTAAGGACGAGAGAAATTGTTAGAGGAAGGGACGATAGAGAGAGCAGAGCTATTTCAGGACTGAGCAGCAGAAGGGAGCCGAAGAGTCCGCAGATTGTCTGAAGTTAGCGAGGAAGGGTCCAGAGACAGTGAGGGAAGGCCAGGACCAGGGCCAAGGCCAAGGCAGGCACGATCGCCGAGGGGATGAACTTCACAGTGGGTTTCAAGCCGCTGCTGGGGGATGCACACAGCATGGACAACCTGGAGAAGCAGCTCATCTGCCCCATCTGCCTGGAGATGTTCTCCAAACCAGTGGTGATCCTGCCCTGCCAGCACAACCTCTGCCGCAAGTGTGCCAACGATGTCTTCCAGGTGGGCCGGGGCAGGGGCAGAGTGGGGTAAGGCGTGCAGGCTTGGGGGCGACGTCTCATCGGGGCAGCACTGAGGCCCCAGAAGGTGACGGGCGGAGTGCTCTCTGAGGTGGGTGGTGGCTGTCCCAGCGGAAGAGGAGAAGAAGAGCCGGGGGTCCTAGCAGCTCCCAAAGTAAGCATGAGTCAGCAGCCGCTCTGCAGGCTGGCAAGTCTAGCCTGTGCGTGGACAGCCACTGGAATTCTGGGCTCTGCAGAGGAAAGGGGACCCCCGCAGGAACTGGTAAGAGAGTGATTCTACACCAGGCTGTAAGACGGTCTGTGCTAGACTCTGCATTCCAGTTGGGAGTTTGAGATGTTGAGAATGATATGGGAAATCTGGAGAAAATAGCAATGAGATAATGAACATTAAAAAATAAGCCCCATGGAGCTCCTGCTGTGGCGCATTGGGATTGGTGGCATCCTGGGACCGCTGGGATGTGGGTTCGATCTCCGGCCTGGCACAGTGGGTTAAGGATGCTGTGTGGCCTCAACTGCAGCTTAGGTCTAGGTGGCGGCTCAGATCTGATCCCTGGCCCGGGACCTTCATATGTCATGGGGCAGCCAAAAATGAAAAAAAGCAAAAACCTAGGGAAGCTGGTGTCCAGGGAACCCGCGGAGCCGGAACAGAGGCTTCGGCTTCCCAGAACACTGTGCTCATGACTTTGTCAGTGTTCTAACATTGGGAAAGGTCCATGACAGCAGCGAAAGTATTTGTATTTAAGGCAAGACTGAATGCATCCATCTCTGGGGGCAGAGTTAGACTGTGGGCAGCAGCCTGGGAATTCTCCCTAAGTGAAGTTCGCATCATGTCCCTCTCCACAGGGGTCAGATAAGGGGCTGCTGCTTCAAAGGGAATGAGGTCATTTAAGCAGGGAGAAGGCAGAGAAGACATTTTGCTTCCCCAGAATGCAACCAGTTTGGGTTTACGTGTGGTTGTGGAGCAAGGCATAGTTCATCACATTCACAGATAATCATTTGAGCGCCTGGTTTCAAAAATGAAAGCAGCATATATCAGAATGGTTTCGATAAATGGGCTTCCTCTCTTGCCCTGTGCCCCTGGTGTAGGTTCTAGTGATGTATAAAATGGAACGGAGACCCCTAGCCTGGGAACCTCCATATGCCTCAGGTGCACCCCTAAAAAGACAAAAAAAAAAAAAAGGAACAGAGATTAGGGAGAGTGAGGAATAAAGACACACACACACACACACACACACACACACACACGTCTTTGCAAATGAAGTAAATACTCAGAATAAACCCGAGCTGGCTGGTTTAGCAGGCATGGCAGCGGTAAGGAACATCCCGCAGGCTATTCTTCATCTGTATCAGAAATTGTGAGGAAATGCGTTGAACACAATGACTTTTAACTTAACCAAGAAAATGCTTCCCTTTTAAGGTTTTTGTTTGTTTTTTGTTTTTGTCTTTTGTCTTTTTAGGGCCACACCCTCCGCCTATGGAAGTTCCCAGGCTAGGGGTCAAATTGGAGCTACAGCTGCCGGCCTACACCACAGCCACAGCAACACCAGATCTGAGCCACATCTGCAACCTACACCACAGCTCCCGGCAACGCCAGATCCTTAACCCACTGAGCAAGGCCGGGGATCGAACCTGCGTCCTCGTGGATGCTAGTTGGGTTCGTTAACTGCTGAGCCATGATGGGAACTCCCCCTTTTAAGTTCTTTGAGGCAGCGTGTTGGAGGGCAGATAATGGGCCGATGAATTTAGGTCATTCCACAGCTGTAATCCCACAACCCACCCTTTGCCTGCCATCTTCACTGAGCTCTGTGGTGTCTCCTGCCATCTTCCCTTCAGGGCCCATTCCCATCGCCTGGTCCTCTGAGTATCCAAACCTGCCATTATCTGGCTCCAGAGAGCCTCAGAGTTAGTGATTTTCCCTCTCTGGGGGCCTAGACTGCTATGTCTGCTCATCGCAGGCATCGAGTCACATGCAAGAGGCTATGCCTTGCCCACCATCTTGGTTTTTCCCTCGGTCTAAGTAACTCTGAACACCCTTCATGCTGAGATGCTTAGAAGAGTCTGGCAAAAAAAGATTTAGCCATCCCTTCTCGTGAGCTTTTAGTAAAATAGCCTTTCATTAGAGCTGAAAATGGGTGAAAGCAAGGAAGTTTTGAGGCGTTCCCTGGTGGCTCAGCAGGTTAAGGATCCGGCATTGTCATTGCTGTTGCTCAGGTCACTGCTGGGGTGTGGGTTCGATCCCTGGCTAAGGGGACTTCTCCATGCCATGGACATGGCCAGAAAAAAAGTTTTGAAAGTGAAGGTGACGTGTTCTGTTAAAAAGTGGTCACGATGTTAAAGTGCCCAGCACACAGTATCACGGAGCAGAGAGGCCCAGGGACAGGTCCTGTACGCAGAGGCTAGAAGATGCTCAAGCCAGTCCTCTGTATCCAGACCCACTGGATCCCATGAAGCTCTGGATACCAGTCTGGGCCCAGAGAGACCTGGGGATTGTTTGGGTCAAAGCCTGTGCAGCATATTTGGGAGATACCAGGCCTTTGGGTTGGTACTGTGGCTCTGGCCCGATGTGTACCTTTTAAAGAGCAGGGCACCCCTGGGCCCTCCAAGGAGAGAGGAGGCAACAGCTCATTTCCTTGCTGCTTTATTTGGGACGGCCTGGTGGGAGGCTGACCCAGTTCTTCAGCTGCACTTATGTATATACATCTTGGTAGATCTCCCTCTGAAAGATGAGCATATTTAGTTTTTTCACACGTTGCCTCCACATTTTGACAACTCTGGGCATAATCAGATTGTCTGTTTTCTAAGTATGGGGACAGGAATAGGACTTGTGGTTTCTCTATCTTAAAACTACTTAGGAAGAACACCCTCAGAACATTGCCTAGAAAGTTAATAGGACTTGGAAAAGTGATACCAGTATACTACACACACACACACACACACACACACACACACACAGTTTTTTCAAACACTATAGGAATTTTTTATCTTATTTTATTTTTTGCTTTTTAGGGCCGCACCCTCAGCATATGGAAGTTCCCAGGCTAGGGTCGAATCAGAGCTGTAGCCACCGGCCTACACCACAACCACAGCAACATGGGATCCAAGCCACGTCTGTGACCTAAACACTGCTCACGGCAACGCCGGATCCTTAACCCACTGAGAGAAGCCAGGGATCGAACCCGCCACCTCATGGTTCCTAGTCAGATTCATTTCCAACTGCGCCACAAGAACTCCAAACACTATAGGAATTTTTAGCATGAAAAGGGACTTTTGACCTCGGTCTCTCTATAATTCTGTTATCTGGATGGAGGGAGCCATTACCAGCTTTCTTGAATATCCTTCCAGAAATTTTCCATGGTCAGGTGTGTGCGTGTGTATGTATACACATATTTAAACTAAATTCATTGCACCTACCTTTGTTCACTCTCTTGCTTGTTGTCCCATATGCCACACGTTCAGATCGGCCCCCTCCTTTTTAATGGCTGTATAGCGGTCCATCATTACGACTGGGCCACGGTCTATGCAATCAGTCCTCTGAAACCTTTAAACAATGTCCAGGCTTTTGCGGTCCCCAAAACTGCTGTGACGGACAACAAGCAAGAATCTGCAGTGATTGTGCTGTTATAACATCAGATTAACAAAAGAGCCAGGAAGCAAAATATTAAAATATGTCATCAAAAATGCTGAACAGTATTGAGGGCGTGGGAGGGAATCATCCATAATCCCACCTCCCCCAACACAGGTCTTTTCATGTTTGCGTATTACTCTCAAGCCCTTGTCCCCATACATATTTTTACATAGTTGCCACCACAATTTATCTAGTTTTCCTTAGAGCTGTAATCCAGCTTTCTCTTCTCTCTCTGACTTTAAACAGGAAAAAAACATCAAAACACATTAACCCCCTCTAATCTCTTTCTCTTTCCACACACCGCACCCACTCAGCTACCAAGCATTTTGATGAGAGGAAAGCTGTCGGTGTGGGAATCCGACACAAACATCTTTCCATGTGTTTGTGAATTTGTAAACTCTGTGCACTCCTAAACTACTTTAAAACAGCCTTCGGTTTATTTTTACACCTGCCCCCTCTCCACTGTGGGCACTTGTTTATGAGCTGCAGCCTGTCGTAATTTAACAGACAAGCAGAAGGCCTTGCAAGAAGGTTCTTCCGAAACAGCTCTTCTGGAGAGTGTCCATTTAGGGTGAGGTTTACAGAGATGGGAATAGCAAGAGCGAGGCCTCCTCCTCTCATGTGAAAAGCAGCCTGGGAAAGAGATGACCCTTTTACTTCATCCCTAATTCAGTGTTAGGACCTGCTGTCCTCAAGGACAGGACAGCCAGTGAAAATTCTACACGGCCTGCCTCCTTGGTCACTTCCACCTGCCACCGAGGGCGCCAGGATGTCCCCTCTCCAGCCCAACCTTGGGCAGGTCTCCTTTATGAGAAATTGGTTCCTTGAAAATTTGTGGGTGTTCCCGTTGTGGCTCAGCAGGTTAAGAACCCAACATAGTGTCGGTGAGGATGGGGGTTCAATCCCTGGCCTCACTCATTGGGTTAAGGATTCTGCGTTGCCACAAGCTGTGGCGTACGTAGGTCATAGGTGCTGCCATAAAAAGAAAAGAAAAAAGAAAGAAAATTTGTGAATTGGGTCAACTATGTAGCAGGCTTAGGGATTTTACTTACTTTAGGGAAGACACTGGGTTTATTGGGGAGGAAAAATTGTAGGCTGAGACTCAGCATTCCTGGGTTCAGTTGCTTCCTTAATTTGCTATGTGATGTAAATCAGGCTGCCTCACCTCTTCAAGCCTGCTTACACACATGTAGATGAAAGGGATGTTTTAAACTACATACTTGTCCTTCTAGCAATCTGATTTCCCAAAGTCAGGAAATATCACTCTGTGGGAGTTCCCATTGTGGCTCATTGGGTTAGGGACTGGATTAGTATCCATGAGGATGTGGATTCCATCCCTGGCCTCGCTCAGTGGGTTAAGGATCGGGCGTTGCCAAGAGCTGCAGCATAGGTTGCAGATGTGGTTCAGATTTGGCCATTGCTGTGGCTGTGGTGTAGGCCAGCAGCTGCAGCTCTGATTCAACCCTTGGCCTGGGAATTTCCATATGCCAGGGTGTAGCCTTAAAAAAAAACAAAAGACTTCATGGTAAAATCCACCCTTCTAGCTTCCCCCATGACTCCTCTGTCTGTAACCCTATAATCTCTCAGGTCTCTTGAAACTTTTCCCTACCGACCATCTCCTGCTTCCTGTCTAACCCTGTCTTCAAAGGGTATCTTCTTAAACCCCTTCCTCCTTTGAACTAACACAGAGGTTTCCTAAGCAGCGTTTCCTCTGGGTAACGCTTCTGGCACTCTTGCGCCCCTCCTTCATTCACAGCAGGATGGAGCATTGCAGGTTTTAAAAGTAAAGGTTATTTTCCCCAGCCCCAAAGTCCTTGTTCAAAATTTGGAAATTATATTTTAAAAAAGAAGAAGAAGAAGGAAGGAAGGAATCACTCACAATTCTCTCTCTCAATGGAGATTATTGTAAAAATGTTTAATTTTTATGTTATACATTTTATAAAGTAAGTAATGGTCTATATAGAGAAATTTGGGAAAGGAGATGACTGCAAAGAAGAACTTTTAAAATCCTGTAAATCTCCTCACCCACTTCAAAACTGGGAACTTCCTGTGTTTAGAGACTTAGATCTCGCTTTTTTCATGAGTCTCTCCTTGTGCAAAGAACTATTAAAGAGAGTGGCTTAATTCCACTAGAACACACTTAATCTCTCCTGTTAAATAACCAGCCTGTTTCCTATCTGACAAAAAAGCAATTTTATTGTTTATTCTAGTTACAAGAACAATACAGGTGTGTTGTGTAAAATTTAAACCTCACGGATAACACAAATTGCAGGATGTGTAAGCAAATCCATCTAGACACCCGAGGGCTATTTCAGAGGCGATGGGGTTTCAGGAACTGCTGGGATCAGACAGGAAGAGGGCGCTCCAGGGGCAGAGGGCGGGAGGCACGCAGGTGACGAGTGCATCGCAGGAGTCAGAGGGTTAAACGGAGAGGAGGGAGCGTGGCGGGCTGCATGGGGCGAGAGGGTATTCTTCACCTCTCCTTTGTTTGTCGTGCTGCCTTTCCCCTTTTCTTTTTGTGTTATCATGGCTTGCATCTTCTCTGGCCTCTCCTCTGCTCTCCCTCCTCTTTGAATGGGGGTAGTAGCTTTATCTGGTGCAGAGGGTGAATTCTTCACTCAACCCTCTTTACCTTGGCTTTGTTCCACCGTTCTCTTAAATGTAGACTGGCTGGCTGGATGTTGTCATTGCTTCGTCATCTCTGTTTAGCTCTTTGGCTTCTTGGGTGAACAGAGGGGTATGACCTGGATTAGGAGGCAGTTGAGTCTCTCAGTTTGGCTATGTTGCCTCAGATTATTTTTCACACAAAATCCGGTGACTTATCTAACCTGGGCACATGCATAGATCCATGGGAGGAAGTCTCAGACCCCCGAGAGTTGAGCTATTTCTGGTCCTTTTCATAGACAAGCAGGTCATTCTGCTTGCAAGCTGGGCTCTCGTAGTGCTCCATGGCACACAGGGGTTTTGGTTGGATGGGTCATCTCTTGTTTATTTCTGCGCAAAAAACTTCAATCCACAGGAGTTCCTGTCATGGCTCAGTGGTTAACGAGTCCAACTGGGAACCATGAGGTTGTGGGTTCGATCCCGGGCCTTGCTCAGTGGGTTGAGGATCCAGCGTTGCCATGAGCTGTGGTGTAGGTCGCAGATGCAGCTCAGATCCCACGTTGCTGTGGCTCTGGTGTAGGCTGGTGGCTACAGCTCTGATTAGACCCCTAGCCTGGGAACCTCCATATGCCGCGGGAGCGGCCCAAGAAATGGCAAAAAGACAAAAAAAAAAAAAACCCACTTCAATCCACAGTTGCACAGTTGATTTTTGGCTGTTGTGAAAGGTTGATGTTTGGTCCCTCGTGACTCTTTTACTAAAACCTGTTTCACCTGAGACTCAGAGAAATTTTAGCTCTGGATGTTATCCTTCAATTGACTGAAATGTTATTGTATCTGACAATGGAGTGTAATGATTATTAGGATGGGCTCTGGTGTCAGAGTGCCTGAGTTCATATCTTCCTTTTTTTTTTTTTTGTCTTTTTAGGGCTGAACCCTTGGCATATGGAAGTTCCCAGGCTAGGGGTTGAATCAGAGCTACAGCCCCTCCCACACACACCACAACCACAGCAACGCAGGATCTGAGCTGCGTCTGCGACCTACACCACCGCTCACAGCAACACTGGATCCTTAACTCACTGAGCAAAGCCAGGGATCGAACCTGCATCCTCATGGATGCTAGTCAGATTCATTTCGTCTGAGCCACGACAGGAACGCCCTGAGTTCAAATCTTGACACTGCCATCTATTAACTGATGACCATGTGCAAATTTATGTAACTTTTCTGGGCTACAGTTGCTTGTCTTTGAAATGGAGCTAATGATGTAAAGATTAAATGAGTTCATAGAAATAAAAGGACTCAGAGCAAAGCCTGGCGTAAAGTAAGTGCACAGTAGAAGTTAGCCATTGTCATTGTATTTCCTGTGTCCAGGTTAGGGGCCACATGTTCATCACCTCCACCAACTTTACAAGAGGATCTTGAGGGTTAAATTCAATAATATCGGGAAAGCCCAGAGCACAAGGCTTGACACATAAAAGGCACTCAAAACATGTGTTAAGGGGTTCCCATTGTGGCTCAGCAGGTTAAGCCCAATGATCTTCTTTCTTTCTTTTTTTTTTTTTTTTTTTTTGTCTTTTTGCTATTTCTTTGGGCCGTTCTCGCAGCAAATGGAGGTTCCCAGGCTAGGGGTCCAATCGGAGCTGTAGCCACCGGCCTACGCCAGAGCCACAGCAATGCGGGATCCAAGCTGCGTCTGCGACCTACACCACAGCTCACGGCAACGCCGGATCCTTAACCCACTGAGCAGGGGCAGGGACCGAACCCGCAACCTCATGGTTCCTAGTCAGATTCATTAACCACGGCGCCACGACGGGAACTCCCCAATGATCTTTTTTTAAAAAACTTTTTAGGGCCACACCCATGGCATATGAAAGTTCCCAGGCTAGGGGTCCAACTGGAGCTACAGCTGCTGGCCTACGCCACAGCCACAGCAACGTGGGATCTGAGCCATATCTTCGACCAATGTCACAGCTCACAGCAACGCGGGCTGCTTAACCCAGTGAGTAAGGCCAGGGATCGAACCCAGGCCCTCATGGACACCAGATTCGTTTCTGCTGCGCCACAATGGGAATTCCAAAAGCCCAGTGGTTTTACACTTTAATCCAGTGTAATCCAGTGTAAAACCCAGTTTAAACCAATCTGCACAGTTCCAGTTACTGAGAAGAACAAATATGCAACGGCCTTGGGTAATCTCAAACTAATCCATTACAGCTCTATGATGGGCTCAAGTGTTCATTTCTTATGATTCTCAAGAAATCCCCCCAGCATGTGATATTTGTGACCAGTCACTCTCCCCAGGCTAGGCTGCCCGCTTCACAATGGGACCACATTTCCTGCCTCACCTACATCTCTTGCTCCTAAAGGATCAAATAAGACGCTGGACTTGGATGCCCTCTGTATACTATAGGTGCTGCCTGTGGGGTCCACATGCATTGGGGTCCTCCTGGTGTATAGCAAAAGGATGTGGAGAATTTCATGGAGCCCAACTGTGGGAAATACATCTGAATGTACAAGGTCACAGGTGGCTACTCTCCATCACTCTCTAAGTGTGCATCTTCTTCCAGCCAGTTAAGATTAAGTCTGAGGAGTTCCCATCACGGCTCAGCAGAAGTGAATCTGACTAGCATCCATGAGGACGCAGGTTCAATCCCTGGCCTCACTCAGTAAGTTAAGGATCTGTTGTTGCCATGAGCTGTGGTATAGGTCCCACAAGTGGCTTGGATCCTGCGTTGCTGTGGCTGTGGCGTAGGCTGGCAGCTACAGCTCTGATTGGACCCCTAGCCTGGGAACCTCCCTATGCCATGGGTGTGGCCCTAAGAAGACAAAAAAAAAAAAGATTAGGTTGGACTGTGACAGAAAACCAAAAATAACAATGGCTGCAAGAAAGTAAAACTTTTTCTCTCCAGCGAAAGTCTGAGTTGACCGTCCAGGACTGCCTCGTCAGAGCCTCACTCCTTTTATCTCATTGCCATGCTCAACATGTGGCTACCTCACGGCTCAAAATAGCTGTTTCAACCTAGGCTATTGCATCTTCATTCCAGCCAGCAGAAAGGACAAAAGAGGAGCATCAGGGCTTGCCCATCCTAAAAATTGCACGAAACATTTCTATCTATATCCCATTGGCCAAAATGCAGTCACCTGGTCAGACCCAGCTGGAAGGGAGGCTCAGACACATGATCTTTTTCTTTTTGTCTTACTGTCTTTTGTCTTTTTAGGGCTGCACCGGTGCCACATGGCGGTTCCCAAGCTAGAGGTCAAATCAGAGCTGTAGCTACCAACCTACACCACAGCCACAGCCACAGGGGATCCAGGCCACACCTGTGACCTACACCACAGCTCATGGATTCTTAACCCACCAAGCAAGGCCAGGGATGGAACCTGTGTCCTCGTGGATACTAGTCAGATCCTTTTCCGCTGAGCCACAATGTGAACTCTTGGGCACATGACCTTTATTTCGTGTGTCCTGCTAAAAATTCAGGGGCTCTATTATTGAAGAAGAAAACGGCAGGGAACAACAAGCAGTCTTTCCTCTCTGCTGCTCTCCCTGCGGACCAGCCTTCTCTGGTCACAGCGTCTGGCCCCTCACACTGTCCCCTTGCGCAGAAGGACCCAGGTGGCCAGAAGGCCAGCTCTTGGTCCCACTCCACAAGTCTTCTTTCAGTTCCAGAGCTATATAGGGTCTAGTCACCTCAGCACCTCTGCCTCTGATTCCAAGTTCCTTGAGAGAAAATTTGGTTTGTCCTGTGAGGTTGGGGGATCACCTCCTCAATTCTGAGCCACATTCCTAGGACCTGATCGCCGAGGGCTCCCTTTTCGCACGAGACAGAGCAAGTTGTCTAAGTGGTGGCCGAGGGAGGAAGTGGCCCCCACCTCTGGCAAGTCCTGCTCCTGAGCTTCCTCCTGTCACAACACCCAGCCCCCTGGGCGTAGTTTGCTCTTGCTCAGGGCAGGCGTGTGCTTGTTCATACATTATCCCCAGAGACTAGCAATTACCGGGCACCCTCAATCCTTGCGGTAGAACGAATACGCCAAGCTAGTCCTTCATTTTACGGAGGTTGAATGCTTGCCCAGATAAACACGGGGGGCAGTGTCAGGGGAGCACAAGAACCCAGGAGTCGGGATTCCCAGTCCCTGGAGCCATCTCCCTGAATTGCTCGGCTCCATTGCTCTGCACCCCTGCCCAGGGCTGCAGAGACTCTCCCCTCCCCGTGGGAGCCCCGGGCTGGAGATAGCGGCTGTTTCTGACCTCAGCCTCCCTGCTGAGGTCTCCCCACAGCTCCAAGCTGGGCCCCTTGGAGGAGGTCTTGCCCAGACCAGGCCTGGGTCACGCCAGGCTCTTGAGGGACCCTCAGGTGCAGAGGTGGGCACGGTCTCCACGGCCACGTTGGAGGAGCGCCCGGCCACAGGGGAGGGCTGATGCCTCTGTCCGGCCCCTCCTGCATCCCAGCCCCGTGACCTCCCGCCAACCCAGCCTCCTCCCGGTGCCCCATGACTCACTGTGCCTGTTCTCTCACGTCCCCTGCCCCCCCCCCCCAGGCCTCGAACCCTCTGTGGCAGTCCCGGGGCTCCACCACTGTGTCGTCGGGAGGCCGGTTCCGCTGCCCGTCCTGCCGTCACGAGGTTGTCCTGGACCGACACGGCGTCTACGGCCTGCAGCGAAACCTGCTGGTGGAGAACATCATCGACATTTACAAGCAGGAGTCCTCCCGGTGAGCCGCTCAGGGCGCTGGCTGTCTAAAGTGCAGGGCCCCGGGGGCTCCCGTCGGGCACAGTGGAAGCAATCCGACTCGGAACCACGAAGTTGCGGATTTGATCCCTGGCCTCGCTCAGTGGGTCAAGGATCTGGTGTGGCTGTGGCTGTGGCAGTGACCGGCAGCGGTAGCTCTGACTCGACCCCTAGCCTGGGCACTTCCATATGCTGCAGGTGCAGCCGTAAAAAGACAAAAAATAAATAAATAAAAATAAAGTGCAGAGCCTGGGACACAGCCAGGGAAGCTGGGGGAGGGGCTGAGCCTGCCTCCTCAGGTAGTGATGGGTCCTGAGAGAAGGAGGGACTTGCCCCCAGCTTGGCAGCGCCCTGTGTGCCCTCCTGCCCTGTGGGACTCCCCTGCCCCCTGGAGTAGAAACTGCCTTTGGATCGAGGGCTCCTCTGCTCCTTCCGTGAAGAACCCTGTGGCTGCAAAGGCAGAGCAGGGGGTGGCGGCTGGTGGAGGCTGAAGAGAAGGTGCTCGTGGGGCCTTGCATCATTGTCCCCTCAGCCTGGCCCCTGACCTTCCTGCCACTCTGCCCGCTCCCCTCCAGGCCACTGCACACCAAGGCTGAGCAGCACCTCATGTGTGAGGAGCATGAGGACGAGAAGATCAACATCTACTGCCTGACCTGTGAAGTCCCCACCTGCTCCCTCTGCAAGGTCTTCGGTGCCCACAAGGACTGTGAGGTGGCCCCACTGCCCACCATTTACAAACGTCAGAAGGTATCCAGCAGCAGAGGAAGCAGGCCTTGGGGGTGGGGACAAAGGACAGGGTCTCACACTGCAGCCTCTTACTCCACTTAGTTTCAGAGGCAGGCTGATCCATGTGCGACCTTGGGTAAGTCACGGGACCTCTCTGTAGGTCGCGTGACTTAACTTTCCTCACTTGTAAGAAAGAAAAGAAAAGAAAGTTCCTGTGTATAAAATGTTGTATTTTGTTTTGCTTTTTTTTTTGGTTGTGCCCACGGCATGCAGAAGTTCCTGGGCCAGGGATTGAACCCACACCATGGCAGCAACCCAAGCCACAGCAGTGACAACACTGGATCCTTAAATTGCTGAGTCACCAAGGAATTTTTTAAAAATTCTTTATAAAATGGAATTTAAAAATAAGCAATAGTAGACTATGAAAAATGCAGATTTGACAAAGAACCAAGTAGAGCTTTTAGAAATGAAGAAATAATTATTGAAATAAAACCTTCAAAAGATGAATTAAATGACAAATTTCTGTCAGGAAGAGAGGACTGAAAAAATAACCTAGACTACAGCACTTGCAGATGAGAAGGTTGAGAATGAGGTCTAACATATCTAATCAGAGTCACAGAATGAAAGAATAAAGAGAGTGGAGAAAAGGCAACATCAACCTAATGCATAATCATGAAGACTTTTTAAAAAAAATGGTGGTCTAGTGGTCAAGGATTCACAGTTGTCACTGCTGTGGCTCAGGTTCAATCCCTTCTGCATGCTGCATAGCCAAAAAAAAAGCAAACAAAACCATGAAGGACTTGGAGTTCCCATCATGGCGCAGTGGTTAACGAATCCAACTAGGAACCATGAGGTTGCGGGTTCAGTCCCTGGCCTGGCTCAGTGGGTTAAGGATCCGGCGATGTCGTGAGCTGTGGTGTAGGTTGCAGACGCGGCTCGGATCCCATGTTGCTGTGGCTCTGGTGTAGGCCGGTGGCTACAGCTCCGATTGGACCCCTAGCCTGGGAACCTCCATATGCCAAGGGAAGCGGCCCTAGAAAAGGCAAAAACACAAAAAACAAACAAACAAACAAACCCATGAAGGATTTTTCAAAATTTGTGAAAGGCATGGATCTACAGATAAAGCATCTGGCCCAGTGCCTTGTATTTGATGGCTGTTTGGTGAATGTCTCTTTCTTTCTCATTCGGTGATGGAGGACCTCCTGTATTCACCTTGTTCCAGAATTTATCGAGTGTGCTGTCACACTCTTCTTGGATGGTTCCAAACTCTCTAGATCTCTGTATGGGCTGCCCTGAAGATGCCCTGATGGTGGAGTGGAGGGGGCAGTCCTCTTCCAGGCAGCCCTGCCTGGTAGAATGAGAGGGGGGTAGCTCCAAACCAGGTCCTCCAGCTCTAAGTGCTGGCCTGTGTGTGTGGCAGAGTGAACTCAGCGATGGCATCGCAATGCTGGTGGCAGGCAATGACCGTGTGCAAGCAGTGATCACCCAGATGGAGGAGGTGTGCCAGACTATCGAGGTAAGCCTGGGATGTGAGAGAGGGAAAGTTTCCGGGCTCCCGGAGGTGGGTCACAAGTGGTGGGATGTGTTTACCCAGGCTGTTAGGTTTGAATCCCTAGCAGCTCCATCCCTCACTAGCTCTCTGACTTTGGTTCAGTAACTTCTCTGTGTTTGGTTTTGTTTGTTTTTAACTACATGAGATAGCGATGATGAGCATGATATGGTGGCTACCTCAGTGGATCTTTCTGAGAATTAAATGAGACAATCCCAGTAAAAAACAGGGCCAGAGATATAGACATCACTTCTGAAGCTTCTTTAAAATATGGTATTATTTGCTGAAAGAGTAGATCTTAAAAGTTCTCACCACAGGAGAAAAAAATGTTTGTAAACTATGTATTGCACTGGATGTTAACTAGACATACTGTGGTGATCATTTCACAATATATAAACATTGGATCATTATGTCATACACCAGAAGCTAACATGTTAGATGTTAAGTAAACCTCAAGAAAAAAATATGTATATGTATCATTTTATTATTACTGACAAAATCTGGGAATCAACAGCCCTTGGCTGGAGTTCTGGCTCTGCCACTAATTTGGGGTGTAATTGACCCGTCACTCTTCTCCTTGGCTCTCTGTGACTGCCATTAAGTGGGGAGTGGGCCGAGTAGCTGGGTGCTCTCCTAGCTATGCGGTCTCATCTTTGGTCTCATCTTTGCTCCCAATCTTTTAGGACAATAGCCGGAGGCAGAAGCAGTTGCTAAACCAGAGGTTTGAAGCCCTGTGCGCAGTGCTGGAAGAGCGGAAGGGTGAGCTGCTGCAGGCGCTGGCCAGGGTACAGGAGGAGAAGCTGCAGCGGGTCAGGGGCCTCATCCGCCAGTACGGAGACCACCTAGAGGCCTCCTCTAAGCTGGTGGAGTCTGCCATCCAATCCATGGAGGAGCCGCAGATGGCACTCTACCTGCAGGTATGCCCTAGGGGAGGGTGGCAGGCTGCCTAGGGTCTTTTTTTTTTTTTTGTCTTTTTGCCTTTTCTAGGGCCGCTTCCCTTGGCATATGGAGGTCCCCAGGCTAGGGGTCAAATTGGAGCCGTAGCCGCTGGCCTACGCCACAGCAACGAGGGATCTGAGCCGCATCTGCAACCTACATCACAGCTCATGGCAACACGGGATCCTTAACCCACTGAGCAAGGCCAGGGATTGAACCCACAACCGCATGGTTCCTAGTCAGATTCGTTAACCACTGTGCTACAATGGGAACTCCTGCCTAGGGTCTTCAGTGGGGGTCTTGGCACCAAGAGAGCGGGTTCAAGTCTTATCTCTGTCACCTACTTGCCCCAGGGCCTTTAGCAAGTCACCCCTCTGAGTCCATTTTCTTCCTTAACGAGTTGGGACAGGAATCCACCCCTACCCTGTGGGACGGTGGTGGGCTTCAGAAATGGGACTTTGCAGAGGTTGGCACAGTGCTTACTCTCACCCTCTGTTCTTCCTTGCAGCAGGCCAAGGAGCTGATCAATAAGTGAGTAGGTGGAGGGGGAAGGGAAAGGAAGGGGCTGGGTGGGGGTGGGGGCTCCCCTGCCACGGGGAGGGGGTGAGGGTGCTGGGAGTTTCCAGCTGAGCGGCAGCCCCTGCCGCAGGGTCGGGACAATGTCGAAGGTGGAGCTGGCGGGGCGGCCGGAGCCAGGCTATGAGAGCATGGAGCAATTCAGGGTGAGCGTGGAGCACGTGGCCGAAATGCTGAGGACCATCGACTTCCAGCCAGGTGAGGGAGCGAGGATGGGAGGGGGCGTTGGGCCGCTGGGACTGGGCGTCCAGACCCTCCGGGTGGGGGCGCTGTGGGGCAGTATGGCCTGAAAATCAGGGGCTCCACCTCACCCGGCCTTTCGTTCGGCACAGGCGCTCCCGGGGAGGAAGAGGATGAGGAGGTAGCGTTGGACGGGGAAGAGGGCAGCGCGGGGCCAGAGGAAGAGCGGCCGGATGGGCCGGAAGGTGAGTGTGGGCATGGCAGGGCCTGGCTGCTCCGCTCCTGCCCTCTCCTCCGGCCACTGCCCTCTCTGCGGCATCAGGGATCGCGTGTGGCCCCCACGGGACACGCCCCCTAGCGCGCGGGCTGAAGTACAACTTCCTTGCCCACCATTCATTCCTCTGGGGTTTGGAAGGCCAGGTTGGACGGGAAAGTGGAGGAGAGGCTTTCCTGGCTGGGGAAAGGGATTCAGCTGTGTTTCGGAGTTGCCCTGTTCCTTTGGAGCGCCTGCCCATGGAGCTTTCTTTTCCGGGCGCAGGACTGCACTGACCCGCCCCTGTTGGGGAGCCTGACTCTCGGGTGGTGAAGGATCTGAACGGAGACCACCGCGCCACCCAGCTCGGCGCCCCGCCGCGGGGGAGGGGCTCAATAAAGAGCTAATGCGTCCCCACCCGCCGCTCCTTTCACTGCTCACTCTCTCAGCCTCGGAGACGTTCGCATCACCTCCTGCCCTCTCCAAATCTGGGACCATTTGGGGAGCAGAAGTGGAATGAACCCCTATTGGGCATCTCCTTGATATCAGGCACAGATTCGCGAGCCCATTGCCAAGGGAAGAGGGTGGGGTGGGGGGTGCGGCGGTACTGGGGCTTGAGTTCCTAGGAGACTTGGGGACAGTGGGGACCACAGGAACCTGGCTGAAAGCCGTTCTCCCGGAGCCCTCCAGCAGTACCCGGTTCCCTCTCTCCGATCTGGGCAGCCCCACTTTCCCACAGGTTCCCACCCTGCTGTGGTTCCCTGAGCCCCCAAACAGAGGCCAACGGCTCTTCAGCACTTTTATTAAAAACTAGTAACGTGGGGAGTGCTCAGGGCATCTCTAGGCCGCTCTAGCCGCGCGGGACTAGGTCAGTTCCAGTCCCTCACGCCCAGCCTGGGGGTGGGGATGCAGGTCGAGGGTTTCAGGGCCCCAAACCCAGATGATCACTTGCCCACCGAGTCGAATATGATGCGGTTCTGCTCGGCGCGCTCCCGCTGGCTCTGCGTCCGCGCCAGCTCCAGCAGGGTCCGCAGCAGGTGGAAGGTGAGGTCAATGGACAGCGGAGGGTCGTCCCGTCGCGGCCGCTCACTTGCGGCCCCGGATCCCCACCGGCCCTGCCCTGCGCGGCGTGGGAAGCGCTCGGCCAGCAACAAGAGGAGGGCGCGGGCCCCGCCGCCGCCGTGCTTCTGCGTCCTGGGACTCCAGCGCAGACTCGGGTCCTGGACCCCGGCCACGGCCGCCTCTGGGCTCCACTGGCTGCTCCCCGGACGCAGCTGTGCCAGAAGCAGAAGGGCCGCCAGCAGCGCCGCGAGTCCCGCCGGCCTCATGGTGCCACCGGCCCTGGACACACAGAGGCAGCGCGGGGGTGAGGTGCGTCTGGGACAGTCGCAGGTGGCACCACTCCCCTTCCCGCGCACGTCCAGCGTCCCTTCCCTAGCGAGCCCCTGCGACTGCTGCCCGGCGCCCGCAGCCTTCCCTCCAGCCCCAGCCGCTGCCACCCTTTCCTCCCTCCCTCTCGGTGGATCGAGGTGGTGGGTGAGTTGAGCGCTGTCCCGGTGCTGAGGGAAGCTGGGCGGATGCTCAGAGCCACTCACAGTTTGCCGGAGAGCGTCTGCTCCGTGCAGGACCAAGCTCCAGTCTCTGTCCCTCGGGGCGGGCTGAGGGCGCCTTGGGGAACACGGGGTCTGTCCCGGGACCGCCGCCAGCCTTATATAGCGCCAGGACAGCACCGAATGACGTCAGCAAGGAACATGCACTGATTGTAGAGCAATGACGGCCGCGGCTTCAAGTCCGACCTATAGCGAGCGGCTGCGAGACCCTGAGCAGGCGCACCTCAGGGTACTGGACTTGGCATGGCTGGAAGTGACACCCGACTCAAGAAAGTGAGAAGCCGGGTTGGGGCATAAAGATTGCTCTGGGAGACACAGAAGCCCTTCAACCACTTAGGATAGCCAGCAGCGACGAGAGGCGGGTCCCCAGACCAGACTAGTCCAGATCTCTTCTCAGGCACTTGAAAGGCAGGCTGGACCTTGGGGCTGTCCGTGGTGCTGACCTTGTCCTCAGCCTCTAGAAGGGGCCAGAGGGGTAGGGAAAATGCTGCTCAGACCCAGTCCCTGGCTCCAGCTATCAGTTCTGTAAACGGAGCCAGTTGGGACAGCACCACTGGCACTCAGCTATGGCCATGGTACCCACCCAAGGGGCAGCTGAGGCAGCTTGAGCTGCCAGGATTCTTGATCTTATTCTGGCCCCAGGATCTAAATTCTAGGGCTGTCTGACTGAGGCACCATTAAAAAAAAAAAAAAAAAAAAAAGGGCCTCTGGACTCAGGGTGCTTCCGGGCAACAAAAGGCTGGCCCATCTGCTTCTGGGTTAGCTCCAAAGTGGGAGTTTAGCCAAGTTAATTTTCCTCCTGGGAATCACAGCAGCAGTAGTTATTACTTTATCTTTGACCTCCCAGTTAAGATCGCTGGGTAGGAAGAAAACTTGGCATCTTAGTCTGAGCTGCTTTAACAAAAGTTACCATAAACTGGGTGGCTTATAAGCAACAAATATTTATTTCTTACAGTTCTGGCGGGCTGGGAAGTCCAAGATCATGGTGCCACTGGGTTTGGTGTCTGGTGAGGACATGCTTTCTGGCTCAGAGATAGCACCTTCTTGCCATGTGCTCGCATAGCCTCTTTTGTAAGCATCCTGATCCCATGAGGGCTCAGCCCTCCTGACAGAACTACTTCCCCAAAGCCCCACCTCCTAATACCACAACCTTGGGCATTAGGTTTTCACCATATGAACTTGGGGAGTACACAGACATTCGGACTATACCTCGTGGGTTCAAGTTTCTACTCTGCCACTAACTCAGCATGGACAGGTCACCTCACTTCTACGGGCCCCAGTGTCCTCATCTGCAAAAGAAGATTGGGCTTGGTGGTCTCCAGGCTTCTTTCCAAGCTCTAGAAAATGTAGCCCCCCCCCCCCCAGCAGTTTTTTGCTGGGTCTTATTGCTTCTGCAGGTTCCAGGTTATGTATTTAGTAATATTTACAGAGGCTCCATATAAAGGGTTCAAGGGGGCAGTCCCTCCAAAACTAGAGCTACACTAAGGCTGGGAAGGGTTTGGAAAACAGATGTGTCTATGAAAAGGAGGAATGAGTGACATTTACTGGGATGTGGGTATAAGCTAAAGTTGACAAAACCATATGGTTCAATAAATATTTATGGGATGCCTACTATGCGGTGGGTATAAAGCCATTATAAAGGTTTTAGTGATTTCACAGGAGTCAGGTTACATTTTAGAGTGAAATGGGCATTTCAGAGGGCTAACTCCATCAAGTTCTGACCAGCCACCAAACCCTGTGAAAACCGATGTGCCCACTTTAAGGAGGTGGTCGGACCTCCCAGGGTCAAGCTGAATGACTGCAAGGCAAGCGAGGGAGGGAGGCAGGCTTAGAGCCGATGTGCCTTCCAGGACAGGTAGGAGTTCCAGATAACAGCAACACACTGGACGACAGCCAACCTACAGAACAGGGACGGCATCATGAAGAAGAGGAAAAAGAAGGGGCAAGCAAGAGGGGTGAGATGGGAAAGGGCAGTGGGAAGACAGGGATTATCTCCAAGGACGTCCAGATCCAGACCTCCTTCCTGCAGCCCCCCTGGAGGGACAGGCGGCTTGGACTGGAGGACAACAGCCCAGGTTCTGGTGCTGGCCCGGAGCTCTGGCTCCTGGACAAGAGCCTCAGAGTTAACTCCCCTCGGCAGCCATCTCGCCACGCACGGCTCCGTTATTCAGTCCCATCCAGTCTCCTTCTAAATACATGTCTGTCTGCCTTGCACAGCTGAGAGCTCATCTTTCAATAATGTACTGCTGGCCGTGTAAAGGAGCACTTCCTTCTCTTTATTTTAAATTTACCGGAGTTCCCATCATGACTGAGGTTAGTAAACCTGACTAGCTCCATGAGGATGTGGGTTCGATCCCTGGGGGATCCGGGGTTGCCACGAGCCGTGGTGTAGGTCTCCGTGGCTTGGATCCTTCATTGCTGTGGCTGTGGTGTAGGCCACCAGCAACAGCTCCGATTGGACCCCTAGCCTGGGAACCTCCATATGCTGTGGGTGAAACCCTAAAAGACAAAAAGACCAAATAAATAAATAAATAAATAAATTTACCTCACTCTAGTTTCAAAAAGCATTGCAAAGACCCTCAAGTTTGGTTTGGTTCATGGGTCCAGATTCCTTTTAGCTATGCTATCACGTTATTCATCGACTCTGTCCCCTCTGAAGGTGGACAGAGTTTCCCTGTTCCCAAACCCCCTCACCTCCAATAATTTTAACCACTCATCTTGAGTTCCACTGTTTGTATACATATATATATGTGTGTGTATATATATATATTTTTTTTTTTAATTGTGGTTTCAGCAAACACCTTTATTATTTAGGGTAAAATAGTATTTTGCAGTGGACTAACCTGACCACATTCCTACCTGTCTCTTTGGTCTACCTCTCTGCCTAACCTAGGCTGTAGCACCCCAGCACCATCCCTGAAGATATGCCACCAAATGTAGAGAGCTCAGCAGTGGGCTGAGGATCCAGCATTGCCGTGAGCTGTGGTGTAGGCCGGCAGCTGCAGCTCTGATTTGACCCCTAGCCTGGGAACTTCCATATGCCACAAGTGTGACCCTAAAAAGACAAAAATACATACATATATATATATATATATATGCATGTATGTATGTATGTATTTTCTGTATTATATATATATAGTGAGCTCGGGTGGGACGGAGACAAGGGCTGTGGAGCAAGATCCTCTCTAGGAAGATGAAAGGTGAGCGGGCAGGCGCCCTGGGGCAGTTCTGTAACACACGAGGTCTTGAATAACATGCTCGGGAGTCTGAGGAGCTCTGACCAGGGCAGAGTGGTCTGGGGGATCTAAAGTAGTTCAAAGTTAAAGTGAGAATCACTTTGTCCCCAACTGTTCATAACGTGCACCTTCCCTGAAGGGCGGGGCAGGGCTGAGTCATACCTGTAATGAAGAGGGACCAGGTAGAAGTTGGCTAACTGCACAGCGGGCCAGAGCTACGAGAGAGCGGAGGTCAAGGTTGGGGGGCTGCCTCCATCACCTGAGCCCACACCCACTGCCTTGCCTGGTCTGACTCAACTCCCTCAGACAAGAACACACTGCACAACCGGCTGAGTGCCTCCCTGAGTAAGGTGCTCCGCGGGAATGCAGGAGGAACCCCAACGGAGGGCTTTCTGTGACAGGGGGACCCCCAATCCCTGGGCACTTCTGGACTCAAGAAAGCAGGAGACCAGGCAGCTGCGGCGTCACGCTCTTACGTAGTAGTTGGTGATGAGGGCATCAGGATAATCCTGGGGAGACGAGAGAGGGAACGCGTGAACGGCTGCTCGTCCAGGCAGCTCGCGCCTCCCAATCTGAGTATCACGCACAGACTTCAGTTCAGAGAAGACACCCCTGCACCACACCCCCTCGGCTCCTCTCCTCCAGAGCTGGGGCTCCACCTGCACCCCCACCCTCCCATCCCCACGAGCCTGCCTCATCCCCCGCCACCCGCCAGTCTGCCAGCCAGAGATCGTGGCCACATCTGCCCAGCTCACCCGCTGGAGTTTGGCCCAATTGTCCTGGGCTGACAGTCCATTCAGTGTCCCTACCAGTGGAAGGAAACAGCCTAGAAAACATGGGGCAAAGCCCCCCTAGGGAAGAGGAATTAAGGCGCTGTGAACAGACAAAGCTTTGCCTCCCCCAATGCAGCTCGCCCTTGCCAACTCCCTCTCCCTTCTGCTCACCTGGTCCAGCAGCATCTTCTTTAGCGCATCCACCTTGGTGGCGCCGGGGATGAGCCGGTCCAAAACCTTGTACCAGCCTCCAACTACAGGGCCCTGAAAGCAAACCCCAGAGACGGGAGCAGGGATGCAGAGGGGAGCACTAGGCTTTTCCATCACTATGCTTCTCCCCCGAGTCTGAGAAACCGAACCCCGGGGAAGCAGACACTCAAGGTTGGCTTAGATGTGAGAAGGGCCAAGGGAAACTAGAAGATGACAGGGAACTGAGACCACTGTCCACTCCACAGGCAGCCCTGCCGTGTGAACTCACCACAAAGCCACAGCCCAGAGAGACCATGGTCAGGGTCCGGCCGGTCTGGTGCCCCTGCAGACCTCGCCGCTCCACCAGCTGCTGTGAGATAACGTCACCCAGGCCCATCAGGGACCCTGTGCAGGGCACACAGCTGTGGTCAGGACACCCCCCCAGGGACAGGCTGCCAAATCAAAGAGGCAGGTAAGTCTGCTGACTGAATGAGGCTCTGGCAATCTGAGGCCAATGGCCAGTCTGCTCCTGCTGCTTCAAGGATGGTGACACCTCCCCAAGGATGGTGACACTTCATATATGTGTTTTGTTAGAAACTGCGATGAGCAGCCTTGAGACAGCCAGGGCCCAAGAACTCTGCCTTGAGCCGTGAGGAGGAGTCAAGAGTCAGAAACTGCAGGCAGAGGAAGGAGAAGCATCGTGGGAACTGGAAAGGCTTTCCAGACAATTCCGTGCAAACCCCTTCTCTTGGGCGCATAGAAATGAAGGTCCAGGACCTCAAAAGACCAGTGTGTGGCAGAGCCAAGGCAACCACCAGGTGGCCTGATTTCCTGGCCAGCATTCTTTCCGGACGCGGTACTATCCATAGATCAGGTGCAGGAGGGCGAGGAACCCTGCGGCTTCCCCCTCAGCCCAAGGCAAGCCCCTGGCCAGAGTCCTTCACCTTTGTTTTGGGGTCTCTAGAGAACAGCAAGCATAACCCCCTCTCTAAAATATGAGGGCTCAAATGGTCCCTCATGGGGCAGGAGGATGACTGGCTGAGGTGGTAAGGGTCCCTGCAAGGAAGGGTCCTGTCACCTCCAGCACAGTTGGGTCACCCGGACGTCCCAGTCACAGCCTCAGACTGAGCTGCCAATAGGTATTGAGGCCGCTTCTGCCCAGGTCTTCGCACCCACTTCCCCTCCCCGCACTAGCTGGACACCCACTTCCAGAAGCCACAGCTATTTACGGAACCCCTGTCAGTTACAGTGGGGTGATGATTTCTAGCAAACACACACTTCTAGGGCTGCTTGGGAGTGACCCTCTGGCCTCCAGCCCGCCGATCCATCTCACTGAGTAATGAGAGCCCCCTCCAGCCTCGTAGCCACCACTGTCCCTGTGCCCTCAATTAGCTCTGGGCAAACACATCCTCACCCTTCAACCCTACTTCGTGGCCCAGAGCTGGCTCTGACGTCCACGCTGGCTGTCCCCACCCCCTGCCCTGCACCCTCCTGCCCCCTCTGCACAGCTCTGCTCTCCCACCCCCGTGCAGCCTCGTCAGAGGGAGAGGAGTACAGCTGAGAGCTGGGGCTGGGGCTGGAGCAGGGCACCCACAGGTGACCGAGGATAGTGGCCTCAACTGCTGGGACCCCAGCACACCCATCAAGGGAGCCTGCCTCTCCCCTCCCTGAAACTCCCAAAGTGATGGAGGCTCTGCCCAGAACACGGCTAGACACGGCCTCCCAGAGGGCAAAGACAGACCCCTAGACATGTTCATCATCTTACCCCCATACCTAGCCAAGCACCTGGCAGGTGCTCAGGAAGTGAACTGAAGAAAAATGTCAAATGCACTGCCCCCGACAATGGGACCGTCCCAGGAAGGGCACAGGGGATGGAAGGACGGCACCCAGGGTCGAGGTGTGAGGAGCAGCGGGCTGAAGGCTTGCTCCTCCTCCACGCAGTCAGCACTTAACTCCCTATGCCCACCCCAACCACTTGGGGTCACCAGCTGCATGCCCAGGTTGGGGAGGGAGCTGCTAAGGCGACACATAAAGGGAAAACAGAAAGACAGTCACTGCTTAAATGAAGAGATGAACAGTTTGAGGTTTCTTTTTTTGTTGTTTTTTTGTTTTTTGTTTTTTTTGCTTTTTAGAGCCACATGTGTGGCATATGGAAGTTCAAATCAGGGGTGCAGCTGCTGGCCTACACCACAGCCACACAGGATCCAAGCCAAGTCCATAATCTACACCACAGCTCATGGCAACGCCAGATACTTAACCCACTGAGTGAGGCCAGGGATCAAACCTGCATTCTCATTGTTACTAGTTGGGTGCATTACCCCTGAGCCGCAATGGAAACTCCTGAGCTTCTACTTTGGCAAGAGGTGTACAGTATGTAAGAGGCTCTCACACATTTAATCTTCACAAGAGGAGTGAAAGGTAGAGGTCACACCTTCATTTAATGTCTCTGAGAGATGAGGCGACGTGGCAAGGAGTGGACTTGAGGCCTGAACCCAGGCCTTCTCTCAAGGCGGAACTGGAGGCCAGGGAATTCCCAGCAGGGGCTGAGACTTGGACTCAGGGGCCAGCAGACACCAAGAGGTCTCTGTGCTGCTACTCACAGGGGGTTCCTGCCCAAACAAACAGAGCCCACAGGTCAGAGAAACTTTCTGGACTAGTGCACGTCCTCTCTTTTATTCCCCAGAAAGGAACCCATTCTGTTCTTTGTCGCCTTGTGGTGGGGGGAAGGGGCGGCCAAGCAGCAATATTCCTGGGACAGAAACAATGACAAAGAGAGGTGTGTTCTCACTCTTCATGGCTTAGCAACAGGCACACAAGCTAAAAGCAGACCAGGAATGAAAGCCAGAGTCCCTGACTTCTAGTCCTGTGGTCCTGGAGGATGCGGCCTTTGAGAAAGATGGATTCCAGGCCCCCAGCCAAGGGCCATCGGGCCTGAGCGACTACGGAGTGGACGGGCCATAGCAGGAGTGAGCAGGTGGCGTGTAGCCTGTGGCCCTGCCAGTTCAGTCCGTCTCAGAGAGCACAGCGCTCTGCCCGCAGATCATCAGGCCCCTGGGCCTGCAGCAGCTCCAGGGTGGTCTGAGGCTCTGGTCAAAGCACAGAGCAAGGCCTGCATTTCTGGTCCAAGGGACTGAACATGAAGGGCTGGCATTCAGATTCCTCCTCCACCCTCCCCAATCCAGAGCCCAATCAGACCCAAAGCGCCCCAAGGCTGGGGGAGTCCTCCTGGCCATATATGGTTGACCTGGACCCACCAGTGCTCTGAGTCCCCCCTCCTTGGACTTGTTTCCTGGGGGCTGGGGCTGGAGGGCTGCCCAGACAGAATGCTGAGCCCCGATGGGGAAGAACAAGGGGCTGCCGGGCATTGAGGCCCCAGAGCCAGGCTGGGCGCGGAGCCCAGCGGGCAGACGCTGGCGCGGGTGTGACATCATGCCCCTGGGTAGGTGCCAGTTCTCATGCCATCACTCGCCACCAGATTCAGCAGAGTAGGGGGTGGAGGGAGAGCTTGCCTCTGAGCACAGATATGTTTGGGACCACCCCCTGCCCACTAGTGGAAAAGCTAAGACTTCCATGCCCTCTTCCGAGGCACAGGTGGGGGTAAGCTCTCTAATTCTCCTATTTTGCTCCTGTCCTGGCTTTTAAGCATGGAGGCTTAGATGCTAAAGCATTAATGGAAGAGGAGAAGGCTGAGGGGCAGGAAGTTGGATGGAGGAGCAGGAAGTACGTCCTTGACTATGGGAGGCCTGGGTTGGTAGGTATAGCTGCTGGCCTGGGGCCAGAGTGCTGTCTCATTCCTCTCCAGAAGTCTCCAACAAGTCAACAACTGCTTGGGGTAGGGGTTGGCCTGGCAGAGCCCGGAAGGAGCCAAAGCCCAACAGTGAGAGGGTCGGAGTGCCCTCCCCACTCCTGGCCCAAACCCTTCCCACTGCTAGAAAGTGAGACAGAATGAGGAGTTCTGCAGCTGGTCCAGCATCTAAGCCCAGACCTGCTGGAGCGACACTCAGCATTCTGAGGCCCCAGGAGTGTCGGGTGCAGGCCAGTGCCCTGGCCAGTGCCCCTGGTTCTAATGGCAGCTCTACCATTGACCACAAGACCTCACACTTGTCACTCCGCCGTCAGGCCTCAGTGTCCCTCTGTAGTACCAGGGGCTGGACTGGATGGCCTCTCATGCCTGCTGCATTCTCACATTCTGGTTTAATTCAGACTCCAGTGTCTCCAGAAGCTCAGCTGCTTCCACAGCAGGACCAAGGTGGCCTAGGATGGATGAAGCTGGGCCCTGGGCCCACTGGAGATGGAAGGGCCCTCAGGAAAGGATGGGGGAAGGCTGACTCAGACTCTGCAGAACACACAGCAGAACTCTGCCCAAGCCGCCCTCTTCCGGCCTCCGGCTTGGCCAAGACTGGGTGCATCAGACACATCTTTTGAACCATCTCAGGTCTTTCTGATTCACTTCTCTCTTACCTCAGCCACCACCGCAGTTCACCTGATAGGTCCTTGTCTCAGGCCGATGCCTTACCTGGGGCTGAGCTGTTGACACTTTACCTGGGGACTATGCACGTGCAACCTGAGGGCACAGAGCACCAGCATTAACACTCCGTGTGGCAGACCTCTGACCAACGTGGGATGAAGCCGGTGGGTAAAGCCTTCTCCTTTTCTCCAGAAAAAACCATTCACCCATAGAGTCCTAAGAGGCATTTCGAAGAGTTTCTCAGTCTGTTTTAAGGGGTTGCACATGCCCTAAGCCATGTCCAATGTGATGATGCAGCCTTATACTGGCTGCCCCTCCCCCCCACCCCAGGGGATTATTTCCTAGTCTCTTTCAAAACACCTGCACAGAGGCTTCAAACTCTTGGAGAACTAAGGCTGGATGGTTATCCATGTCCAAATTTACGGCAAGTGGAACGAACCCGACCCAAATATCACTATGAAAAGAAGAGCTTGGGGAGTTTCCACTGCAGCTCAGTGGGTGAAAAACCTGACTAGTATTTCATAAGGATGCAGGTTCAACTCGTGGCCTCGCTCAGTGGGTTAAGGATCCGGTGTTGCTGTGAGCTGTGGTGTAAGTCAGAGACCACGGGTACAGCCCTAAAACAGCAAAACAAAACAAAATGGATAAAAGAAAAAAAAGAAAAAAAACCAAAGAGCTTGTTGTGCTTGGATGGCCAGTGCTCTTAGAAAGGGTCACCTCCTGGAGCCTTTAAGTTTCTTGAGCGTTTGTTGATTTCGAAGACCTTTTCACAGAGATAATCCTTATACTAACTCTGTGAGGTCATGTAACTAAACTCAGGTTCTAAATGAGGAAACTGAGGCTCAAAGAGGTTTACAGATACTAAGTGCTCTGAGATTCAAACCTTGGTGTGCTAACTCCATGTCTGAAATCTCTGTTTTCCAGTGTGATGAGCTGGAACCATAGGAACTACTGTGCTGGGATCTAAAAACAGCTCGGTGAGCTAAATTCCCTTCCTTTATTTATAGTTTGATTCAAATACACTGAGCGACAGAGAAGGAAAAGTCTGAAAGCTTTGCGAAAGTCTGAGAAAAGTGCTACCAAGAGGTTGTTTCAGGGCTGAGATGTGGAGGAAGAATGGGGGTGTGGCACCACAGGGCTCTAGCACCGGCAAACCAGCACCCCGGTTTGGTTTGGCCACATGTCGGCACCTGGGCCTGTGGAGCTCCAGCTGCAGCTGCAGATCCCTCCGGTGGGGAAACACAAGGACTAGCCTTCCCTCCCTTTTCTGGATGGTCACGAGGGGGAACCTTTCTTCCGGCAGTGAGGGTCCCTGAGGGACTCTGAGGCTGGGCAAAGGGCCCAGCGTGTCAGTTCCCATCACAGCCACACAGTCCAGCGTGAGTCACCACACACGCAGCCAGGTGAGTCATGCAGGCTGACGGACACTCTGAGGACAGGACGGGGGTAGCTGGGCACAGGAGGCTGGAGAGGGGCCCAGGGAGGGGCGAAAGAGTCCATCCCTTGATTGAGCCAGTCACTCAGGGAAGTTTCTAGTGCTGCTGTGGGGCTCTTCCAGCTCACAGGACTGCGGTTGCGCGGCCTGGCTTTCAGCAGGCGCCCCCTCCCTGTTTAACAGTCTTCCTCTCAGAAGCCCGTTCCCTTCCTTGAAGCCCAGGCAAGACCCCATCTGAACCCGGTCACCCTTGCACTGCCTCGATAGTCATCCTTTCCCCCCATAAAACTTATCTCTTTGCCCTCCCCTCTCCTATTAGCATATGCAAAATGAAGATGATAACAAATACAGGTAATCAAAGGGTTACCTTTGTGAGGTCGACATGCAATCGCTGGATTTAGAGTAAAAATAAATCCTTGATTAGTATATTGTTTGGGGACATGGCTATAGGTAGTAAAACTACAAGAAAAGCAAAAGAGTGATGTAAGTTAAACTCAAGAAAGTGGTTTTCTCTTGAGGTGCATGAACTAGGGACAGGCGCTCCAGGGGTCTCAAAGCTGGGTACCGATAGAGGAGTATTCAGTGTAATATTATTTAAGTGGTGCGTACATATCTTAATCATTCTTTTGTGTGTTAGGATATATTCCCCAATAAAAACAATGCTAAGAAAAATAACCTGTGTAAGAGTATGATTCCAGCACTTATTAGGTGTGTGATCGAATGCGGACCCAAGTTATCTTAGCCCACACACCTTTGTGGGACCCTCTGAGATAATGTGCGTTGAAAGTCTTTTTGCACACTGTAAAATGTTAAAGGAGTCTTTGTTATTGTTCATTTCTAAGTTAAGGCTTCCTGAGGCAATGCCTTTATCCTAAAGGGATGACTCCTTAGGTTTTTAAGGACTTTCAGATCTTACTTTAGAGCTAGGCTACCTATGCACACCCCTTTCCTTAAGAACAGCCTGGGGACCCTCCCTCTAAAATAGACTGGGGTGAGAGCCAATCCTTCAAGAGGGCTGTGGTGGAGGGGACTTCTGCCTCCCAAATCATTTGCTGTGGTACCACCAGGTCCCACGGGGACACTCACCAGCAGTCAAGACCTGTACTTTCCATGGGTGAGCAGTCAGAGCCCTCTGGTATGCCCGCCAAAGTGCCATGCTTCCTGTCAAGCCGAGAGGAGAGGGGAGGTCACTCCCACTGTCCCTTCCCACAGTTAAAAAGACGCTTGTCTTTACCTTCTGCCCACTCCCTCTCCCCCTCCCGCCTCTACAGGGGTAGCGGCTTCCTGGACAGCTTCCTGTCACAGGGGTCGCCTTGGAGGTCGGGGAAGAGAGGAAGCCTGTGGGCACCTATGGAATCCCGGTGGCTGCCACCCGCCACCCTACCCCCAGCCGTGAAGCAGGGCTATCTGGGGGCCTTCGTCCCGACTGACACACACAAGAGGGCGGGTCTGCTCTGGCCTTCTCCCCAGAGCCTGCTCGGTCCCCAGATTCAGACTCTTAGTTGGAACCGGCCCGCATCCTTCCAGAGCCCAAGTCCACACCGGAAATAGGGTGGCTCCCTGGGCTTGGAACTGCCCCACGCCCTGCGGGCACTCCGGGCGCGCGGCGCTTTGAGCCGGTGACTGTGGATCCCCAGCTACTCACCTGGGCGGGAGCGCAATCCCTGCCACGTGACCTGAGCGGGAGGCGGTACTTCCGCCCCAAGTCTCGCCCCTTCCGCTCGGCTTCCTTCGGCAGCCACGGCCGGAATGGGAGTGGACTGAGCCGCTAGACCCGCGGTGAGCGGCGCGGCTCGGTCTGCTCCGGGTCTTGGTGCGGGGGCCCGCCTGCCATACTTCCCACCTGCGTCCGACCCCCGCCTCCTTCTGCTCCTTCTCTCCCCGGTGCCGGGGCCTCTTAACCTGGGCAGACCCTCACTGTTCCCGCATCCCGGAACTGGCCAAGGTCCTGACCTCCTTCTCGGGCTCAGGAATCGTAGTTTGGAAAGCATTAGCCACAGTTAAATGCGTGCGTGTGTGTTACTTTTAAAAAATGTCTCCAAGTTCTTCACTAGCCTCAATTGCGAGTTCCTGAATAGGTGGAACTGGGTCTTGTTCAAATATATCGTCCTCACAGCAGCTAGTTCAGCGTTTTGTTTATAATGGCCTCTTGAAATGCTGCGCAAAGATGACTTCTCCGTGGAAAGCACTGGGACTAGAGAACCTCAGAAGGTTTGGGTACTGGCTTCAAAACTAGAGGGCTTGCAGCCTTGGTCATCACTAGACTTGAATTTAGGTTCCTCATCTGTGAAATGAGGGATTTGGACTGTTTTTTGAACTGGGCTCCTCAGTTTGGGGAGGGGGTTAGGTGTTTGGGAGTAGAGTATCACAGGGCCTTCTTTACCTCAACTTTTAAAAAATATCTGTATACCTCTAGAAAAAAACCACTAAGGGGCTCACAACTAGGTGTTTGTAAACCAACAGATTAGGTAATTTCCTAATCTGTTTCAGCTCTAACATTCTATAATTTTGTGAACCTAGCGCAACATCCTTTCTAGAAAAGTGGAGATTTAGAAGATCTCTGGCAGATTTGTCAGGCTGGCAGCCCCTGTTAATCATTTTCAGGGAGCCCACTTCAGGAGGCAGCTGTATCTTTTTTGTTTGTTTTTCATTATTGTGTGTGTGTTGTTGTTGTTTTTAATCTGACTCTTTCAGGCTCTTTACCTGGCTCTCTCCAGCCCCAATTTATTCAATTCCTGTATGATTAAGGCAGGGGAAATCCTGTTACAGATACTGGAGAAACACAGTGAGGAAACAAGAGAGGTCATGTCACAAACATTTAACTAAAGGTTTCTATATGCAAAACACTGTACCAGAGTGAACTTACACTAGGAGATCAATGTGCTAAGGAGACCAAATGTGCTAAACTGGAAAGTTGTATTCTGAAGTCAGACGGTCTAGGCTCAAACCCCCGCAGCACCACTCAGTAGTCATGTAAACTTACTCAGGCTGCTTTAACCTCTCAGAATCTTAGCAAGTAAAATGGGGGCAATACCAGCCTCATAGTTCAATTAAGTAACATGTGCTAAAGTATCTGAGATTGATCAAATGCTTAATAAACTCTTGTTTATCATCTTTTCCTTCCTTTCCTCTTGGGAACACATGAGCAGTAAGTCATTTTCACTGGAGAAATCTGGGAAGCTCCTTGGTGAAGGTGGAACTTGAGCTGGGACCTTGAAGGATGAACAGGTGAAGATGATGAAAAGGATGCTCCAGAGGAAGGCATAGTGTGAGCAAAGGCACAAAAGAAAAGTGCAGGAACCCATGAATAGTATAAAGTGGATATACTGGGAGGAAAGGTTGGAAGGGGAGTGGCCTGGGGAGAAAAGGGTTTATGGTAGAGAACAAGAGCTGAAAGTATTTTCCTGATCTTCTTCTGAAGGCTGAGATAAGGGCAGAGGCTCAGCAGCAGAAGCAGGGCTGCCAGCATCAACCTACAGCCTTAACAGCATGGGTCTCCTGGCCCCATCTTCTCCACCACTGAAAGTGGGATTTCATGATGCAGTGTCAAGGGGCTGCCATATAGAATGAACAAAGCTCCACTGCAATGGGAAGCACTCTTCTATCAGTTCCAAAACTAAAACTGGCCTAACCTGAGCTGGATCACAATAGGATGATGCCACACTTGGCTCCTTTGCACTGATGCGAGTTGTGGTCCCTCTGCCGTTAAATGCCCCGGGTTGCCTCCAGGTCTATTTCCTCTTCTGTACAGGGAAGGAATTGAACTTCCTGACCCCCTTCCTCGTAAAGGAGATTTTCTGACATACGATAAATTCCCTACACTGAAGAGGCAGAAAGCTGTTCCCAGATATTTGGCCAGAATATAGCGTGCCAGAGGGTTTCGTTTTAGGCAGCACTGAACTAATCTCCACTCCCTTCAACAGGAGCTGGCTGCATGTTTTTCTCTATCTCCTGAAGTCATCTGACAACCCCTCCCCCCAAACCTCAGGCTATAGCCTTATACATTCCAAGCCTATGGTCTGCCTATTGCTCCTTGCTGGAGTCAGCCTGCTTAAGACGCAGTACTGCAGTCACTGTGAGTCTGCAACATCTCACAAGAGGACTCTAACAAGATGACCTATAATACACTACTGTTGTTGGGTTCTCAACACCTCCCCTATAGAGAGTTGAAATAAAGCAGCTAAACACATTTAATAAGTCAACAAGGTGACAGTATCATGAAGGATCAAAAATCATGACGTGTGAAAGAATGGTTAAAGTAACTGAAGATATTTAATCTAGAGAAGAAAAGGCTTGGGAAACACATGATAACTATTTTTAAATACTTAAAAGGGCAATCACAGGGAAGAGTGACTAGATTTCCTAATACCCATGGAAAAATTTATAAAGGTATACTCTTTGCCTTGATATAAAGGAGGATTTTTAAAAACGTGACTGTCTGGGAGTGCTCAAGAAGAGTCGGATGACCAGTGACCGGGAATATTCCAGAAGCAGGCGCAAGTAAGATCTGAAACACTGTTCTGCTGGCAAGGTGTCTGTGGTGTTCCCCAGTTAAGCAAGTACTCTAAGCAGTTTCAGTCCAATAGGTAACCATCACCCCGTCACGGGCCTGTGTGCTGGGGACTCTAAAGAGGAGGCTGCGAAGGCAGTAACATTGGGTCCTAGGAATACAGCCAGACAGGAGCCTTCATGCAGATACCCTTTCCCGTTCTCCAAACACCCACTCACGTGTGGTCTCAAAAACACCCAGTACCTTTACTTAGCTTTCCTCACTTCACAACATGCTCAATATGAGCAATTTGACTCCCAAGCCTAGGTCAGGCCTGAGTGTTTCTCGTGAGTTGTAGTTTTAAGCTGAGGAGCCTCAAGAGTTTGTGGAGGAGAGCCCCCCTGCCCGCGGGGGGCCGTGATGACAGGCGAAGTCTGTGGAAGGAGAGGGATCTAAGGAGTCCCGGGGAGGCAGGTCTAAAAGTCCAGGCCTGGCAGCATCACTGTCCAGAAAGGCCCCAGTTCCCACGGCTGTGTGCATGAGGCCAACTGTTCTTGGCGGACTTCCTTCCGAGGGTCCTCTGGGGACCACCACTAGGGACTGGGCAGAAGGCGATGGCTGGCTGGAGGGAAGCCAGGCCTTTCAATAGAGGAGGCCGGCTGGAACATAGCACTGAAGTGGGCTTGGCTTTCAAGCTGCATACGATGGCCCAGTGGAGAGGTGAGTCCACGGACATAATGGATCCGAACCAGCCCTGACTGCCCCCCAGAGACCAGCCATCCATAGGAGTCCAGGTTTGGGCTGAAACGTACCTGTGAAGAGAACAGAAAACAAAAGAGACGCCTGCAGTTGGTGCTTTGGGGTGAGTCCTCGCTGTAAGCGCAGAAAAATGGGCCATAGTCTGAAAGGACAGGACCGTGATGGGGTGAGAGTGGGAATGAGAAGACAACAAATGAAGTACGCCCATCACACTCAGGAGGATGGGGGTGCGGGAGCTGTTTCCCCTCCTTTGCCACCTCCACTACCTGGTCATCTCCCACTTCACTGCTCACAGGCCCAAGGTGGGAGGAAATGAGACGAAGGATGGCGAAGATGAGGGACAAGTTCCTACCTTATGAATGGCTTCCAGCTGCAGCCTGTCCAGGTAGAGCTGTGTCTGCCCCTCGCCTTCCTGCATGCGCAGCATCGGTTCTCTGTGGAGCAGACCGTGGAACGAACTCTGGAGAGGAGAAGCGTAATAGCAGAGAAAGTGAGCAACTTCTTAGTTCTGTATCTTTGAGCTAGAACTCTCTAGGATTCCCTACGATTCAAAGACTCAAGTTTTCTACTGTTTCTAATGCCGTCCCCATTCTCCTGGCTTTGATTTACCAAATCTGTGTCTTGAAAGAGCAAGTAATGATGGTTGACAGTTTCAGCATAAGTTCGAGCCTTGGGAGGGTTGGGGGTCCCAGACGAAGTGGAAGAGTGGTCTTGACCTTCAGGCCTGTCCTGATATGGCATCAGATCTGCTTTATATATAGGCTACAAAGGAGACAATAAGATTAGGTCCTCTTACACTGAAGACTGAATAAAAATAAGAGAGAAAATTGGTTTGGTTCAGGAGAAACTTAAAGGTGGAAGAAAGTCGTATATTTCAACCCAGGTTCAGATGCACTAGGGTAGGGAAGATTAGGCACAACTCTGCACTGAGAATTCTAGGGAGAAATCAGGGCTGGGAGACCTAGTACTAGTTTGTACTCTACTGCCAATTGGTAGCATTAATTTGCAAGGCCGTGAGGATCAGGACCCAAGAGATGCTGCTGCTATTAAACATTCATATACTTACGAATCTTCGCTCTACAGGTCGCTTGACATTTATTGGGTTCAGTGCCATATCAGGCAATATAGCTGCAATGAGCTCCCCAGATATGTCTCCTGCAGCTATTGTCCCAAGCCAGTCGGACCCAGAAAGACTCTAATAGGAAAAGACAGATTTTTTTCATTGATTGATTGATTCATTCATTCATTTACTTTCATTCATTCATCTCTGTGAACTGGTAACAACTGCACAGTCTGAAGGGGGGAAGACATAGTCACACAAACAAATGCGGGTTTGTGTGATCACCCATACTCTTTTTTTTTTTTTTGTCTTTTTAGGGCCACACCCGTAGCATATGGAGGTTCCCAGGCTAGGAATCAGAGCTGTAGCCACCGGCCTACACCACAGCCACAGCAATGCCAGATCCAAATCGCATCTGCAAGCTACACTGTAGCTCATGGCAACGCTAGATCCCTCAGCCCACCAACCAAAGCCAAGGATTGAGCCTGCGTCCTCATGGATACCAGTCGGGTTCATTACAGCTGAGCTCCAACGGGAACTCCATCACCCATGTTCTTGATGATACAATTACCACACACCTATCTTCTCCTTTGATCCAAACTACTTCCCCTTTCTGACCATGTCTAGGTGAGGAAAGGAACCACTGTCCTGTGTAATGAAGGTTTGGAAGAGAGTGGCTCACCCAGACAGTGCCTTTTCGAGGAGCAGTGAAGTAGGCCTTGAAACCAAGGTAACCAGCATCGATATAATGAATTCCACAGAGTCCATAACTATAAGAAAAAGAGAAAATAAAACCTTCCTTTTTCAAGATTCATTTCTTCTCCCAGAATTCACAGTCCCTCAGTGAAACAACCCTTAACGCTCATCTCCCCACAGTAATCTGACATAATGCACCCCAACCCTTAGGGCCTGTCCCCAGAACTCCTCCTCTCTCCATCCTGCCGTACGAGGCATAGCAGTTGTCCTGAGCCACGGTGACACCATTGTAGGGAAGCAGCCAGGCCAGTTCTGTACTCAAGAAGCGCTTGATAGAGTTGATTGGTTCATAAGGTCGTCGAAGGTCCCAGAATTTGATTTTCCGGTCGCTCCCTGCGGAAGCTAGGAAATGACTGTGCAAAGGTGGGAGAAGAGGGAGGAGATCACATCTGAACAAGTCTGGAAGAGTCAGCCAGTTCCAGTCTTCCCTTCCCACGTCCGCCACTCTCCTGCCCTATACCTGTTAGCCTTGCACCACTGCAGGGTACGCACAGCCTGGTCATGGGCCAGGAAACACTGGAAAGGGTAGAGCTTCAAGGAGCCGTCGGAGAGCCGGATCCGCTGCAGGGGGGAGTTCGTGGGAAGGTTCCAGAAAACCACCATGCCTGAGGTAGGGACAGAACATGAAGGTGTTAAGGCCGGGTTCTCTCTTCCTCGCTCTAGTTTCTTTCTCTGAGTCCTTCTACCTGCAGCTCTGATCCCTTATGAAAGGCCATCAGGATGGTGATTAGCAGCCAACATTCTCTCCATGGGTCAGACATTTTTAGTTCCAATTCTCATCAACAAAAAGGTAATACCTTACTCTGGGGTCTGCACTTGAAGGATAGGCTGAATGCATCCAATACCCTCTACTCTTTACTAAATAAAGGTTAAAATATAAATATTTTAAAGTATAAACCCTCTAGGACAAGGGTTGGTAAACGACGGCCCATGGATAAAAAACAGCCTGTTGCGTGATTTGGTAAATACAGTGCGACTGGAATACAACCACACCCATTCATGTACCTAAGGTCTGGGGTGGTTCTCCCTTTACAACAGCAGGGTTGAATAGCTCCAACAATGGCCAAACAGCCCACAAGCATAAAATATTCACTATCTGAACCTGTACCAAGCTGTTTGCCAACTCTGCTCTAAGGCAAAAAGAAAAGGCAAGGAGCCAAAAGCAACAAAATGTAGAGGGACAGAAAACAGATAGACAGAGAGAAACTAACGCAGCTGATCCAAAACAAGCTGACCCCTGACCAGGCTGGCAGAGGACGAGGTAATCAAAAGGATAACTCTGATAAAAGTGAAAGACAAATTAAAGAACAGCAAGAATTTAATCAACAAAAGTTGGGAGAAAGATGTGAAGCTATAACCCTTTTTATATATAAACTCAAGAAATGTAGCACTTATGAGCCTTTCTTGAAAAAAACCTGACGGCGATTTACGGGCAAGCAATATAAGTAATTCAGCAGTGGATGGGGAGACTGAGATGAATGGACTGATGGAGAGACACAATCATATCAATACAGAGTTAAGATTAAGTAACTATGGGAGTTGCCTGGTGGTTCAGTGGGTTAAGGATCTCTCATCATTGCGAGATGTGGGTTTGATCACCCAGAACTTCTGCATGCTGCAGGTGTGGCCAAAAAAAAAAAAAAAAAAGATTAAATAACTTTGGAAATTAAGATAGTGAAACAACATTGAGTACCAAATACCTTCACAATGTAAGAATAATACCACCAAAGGAAATGCAATTAGAAGATGGTGAGAGGGACAACAGGAGGCAGTGTGAGAGTGCTAATTTCCTTGTCCCTCCAGCAGAAAGTCTATCCATATGTCTAAAAGTGAAATGATCATTTAAAGCAACCACCAACCTGGGGAGGTTATAGCACTTTCACCACAAGGACCAGGGATTCCTGGTCAGGGAACTGATACCCCGCCTTCAAGCCACTGCATTCCACGCCCCCCCCCAAAAAAAAGCCAACCAACAACCTAATAATGCCAATTGTTTAATTGTATATATAATCATTATTTTTTTTCCTTTTTTGGTACATGCACACAGCATGCAGAAGTTCCTGGACCAGGAATCATACCTATGCCGTGGTGACATAGCAGTGACAATGCCAGGTCTTTAACCCACTGAGCTACCAAAGAATTCCTAATTTTTTCCCTTTTTAATCTTAGAAGTATCATTACAGAACTAATATCTGTGCAATGAATGAACATTTAATAGAAGCTTAGCTAATCAGTTTCACTTGCCTTTTTCTTTTATAAAATTAGAGTATAATTAAATTTAATACCTTTTAATTTAAAAGCTTCTAGAGTATGATACCTTCTAATCTTTTTATCTTTATACATGCACAGAGAACTGCATGAAATGATGTTCATCCACTTTTTTTTTTTGGTCTTTTTGTCTTTATGGCCGTACCCATGGCATATAGAGGTTTCCAGGCTAGGGGTCAAATCGGAGCTGTAGCTGCCGGCCTACGCCACAGTCACAGCAATGCGGGATCCGAGCCATGTCTGCAACCCACACCACAGCTCACGGCAACACCAGATCCGTAACTCACTGAGTGAGGTTAGGGATCGAACCCGAGCCTTCATGGGTTTGTTAACCATTGAGGCATGACGGGGACTCCTGTTCGTCTACTTTTATTATTTTTTCTCCGAGTAGAAAAATTCTAGTGAATTTTTTTTGTATTTTTTTACATTGCATCAATATTTATAATCATATAATATTGAACACCGAACCAAAACGGAAACAACAACCAAAAGACAAGCATATATCAAGTTTAAAGAGCAACAGCTCTTCACATGTTGGTTTTTTACCATTATAGTATCCAGCAGCCAAGTGGTGGTGGGGCCGGGTGGGCATCCAGGCCAGGCTAAGGCACTGACCACACTCTGAGGGCTCTGAAGCTTGCATGGACCCCACCTGAAGGGTTGCCACACACTGGACCTGCAGGGACAAAAGAGGCAAGACTAGGGTTCGGGATACTACTGTTGGGAATGAAGGCTCAAAGCAGTGTTTAACACGGTGAGATGTGGAGACGTCAGAGGGGAGGGAGACTCACTGCGGAATCGGTAAGGGAGGCTCTCGAAGATGGAGCCTTGGCTAGAACAGCGCTTCCTCACTCACCTTATAGATGGCAGGCTTCATGGCATCTGTGAGGGAGGAAGAGCAGGTGCTGACGCTCTGTCCAGAGGCCTGAGGTCCCAACCAGGCCTTGCTCTTGGGTCAGCACCCCGCCCTTTCAATGACGCCCTTCCCTCACGCGCCCCGCTTTCCGCCGGCAAGCTGTCTGCCCCCGGATTCTTCTTTCCTCCTGTTCCACCTGGTCATGCCCTTCCTCCTATCAGCAAGGCCTCCCTTCCACTCTGCTCGCTTCCTCCAGAGTAGCTCCCTTGATTATGCTCCCCTCTCCTGCGCTGCCCATTGCTCTCCCCCTGCTGGGTCACTCTTATGTGCACACCTAAACATGCACCCTGGTCTCCTGTCTGAGCCAACCAAACAAACCAAAGCCTTTCTTTACCCCTCATCCACCTCCAGCCACCACCCTCATTTATACAACCCCCTTCACAGCCCAACTCCCTGCAAGAATTGTCTCTGTGTCTCTTTGCTCACTCCCTCGCTCCCCACTCCCTCCTGGGCCCACTCCTCCACCAGACCACCAAACACTGGATCCCTCAGGATCCAAGCCGGGGTGCCCTCTTCTTTAAATGCTCAGTGCTGTTGAAAAACAAGTGAATCCAACAAATAGGAGCTGCCTTCCCCTGACCCTTGGCTCTTCAGCTCACCTTCAGCTCTATATCCTCTCCTCTTCACAACAAAGAGGGTATGTTTATGAGTATGTGTGGTGAGGAGGGCAGGAGAGGCTGAGGACAGGGTCAGGGGAAGGGGAGGCACTAGCCTGTCTTCGGCAGCTCTTCCTGCAGCCAATTTACCACGGCAGCAGGAGGGGGAAGACCTCAGAGCACAGGAGAGCGGGAAGAGGGGGAGATACAGGGTGGGAGCACAGTGCTAAGCCTGCAACAGAGGACTGCACACAGGCTGCCAAAGAGCCGTCAGGGACCACACGTGTGAAGTCAGAATGGGAGGACTGATGGGTAAGGCTTTTTACTAGAGAGACTGGGCCGGAGGAGTTTCAGGGGAGAGAGACAGGTCCTGCCAAGCTCCGGCCACAATTCCAGCAGCCCCATTCTCCCCACTGCACTACTCACCCGGAGGCTGCTGAGCCATTAGGGCTTCAGGATGGGGCAGACTGAAGAGCAGCACCTTTCCGTCTGAGCAGGCAAGAGCCAGGAGACCCAACCGGGGCAGGAGAGGAGCCTAGAGGGTGAGACCAGATCTGTGCTGAGGCTACAGGCTGCCTTTAGGCACCTCTCAGATATCTTCGAGGTTCTGGTCCCTGCAAATATGATACGGAGTTGCCTGAAAGAATCTACCCACCCCTTTCCAACCTCTCCTCCTCCTACTATGGCAAGACCCAGGGCCTCTCTGTCCTGGCTCTGAGTCCCAGGGCCATTCCACAATCACTGGGAGGTACCTTCCGAGGGGTGCCTGGAAGTTCCCATGCTCCACTGGGGCAGAACTTGAGGTCCCAGATGCAGCCGTGGTCACAAGCAATTCCATAGACAAAGTGGGCTCTGTTGCCAGCACTGAGGAGGGAGAGCAGGTAGGGAGAATGGGTAGGAAGGAGGGGCCTGGAGCTGCCAGTCTGGGCTCCCCTTGTGGCAACTCAGTCCAAGCACTCGCCCTGCCCTGTACCCTGCTCAGCCCCATCCTTTTCTCCTTCTCAACCACCCTCCCATGGCAATGTCCCAGCCCCACCTCACCAGCTTTCCTGCTGCAAAGTCCCAAGGCCCCACAGCTGGAGCAGCCCAGGCCCCGAATGAAGCTGGCTCATTGAGTGCGTCTCATTCATGTCAGGGCTGGAGAAAAGGGCCACATACTGCGAAGTTGCTGCCCCCTCAGGCACTGGGCACCAGTCCAGAGCCCAGAGCGGTCCCCCCGTGAAGAAGGACACATCCAAGCGCTCTGGGTGGGCTGTGATAGAGCTAAATCTGGAGAAAAGTCAAACATGAGATGAAGAAAAGAGTTAATAAAAAGTAGTAAGGATGTCAGTGGGTAAATGGATAAATACACTGTGATACTGCCAGACAATGCAATATTATTTAGCATTAAAGAGAAATGTGCCATCAAGTCATGAAAAGACATGGAGGGAATTTAAATGCATATTACTAAGCGAAAAAAGCTCACCTGAAAACAAATGCATATTACTAAGTGAAAGAAGCTCATCTGAAAAGACCACATACTGTATAATTCCAACTATATGGCGTTCTGGAAAAGGCAAAACTATGCAGACAATACCAAGATCAGTAGTAGTTCCCACTGTGGCACAACAGGTTAAGGATCCAGATCACCCCAGCTGTGGTATAGGTCGTAGTTGTGGCTTGAATTCAATCCCTGGCCCAGGAACTTTCACGTGCCACAGGTGCAGCCAAAAAAAAAAATTCAGTTAACGGCCAAAGGTTGTGGCTGGAAGAAGTGGGGGAATGAACAGGCAGAACACAGAGTACTTTTAGGGCGGTGACGATACTCTGTGTGACACCCTAACAATGGATACATGACCACAGGCTTTTGCCCAAACCCACAGAATGTGAACCCAAAGGTAAGTGATGGACTTTGAGCGATTATGCTGTGTCAATGTAGGTTCCTCAAGTATCACAAATGTACCATTCAGGTGACAGATGTTGATAACGGGGAAGGCTGTGCATGTGGGGCAGGGAATATGTGGGAAATCTCTGTACTCGCCTCTCAATTTTATTGTGAACCTAAAACTGCTCTAAAAAAAAATTGTCTTTAAGGAGTTCCCTTGTAGCACAGCAGGTTAGGGATCTGATATTGTCACTGCAGTGGCTTAGGTTGTTGCTATGATGTGGGTTCAATCTCTGTCCCAGGAACTTCCAAGTGTCCCAGGTATGGCCAAAAAAAAAAAAAAAAAAAAAATTTGCCTTAAGGAGTTCCCATTGCTGCGCATTGGAAACGAATCTGACCAGGAAGCATGAGGTTGCAGGTTCGATCCCTGGCTTTGTTCAGTGGGTTAAGGATCTGACATTACCATGAGCTATGGTGTAGGTCAAAGACCCAGCTCGGATCTGGCGTTGCTATGGTTCTGGTGTAGGCCAGTAGCTACAGCTCCAATTAGACCCCTAGCCTGGGAACCTCCATGTGCCGTGAGCGCGGCCCTAAAAAGACATAAATAAATAAATAAATAAATAATGTGGACAGGATGGTAGCACCACTTGGAGCTAGTGTGAACAGACTTCAGCCCAAGCCAGAATATCAATCACAGTCTACAGGTCCTACACATCCTTTGTGTCTCTCCTTTCTAAAGTCTGTCCAGCTTTCTAGGCCCACCTCCAAAGATGACAAGCCCTGCATTCTGCTCTACCACACTGCTCTCTCTAGGGCCAGTCTGTCCAAGTCTACCCGAGTAGAACTGACCTTGAAAACTGGTTTAACCTCCAACCTCCCTCTTCTCCTGCAGTGTGGCCAGTAGTGATAAGCACTGTGAATTAGAGGGGATGGACAGATCTAGCCAGCGTGGCTACCCCTGGGACCAACTGGACCAGCATTAAGACAAGAACAGGGCCAATCTCTTATCCCCTGCGACATTCATTTTTCCTATTTCCCTTTCCCAGAATCAGAAAAAGCGATGTAATCTTCACCTGTTTATGCGGTAGAGTGTGCCATCTTCAGGAAGTCCTTCACGCTGCACAGAAAACAGCGGAGACTTCTCCTCCTGGGGTAGGTAGGGAGCCGCCTCACTAGGGGAAGGAAAAGGGAAGAGCCTGAATCTGGCAGATTTTCACCCATCCCGGGATCCCCATTATAAATCCAAAGTCCTCTGTTCACTCTTCCGCCACCCGTGGTGTCACCCCCTCCAGACTCTCAGTAACAAATGGAGTCTACTTACAGTTCAGATAATAAGTGCCACTTCCAGGCTAAAGGAATCCATTCTGCAAACTCCCAGTATGAATGTTTCTGTTCTCGGCTGGAGGAACAGAGGAAGCATGAAGGAAGGAGGAGGGAAATTCTAGAGCAGTGCTGCCCAATAAAACTTTCTGGATAATGGAAGCAATCTATTATCTGTGCTAACACTCTAGCCAACAGCTGCAAGTAACTACTGCACACTTGAAATGTAGCTAGTGCAACTGAGCAACTGTGCTTTTAATTATATTTAACTAATTTAATATTAAATGTAAATGACCTCATGCAGCTAGTGGCTACCACATCAGACAGCACAGCTCTAGGGCCCCTGCCTTTGGAGCAGTGCCTTAGTTAGACTGTCTTCGCAGTGTTCTGCCCTGTGGGCGCCTCCCCTCCTTCCCACGGCCCCCCTTCTAGATGGTCCTTTGCATTCCACCTCCTTTCATCCCCGGCACCCCCTGCCCGTCCCCTAAGCCTCACAGGTCCTTGGTGAGATGCAGGCACTTCCAAACAGGAGCCATGATGTGGTTTGGTAAGCCGTTAGGGGCCACTCCCCGGCACTGTGGCTTCTGCTTCTGAGGATCAAATGCAAGAAAGTGTCAGGGAGAGAATTTTCTAGGCTGGAGAAAGTCCCAGGGAGGCAGCTTTCCTAGATTTTACTTCTCTTGGCACTACCTCACTAAATTTTTCCCCATCAGCACCTTAAAAGATTTGTATCTCAATTGTTACAATGACTTCTGCGCCTTCGGCTTATTATCCTTCAAAACTGCAAAACCTGTTATCTACTTGCTGCTGGTCTTCTTTGGCGTGTCCTCAGAACTTGATTCAGAGGACTTCCCTTTGCTCCTGGAAACTCCTGCCCTAAGGCGTGGTCTCTCCCCACCACTCCCACCTCTCTAGTGTTCCTTCCCAGGCTCTCCCTCCTCTGATAGGCTTGGTCAGTGATGGCAATTTCCAGAGTCCCTCTGTCTACTCCACTTGTACTCCCGAGAATCTCATCCCAGGTCTCACGGCTTTGACCAACATTTTTATGCTTACCAACGTTGCATCTTAGTAAACATATACTTTACTCAGTTTCGACTTTCCTACAAACTCTAGACTCATGCAGTGTGGTGCTGAGCCATATTAGAGCCTGATGCAAAAGGAAATATTGATAATATAATTCCTGACTTTATTTAAAATAGTGCTATTTTTGGAGTTCCTGCAGTGGCACAGCAAGCTTAAGGATCTGTCGCTGTCTCTGCAGTTTGATCCCTGGCCTGGCACAGCAGGTTAAGGATGTGGTGTTGCCACAGCTATGGCATAGGCTGCAGCTGCAGTTCAGATTTGATCCCTGGACTAGGAACTTCCATATGTCTCAAGTGCAGCCAAAAAAAAAAAAAAAACTGTGATATTTTCTTCATTATATATTTGTTGTATTAATTTTGATTTTTAAAATGCTGTATCAATATATTTATCTCGTGGAGTTCCTGTGGTGGCTTAGTGGTTAACAAACCTGGCTGGCATCCATGAGGATGCGGGTTCAGTCCCTGGCCTCGCTCAGTGGGTTAAGGATCTGGTGTTCTGTGGCTGTGGGGTAGGCTGGCGGCTACAGGTCCAATTCAACCCCTAGCCTGGAAACCTCCATATGCCATGGGTGTGGCCCTAAAAAGACAAAATATATACACCTATCTTGATTACTGAGGGTTTTGGTGCGTCCTTAAATGCTGCACTTGGGAAAAGTAAGGCACTGGTCCCATATATATGACTAGCAACCAGATGTCCCAGACAGACGGCCCATGACCCGCCGGCACCTCTGACTCAGCATACCAGCAAGTAAAATCATCCCCTCACCTGCCCACCTTCACCCCTCCTGCAGCCAGCAGTCTGCCTGTGTTCCCAAGCTCAGCATATGAGAGCACTGTCTCAGCTCAACACCTACTCCCTTCTTTCTTCAACTTCCAAGTGGTGTTAAATTCTCATCTATCTCTTGTATCTGCCCCCCCCCGCACCCCCACCATCTTCTCTTCCTTCACCGCCTAATTTAGACCCTTATTACCTCTCACCTGGAGAATTAAAGCTGTCTTCTATTGTCACCCGCAAATTACCTGTTTTTCTGTTTGGGATGACAAAATTTTGGAAATGGATAGTGGTAATGGTTGCCCTACACTGTGAATGCACTAAACGTCACTGAGTTATACATTTTAAAATGGTAAACCTGAGTTCCTGTTGTGGCTCAGTGGTTAACGAATCCAACTAGGAACCATGACGTTGTAGGTTCAATACCTGGCCTTGCTCAGTGGGTTAAGGATTCGGCGTTGCCATAAGCTGTGGTGTAGGTCACAGATGAGGCTCGGATCTGGGTTGCTGTGGCTGTGGTGTAGGCCGGTGGCTACAGCTCCGATTAGACCCCTAGCCTGGGAACCTCCATATGCAGCAGGAGGGGCCCTAGAAAGCAGACTAAATAAATAAAATAAAATGGTAAACTTTATATGTCTATTTTACCTTAACTACACACACACATACCCACACACACACACACCCTTTGTTGACTCCTACCAATTTTAGCCCTTTCATCCCTTCTAGTTTAATCTTCCCTACCACTTTACCCCAGGCCCTAAGCTGCAGCCATAACCAATTTCTGGGAAAAGCATCCTCTCTGGCAAACTTCTCTTCCTTTTAGGACCTAGCTCAACTACGCCTTCTGTGTGACGTCTAAGCAGTTAATCATCCTTCCTCTGTACACCGAAAGCACGCTGTTCACTCCTAGTGCAGCACTCTTGACGCTGTGAGCTCTGTGATGCGGGACCTTGTATCATTCATGTTTGTGTTTCCTCACACAGAGTAGAGGCTCAATATGTCAACAATTAATCTCATTTACTTACACCCTCAGTTTCCACAATCTCCACTGTGTTTGAAGTGGCTCCTTTCTTCTTGTACCTGCCCTGCCCATCCTAGTGACTAGCCCAGAGCTTTCCTGCTGAGCCCCTGCTGACCCCCTGCTAAGTCTACCAATGATTTCCCCATTCACGTTCTTGTCTGTTCAGGTTACCCCTGCAGTGGATCCTCGTGGGGTGCTTCGGGGCACTGCGGGCTCAGGGTCAGACGAGCTCTCGCTTGGGGCCTCACTTTCTTCTCCATTTTCCGCCTCCACCTGGAGAATGAAATCTTCATCCTGTGCTGTGTCATCCTCTTCTTTTCCACTGTGACAGGCTGCCTGCTGCTGGCTTTTCTTCGGTTTGGTGGGGCTGTCCACCTTGGGGCTCTCAGGACAAGACACTGGAGCAGGCAGGGTTGTTGAGAGCTCTTCAGCCAGCTCCTGAAGATACAGGAGTGCCCTGTGTGATAAAGCAGATTCAGAGCCATACTCACAGACACTTAACTGAGAGCCCACGTACCCCAACACTGGGCTGATTCATATCTCACTGGACCCTCCCAGTGACCCGGGAAGCAGCTATTAATTTCCCCTCCCCCTTTGACAGATGAGGAAACAGAAATCCAGGGAAGTTAAGCGATTTGGCCTAGATGATCCAGACCACATAAGTGGAGTCTGAACCCAGGTCTTCTGACTCCAAGTCCAAAGCACGTCTCACTGTACCAAAGATCACTGAGGGCAAGGGGAAAGGACAGAGGGCACATATATACTGACATACACTGGGCTTTAATCAAACTCTAATGGAGACTTGGAGGAACTGTGGAAAATGTGATGGGATACAAGGCACAGAAAGGGACCTCGTAAACAGGAACAGATAAAAGCTGCTGTGGCAAGAGCTAAAAGATTGCTCAGGTCCCTAGAACCCCGACACCAGGTGTATACCTGACACCACACCCCGGTCTGCTCAGCTCTCCAACGTCTGCTCCACCCTGATCCCTTCACCCCAGCCACCCCCCTCAATCCCCAATCCCCAGCTGTGTCCCACAATTCTCACACTTGGGCAGCCCTTCGGCGGGGCCGTTCCCCAGGAGGGGGCTTCTTTGGAGGCGGAGACTTTGGCTGATCCAGGTCTTTTGACAACTTCAGCAGTAGCAGGTCTGCCTTGGACTTTCGACTTCGTTTCTTAGGCATGGGGGTAGACAGAGGGTTGGGCTCATCCAAGAGACCAGGAACCAGAGGGGCTGGTGGAGGATTAGGCGGCTGGGGCCTTTGGGGTCCTCTCCGTGGCCTCCCACCTCTCTTCTGGCCAGGCTGTGAGGCCCTAGGCTTTGGGACGTTTGACATCTCTGAAGAAAGATCTGTGGAGAAGATTATGGGTCATGAGATGGGACCAGAGCGCAAACCTCTTGGAACAGTTTATACCAGACCCAGGTTTGTAAGGTCCTATGAGCTCAACCTGCTCTCATTCATCTTAAGCTGAGCAAGGGGAGATAAAAAGCTGAAAGGTCAAGGGACATACCTTGCTGTTCCAGTCTGGAGAGGCTTTCCTGTTCTGGAGGGAGCCTCCTCTCATCAAGAGAATCCTCAAATCCAGGCAAAGGGGTCGGTAATGACATCTCGATGGAAGCCTCCACACTTCTTGTTTCTGAAGAGGCCTTGACATCAAGCTGGTCTAGCATGTCTTGCCGAGGAGAGTCTACCACAGTCATGTTCCCCACGGGGCCGGCCTCCCCCAGGGCAACGCAGCCGACCCCGTAGGTATCCATCAGCGCCCCTTAAAATGGCTGCCCCTGTGTACGGAGACAGACAAATGAGTAGAGGGTAAAAGCTACTTGCCCTGGCTCAGATTTTTCTACTCTCCTATCTTTCCTCACAGCCATCCCCCACCCAAGCTCCCTGATCACTCATTCATTCAACAATAATTACTAGGCATCTTCTCTATGTCAGGCACTATTCTAGGAACTGTAAATATGACCATAAACAAAACTGACAAGGTCCTTGCCCTTATGAAACTTCCATGCTAATGGAGCCAACAACGAACAAACAAACAACAATAAAGCTACAATTTATTAAATGCTCACTATGTGCCAGGTACAGTACTAGGTACTTTACTTACATGATTTACTATAATAAAGCTCATAAGGTTTCTTCAAAGGATATTGAAGTGAATGAACAATTACTTAATTCCTCTCCCTGAAACCCAATGAATCACCCTCTCCTTCTCAAAAAAAAAAAAAAGGAAGAGATAAAGAGAAAAGAAAGAGAGAGAAAAAAATAAATCATCTTTTATGAATTTAGGGAAAGGCCACAAGTTTCTAAAATAGGAAAGAAGGAATAGCTGCTGTCAGATACTATAAAGTTTAGTGCAAATTGAGAGGAGGACAGAATTACTAGAGTTGTTAACGTCCATCTTTGCGAATATTAGTCAAGGAACAGATTTATTTAAGAATAAGTAAAACAAGGAGTTCCCGTCATGGCTCAGTGGTTAACGAATCTGACTAGGAACCACGAGGTTATGGGTTCGATCCCTGGCCTGGCTCAGTGGGTTAAGTATCTGGCATTGCTGTGAGCTGTGGTGCAGGTCGCAGACACAGCTCAGATCCCGAGTTGCTGTGGCTCTGGTGTAGGCCGGTGGCTACAGCTCCAATTAGACCCCTAGCCTGGGAACCTCCATATGCCATGGGAGGGGCCCTAGAAAAGGCAAAAAGGCAAAAAAAAAAAAAAAGAATAAGTAAAGCAATTCTCTTGTATCCTGCTAGCAATCTTTCAGCTGGATGAGGGAGGTGATAGGCTGTGAGACAATTAAGGGACATCCTACTACAATAAGAGACCATTTTCGAGTTTCCTAGTGGCTCAGTGGGTTAAGGATCTGGCAGTTGTCACTGCTATGGCTTGGTTGCTGCTGTGGCATGGTTCAATCCCTGAACCTCTGCGTGCCATTTCCACATTGAAGAATGGACTGAAAAAATGGTCATCAATCTTCATTTTCTTCAAACCCAGGAAATCAACTGTGCAACCAGGGACCAAAGTAAAATGACAGAGATAAACAAATATTGACTACCAAACCAAAAACCTGAGTACCATAAAAACTCTACAAAAGCCCTGTTTTTGGCCAGAATAATCTACTTGTCTGACAAAAGGGGAGAAATAGCTCAGATCCCAGAAAGAACCTCTCCCACGGGTCCATATACATCTTAGGGATGAAGAATTCATCAACCTCAATGGAAAAGCATGCTAATACAAATACCACAAAAAATATCATACAAATTAAAGTTCCTGTTATAATTAAATTATGAACTATATAATAGTCAACCCTCTAAGTCAGGTGCTAAGGATACACTAAAACATCATGTGTCAAAGATACAATGTAACAAAGCCAAAATAAGTAGAAGTCAATGAGAATCCACCTACACTGCTCTTTGGTAAATAGCAAGCCCTGAGAGAACTGCTCCAAAGTTAGTAATAAGCAGAAACAAGCAAATAGAACCCCTACACAGACACTACAGAAGGAGTAAAAAGGACACAAACAAACAAAAAAAGATGAAAAGTACCCTTTCAAAGAAAGTCTCCTGAAAACAAGAAATTTTCCAACAAAAGCTTCTTCCATACTTTCAAAAAAGCCAGAGACTGGAATCCAAGAAATAAGAGCTCAAAGAAGAGATAAATGATGGCGAGGTAAAAAATGACCTGGAGGTCATAAGGAGAGAAACTGAGTAAAAGTATATAATCAGGGAGTTCCCATTGTGGCTCAGCAGTAAGGAACCCGACTAGTATCCATGAGAACTCGACTTCAATCCCTGGCCTCGCTCAGTGGGTTAGGGATCCAGCATTGAGGTGAGCTGTGGTGTAGGATGGAGACACAGCTTGGATCCCAAGTTGCTGCAGCTGTGGCGAAGGCCTGCAGCTGCAGCTCCGATTTGACCCATAGCCTGGGAACCTCCCTATGCTGCAGGTGCAGCCCTAAAAAGCAAAATAACAATAATAGATAATAATTACATATATGTATAATGTCAAAGAAATAAAACCAGAGACTAAAATGTTGAAACTATGCTACTGAAAAGAGAATCAGTGATATGAAAGATGTTTGAGAAAAACCACATAGATTGCAAAGAGATAAAAATGATTAGTGATGAAGTTCCCATTGTGGCTCAGTGGAAATGAATCTGATTAGCATCTATGAGGACACAGTTTCAATCCCTGGCCTTTTGCTCAGTGGGTTAAGGATTCAGCATTGCCATGAGCTGTGGTGCAGGTCACAGATGCAGCTTGGATCCCAAGTTGCTATGGCTGTGGGGTAGGCAGGCAGCTACAGCTCCAATTTGACCCCTTGCCCAGGAACTCCCATATGCCTAGGGTTTGGCCCTAAAAAAATAAGGACACGAATGATCTCATTTGCAGAACAGAAAGTTTCTAGACTTTGAAAACAAACTTAAGGTTACCAAAGGGTGGTGGGGAGGGATGGACTGGGTGCTTGCGATTGGCATATGCACACTGTGGTATGTGGAATGACTGGCCAATGGGGACCTGCTGTATGACGCAGGGAACTCTATCCTATATTCTGTGATAATCTATATGGGAAAAGAATCTGAATCACTTTGCTGTACTACAGAAACTATCACATTATAGGAGTTCCCATCGTGGCACAGTGGAAACCAATCCAACTAGGAACCATGAGGTTGCAGGTTTCATCCTTGGCCTCGCTCAGTGGGTTAAGGGTCTGGTGTTGCTGTGAGCTGTGGTGTAGGTCACAGACATGGCTCAGATCTGGCATGGCTGTGGTGTAGGCTAGCAGCTATGGCTCTAATTGGACCCCTAGCCTGGGAACCTCCCTATGCCGCGGGTGCAGCCCTAAAAAGACCAAAAGACAAAAAAAAAGAAAGAAAAAAGAAAGAAAGAAAGAAACTATCATATTATAAATCAACTATATGTTGATAAAACTTTAAATAATGAAAAAAAATTTTAATACACAGGCCAATATAAGCAAAAAAAAAAAAAAAAAGGAGTTTCAATGGTAATAGTGAAACTGAATTCAGGGGGAAAAAGTATTAAATGGGACAAAAAAGGAGCACTTTATAATGAATAAAACTTCAAATCATATAAAAGACATAAATGGTATGAACCTTTAGACATTAAATAATAGCATCAAAATGTATAAAACAAAATCTTCAGAAAATACAAGAATTACCTTTTTTTTTGGCTCTGCCCAAGGATAGAACCTGTACCACCAGAGACCTGAGCCACAGCAATGACAATGCTGGTTCCCTAATCCAAGGAACCACCAGAGAACTCCTAAGAACTACTTTTTAAAATCACTAACAGATCATGTAGATAAAGACAGAGAAGACGTGAATAAAATGATGGTTGACCTCTATATTGGTCAAAGTTCAGTTGCACAGAATGGAATCCTCTCTCACCAGTTCAAGCCAAACGGGATTTATCACGGGGTATTAAATGGTTCACATCAGTGGTTCTCTAGTGTGGTCCCAGTGATGCATCAGCATCACTTAGAAATTTGTTAGATACAAATCTCCTGACCTATCCCAGACCTACTGAATCAGAAACTGTGGGATGGGACCAGCATTTCACGTTATAACAAGCCTTTCAGGTGATTCTTTTTTTTTTGGTCTTTTTGCTATTTCTTGGGCCACTCCTGCGGCATATGGAGCTTCCCAGGCTAGGGGTCTAATCGGAGCTGTGGCCGCCAGCCTACGCCAGAGCCACAGCAACTCAGGATCCGAGCCGCGTCTGCAACCTACACCACAGCTCACAGCAACGCCGGATCGTTAACCCACTGAGGAAGGGCAGGGACCGAACCCGAAACCTCATGGCTCCTAGTCGGATTCGTTAACCACTGTGCCACGATGGGAACTCCCTTTCAGGTGATTCTGAAGCACACTCAGGTTTGAGAAGGGCCTCCACAGATGATCACTGGAAGGGTTGGGGGAAAAAAATTTAGAAACAAGTGTCTGCCAAATGGAGAAGTTGCTTACAATTGATTCTTGATCTTTTGACCAAGATCAAGTGAGAAGTTATTTACAGCTGCTGGTTCAAGAACCGCAGTCTCCTAAATCAAGGGGGGAGCCACCTGTTCAATCAAGAAGCCCCTGCCAGAGTTCTCCTGTGGTGGAGCGGGTTAAGGATCCCGCATTGTCACTGCAGCAGCTTGAGTCACTACTATGGTGCTTCCATCCCTGGCCCGGGAACTTCTACATGCCATGGGCGCTACCAAAAAAACAAAACAAAACAAAAAGCCCCTGCCATAGGTGATGCCTCCATATAAATAAGTGGCCTCTACAATAATCAGAAAGTAAAAAACTGAGGAATACTCTTCTCTGGCTCCTGGATCCAGAACCCTATCACTACCACCATCTGCACTAGCAAAAGGCAGGACTTCTGGCCTGCCTCTCTCTAAACTCAGGCCCAAATTTGAGTTCTTCAAGAGCACATTTGACTGGCAAGCCCTAAATAATATTCAGAATCTTGAATGAAAAAATTACAGAAAATGAGGAGTTCCTGCCTCAGTGGGTAACGAATCCGACTAGGAACCACGAGGTTTCAGGTTCGATCCCTGGCCTCTCTCAGTGGGTTAAGGATCTGGTGTTGCCATGAGATATGGTATAGGTCAAAGACTAGGCTTGGATCCCGCGTTGCTGTGGTTCTGGTTGCTGTGGTTGTGGCGTAGGCCAGTGGCTACAGATCCAATTAGACCCCTAGCTTGGGAACCTCCATATGCCCCAGGTTCAGCCCTAGAAGACAAAAAAAAACAAAATACAGAAAATGAAATTTCCAGCTTTCCAGGCTCTCAAGTAGATGCTGCCCATTTTCTCATATCCCACTTATCCCAGACAGAAAGTAGGATCAGTGTCTTCTCAAATCCTCTCTGGTGCCCTTTTTTTGGGCCATGCAATGATGTGGGATCTCAGTTCCCAGACCAGGGCTTGAACTCAGGCCAGCAGCAGTGAAAGGACCAAGTCCTAACCACTAGACCACCAGCGAATTCCTTCCAGTGCCACTTCTTGACCAACAGGCCTCCCTACCTTGTGTAAACCTTGTTCTTTGAAGCTCCTAACATTCAGCTATTCCCTCCACTGCCACACCCTGGATCTTGTCAGCAAAGAAAACCTTTTAACTGGGAGTTCCCTGATAGTCTAGTGGTTAGGACTGAGGTTCACTGCTGCTGGCCCCAATTCAAACCCTGGTCTGGGAACTGAGATCCCACACCAAGCTGCTGTATGCTGCAGCCAAAAAAAGCTTTCTGACTTCTGAAATCACAAAGACATCCACTGTCTGATCACAGCCTCCCATCGTTACAGCTAAACTGCTCAACTACTATCAAGTATTCTTCAGCCATATTAATCCACTACCCACTCATCTCTCCAACTTCTCATCTGTTAGCCACATCCCACCTAGCTTAGAATCCTTTTTTTTTTAAATCAGACTCTTGTTCATATTATGAACTTCCTTTCTTTTTGTCTTTTTGTTCCATGGGCCTGGCAAAATTCAAGCCCTGGATGAACCAACCACCCATCCTATCCCTGAGTGCAGCTAAGCTGTCGAGCACCAGCAATGACACTTTCTCTCTAGTCTGATCCTCTAAGTTCTCAGCAGATGACTTAGCCTCAGATTTCTGTAACAAAAGCCAAACACCATACTTCAATTTCTTGTCAAGTAACCTAACACTCTCTACCTCTGAGCCCTCATCCACCTTCTAGGGCCAAAGGTTCCCCTTGTATTCTAGCCCCATGCCCCCTCCTGCACACCCCCCCCCAAGGAAACTGGAATTGTTTATGCTTTTCCTTTCCACGGGTTCCTTCCAAATAGGATTTAAATGTTTTTAATTCTCACCTTAACACAAATGCAACTATCCCTCAACCCACATTCCCTCTCCAACTAACATCCTCCTCTCCCTCAGTCCACCGTTAAGAGTTGTCTGCCTTTGACATGTGTTTTAATTATCTTGCTTCGTTCTAACTAGGATATTGCTCCCAACTCATCTCTGAAGCTAAAGTGATCATCAATAATTGTGTCAATTAGTCCAATGGAGACACTCAGTCTCATTTAACTTGACCTCTCAGCAGCACCAAGGCTACTTACCCCTGGTTTCCTGAAACACTCTTTTTTTTTTTTTTTTTTTGGCCATGTGGGCAGCATGTAGAAGTTCCTGGGCCAGGAATGGAACCTGAGACACAGCAGCAATCCAAGCTGTTGCAGTGTTGCTGGATCCCTAACTTGCTGAGCCACAAGGACACCCCTTGAAACATTCTCTTTTCCTGAGAAGTAATTCAAGGGCAGTAACATTCCAGATTTTTACAAAATTTCCTCAGTCTTTCACAGTTGTCTCACACCTATTTGGCAGCTTTTTTGCTTGTTTACAAACTCATGATCTTTGTCTTTCTAAAGTATTCAATTTAGTTTGCCCTTTTCTTTTTTAGAATTGTTTTTAAAAACATCTAGTTGACACAAAACAGTTATAAACATGTGTAGGATATAAAAAAATAATAATACATCTGTGCCTCTGCTATTTCAACTTAGTTTTAATAGAAACTAACTTTTTTTTTTTTGTCTTTTTGCCTTTTCTAGGGCCGCCCCTGAGGCATACAGAGGTTCCCAGGCTAGGGGTCTAATTGGAGTGGTAGCCACCGGCCTACACCACAGCCACATGGGATCCAAGCCGAGTCTGTGACCTACACCACAGCTCACAGCAATGCCAGATCCTTAACCCACTGAGCAAGGGCAGGGACAAAACCCGCAACCTCATGGTTCCTAGTCGGATTCGTTAACCACTGCGCCACAAGGGGAACCCTTAGAAGCTAACTCTTAACATACTTAAATTTCCTTAAAATTTAAATATATATCACAATTATATAATGACAAATCAACTGACACAAAAAATGTGAGGAATCAATGCAATAACTCTTGGCAAACATTCAGTTCAACTAGTGGAAATGAGGAATATCAGTTAACAAAGGTAGCTAGTTAAATGGGGATTAGTTAGGAGCACTTCTGGGAATTCCTGTTGTGGTGCAACTGGACCCCTAGCCTGGGAACCTCCATATGCCCTGAGTGCAGCCCAAAAGACAAAAAAAAAAGAGAACTTCTTTATGTCTTAAAAGATTTTTCCACATCAGTAAACATATATCTATCTCATTCTTCTTAGTTACTATGTGGTGTTCCACAGGATTATAGATATTTCCCATTTAATGGCCAAGTGGGTTACAATACTATTACAAATAATACTGCAAGGAATATTCTAGTATAGATCTCTTAATGAAAAATTCTTCTTCTAGAATAATTGTCTGAAGTGTAATTACTGTACTGGGTTAAAGGATATAGATGTTTCAAAATTTATTAGATATTGTCAAAGAGCTCACCAAAATGAAACTCAATTTATACCCCCACTAACTGTAAAAACGGATATATCCATTTTAGCACACCCTTGTCAATCTTTCATTTTTGCCAATCTGATGGGTGCAAGAATTCTTCTCTGTTGTTTTTACTTGCACTGTCGCAATAACAATTGAGGTTAGCAATTTTACATGTTGGATATCTATACCTTTTTATAAACTGCCTATGCATATAATTTGCCCATATTTCCATAGGACAAATTAATCATTTCCTTATTGATCTGTGGAGTTATGCTATTTATGTAACAAATATTTTCTCTACCTTTTCAAAACTTAGTTTCTTGCTAAATGAAGTTTTTTGGTTTTTTTTTTTCCTTCTTTTATGGCTACACCTGTGGCACATGGAAGTTCCCGGGCTATGGACTAAGTTCTCGCCACAGCTGCAACCTACGCTATAGCTGGGCCAACAGCAACATCAGGCAAGGGATCAAACTGGCACCTCAGCAGGGACCTGAGCTGCTGCAGTCAGATTTTTAACCCACTGTGCCACAGTGGGAACTCCTGAAGTTTAAACTCCATGACGTTTAAATTTCATGAGTTAAATTTCTTAATCTTCTATTTTATGGCTTCTATTTATCTTGTGAAGGGTTTTGTTGTTGTTTTTTGCCGCACCCACAGCATGTGAAAGTTCCTGGGCCAGGGATCAAACGCATGCTGCAGTTGAGGCCTATGCCACAGCTTCGGGGGTGGCAACTCGGATTCTTAACCTGTTGTGCAGCAAGGGAACTGTTTTGTGTTTTAAAAAGGCATTTCCAGGAGTCCCCGTCATGGCACAGTGGTAACAAATCCGACTAGGAACCATGTGGTTGCGGGTTCGATCCCTGACCTTGCTCAGCGGGTTAAGGATCCAGCCTTGCCGTGAGCTGTGGTGTAGGTTGCAGAGGCAGCTCGGATCCCGCATTGCTGTGGCTCTGGTGTAGGCCGGTGGCTACAGCTCTAATTCGACCCCTAGCCTGGGAACCTCCATATGCTGCGGGAGCGGCCCTAGAAAAGGCAAAAAGATCAAAAGAAAAAAAAGGCATTTCCTGGGAGTTCATGTTGTGGTTCAGTGGTAATGAACATGACTAGTATCCATGAGGATGTGGGTTCAATGCCTGGTCTTGCTCAGTGGGTTAAACACCCAGCATTGCTGTGAGCTGTGGTGTAGGTCACAGACAGGACTCAGATCTGGTGTGGCTGTGGCTGTGGCATAGAACCCAGCAGCTGCAGCTACGATTCGACCCCTAGCCTGGGAACTTCCATATGCTACAAATTTGGCCTAAAAAAAGAAAGAAGTGGGGGGCATTTTCTGGAATCCCCTGGTGACCTACCAGTTAAGGATTCAGTCCCTGGACTGGGAACTTCCAAATGCCATGGGCATAGCCAAAAAAAAGGAAAAAAAAAAAAGCATCTCCTACCCCACTGTTAAAACCATGTTCTCTTTTATTTTCTTCTAGTGAATTTTTTTTAGTTTTGGATCTTATATTTCGCTCTTTAGCCCATCTAGAATTTTCGTATAAATACATATCTTCCTGAAAGTGTCATAAGATAGGGATCTTGTCTATCTGATTCACTATAGTATCCAGAATCTGGCACATGGTAAGTGCCATAATTAACCTGTTGATTGAACAACTAACTTCTCTATGAAGATTTATTTCTCATAAAAGGCAGCAGGGAGGTCGTTAATTTCCATTTATGTTTTCACTACACAAATTTTGGACACAAAAATGTTTAGTAAATCTGTACTAGAGTTTATAAAAGTTTACATCTGCACCCCAGCTTGTGTGGTTCACATGCTGCTCCCAGGCTGCCAGCCTGACTTCCCCGGCCAAAGAAAATGATCAGATAACACTGTTCTCAAGTATCAAAGCACTTTATGCACAGACATTGTTTGGGCTAATACATTATCTCCCAAAGTGTTCCTATGGTACAATTGGTGGTATGGAGGATGACTTCTGTGATACAAAAATAAAATGATTTTACTTGACTAATTGTGTTTTTATTTTTATGCCTTTTTTTTTTAAGGGCCACACCCTGTGGCACATGGAAGTTCTCAGAGCTACAGCTGCCAGCCTACACCACAGCCACAGCAATGTAGGATCTGAGCTGCATCTGTGACCTACACCACATCTCATGGCAACTCGGGATCCCTGACCCACTGGGCAAGGTTAGGGATCGAACCCACATCCTCGTGGATCCTAGTTGGGTTTGATAACCGCCGAAGCCACGAAAGGAACTCCCAACTAATTGTGTTTTTATTTTAACTTGTATAAAAAACTATCACTAGTCAGGAGTTCCCGTAGTGGCTCAGAGGTTAATGAACCCAACTAGCATCCATGAGGACGTAGGTTGGATCCCTGGCCTCGCTCAGTAGGTTAAGGATCTGGTGTTGCCCTAAGCTGTGGTGTAAGTCCTGGCCGGGACTTAGATCCAGTATTGCTGTGACTGTGGTGCAGGCCTACAGCTACAACTCCGACTGAACCCCTAGCCTGGGAACCTCCATATGCCAGCACTGTGGCCCTAAAAAGACAAAAAAACTATCACTAGTCCATGAAATCCATGGTTTCCATGGCTTCATCTACATTGCTTAGATCAAGACTAAACCACTTAAAATTAAAGAAAAAAGGGGAGGGGGCGGGGAGCCGCGTCTGGGGCGTGTGGAAGTTGCCCCGCCAGAGAGGAACCCCCGGCCAGAGCAGCGACCTGAGAAACTGCAGTGACAACGCTGAGCCACAAGGGAACTCCAAAATTAAATCAACTTAAAGAAAATTATTAAGAAAAGAATACTAAAGGAATATTAAGAAAATAATACTGCAGTTGATAAGAAGGAATGGCAAAAAGAGAGGAAGGCACAATAATGACTTCAGTGTGTAATAACCTGCCGCTGGAGCCAAGAGGCTTGGCCATACCCTACACCCCTCTAACAAAGTGAGTTACCATAGGTGAAGAAGCTGAAGTCACCACCTTCTCCCTTCCCAACAGAAAGCCAACTTGCCTCGGGATAAAAGGACAAAACAGGGAAACATAACTGGCCCCTGGCTGCGCCAATGGGGTTGCAGCGCGCGGGGCACAACCCCCAGGGTTAGAAGAGCCTCACTGAGGAAGAGCGGGCCACAGAATGAGCAGACTGACCCGCTACCGCCACTACCACCTCGCCTGCCGTTCCTCAGTCCTGGGCGAGGGTGTAGCTTTCACCACCAGTCTGTTCGGGAAGCGAGCCCCGAGTTTTCCTAAGTCTGGGTAAGAACTACAATAGGTTCGCAGAGTCCGAGGGTCGCAATGTAGGCAGCACAGAGTCGGGACACAGGATGCAGTGTTACGGACACCAGGTGAGGAAAGAAGGCAAGACCCGAGGAAAGCAGAGACGGGGGGATGCACGGTTGCCACTATGGGTTAGGAGGTGGGGAGCACGACGGTTTCCGTAGGAGCCCAGGGGCTAGAGGTCGCAATGCTGTGCAGAGAGGGAAAAGCGGAGCGGGGAGTTGGTTCCCAATACCTTAGCGCTACCAAAAAAGAAGGAGGAAGAGTAATCGTGGGGCCCCGCACACTCCCTGCGGTTCACTCACCCTCGCCAAAGTCCTTCCGGAAGTCCAAGTTCGAAGATGGCGCCGCCTGTCTGGTCGCCGTTTTATGACGAAATCTGATAGCTACTCTTCACTGACGTCCCCCCAGGGCACAAGGTAAACACGTGGGCTTGGTCGGGAGTTTGTGCCCTAGGACGTTTTCTATTAGACTATGTATTCCATAATGCAGCGCGGCGAGCGTCCCCGAGCCCTCTCCGAGCGGGCGCAGCTCCCGAGGACCGGCGGCAAAGGGGACGCTGCACGGCCTTATGGGAATTGCAGTGTCCGGAAGGGAAATCTGACGCCTGCGCGGTGAGGATCGTCGGGCCCCCGCGGTTCCCACGCGGCCTCTACCCGAGCCTCCGGAGTGCGGGTCCCCAGGTCTGGGCGTAGCTCCCGAGCGCCGAATCCTGGCTTTCTGTTGTGACCACCGAGCGTGTGGCGGACAGAGCCGGGCGGATGTGAGAGTCTCCCGGCCACCGCGGCGCGGTCCGAGCTGAAGACAGACTGGGAGACAAAGGAATCCTTGCCTCGGGCCGCGGGAGAATGACTCTGGCTTCCGTCACAGGGCAGCCCCCAGCAGATCCAGCCACTAGTGAACCGAAACACAATGAAAGGGGGCTTGGAGGAGTTCCCGCTGTGCTGCCGCAGCTGCGGCTTAGGTCGCAGCTGTGGCTTGGATTCGATCCCTGGCTGGGGAACTTCCATATGCCGGCGGATGTGGCCAAAAAAAAGGGGGGGGGGGAGGGAGAGAAGAAAGAAAGAAAGGGGCTTGGAAAAAGCAGAGGGAAGGAAAGGAGCAGAAGTAGAAAAGGGTAGGGTGGGGACGCTGCACTCCCTCCCTGGGAGGTGGGATGCGGGTGCAGAAAGAATGTAACAAACGTCTGCCCTTTCCTGAGGCACTTAAAGCTGTTTACCTGTTTTTAATTATCATGGCCGCACCCGCGGCATATGGAAGTTCCCCAAGCCAGAGATTGAATCTAGGCCACAGCTGCGACCTATGCTGCAGCTGTATCAGCGCGAGATCCTTTAACCCATCGCCAGGGGCCTGCCTCTTTGCCGCCTCAGAGCCGCTGTGGTCGTATTCTTAACCCACTGCAGCAAAGCGGAACTCCTTAAAGCTGTTTAAATCTCACAAGACTCCAGATACTGAGTAGGGGAGTTCAGGATATATAAATACAGACAGGAAGGGGTGGACTACACAAATCTTTATCTTCCCAGATAATCTCACCCTTGGCTACACAAAACATTTAAGAAAAGGACCGGCCGAACTAGAAAAGATTTAAAAGGTAGAGCAGGGACAGCGGGTTAAGGATCTGGCCTTGCTGTGAGCTGTCTGTAGATCGCAGACTCAGCTAGGATCCCTTCTAGCTGTGGCTGTGGTGTAGGCGGGCAGCTGTAGCTCCCATTCCAGCCCTAGCCTGGGAACCTCACTCAGTATGCTGCCTGTGGGGCCCTAAAAAGACAAAAAACAAACAAAAACTAGGGCAGGAAGTTCCCTGGTGGTCTAGTGATTAGGATTCCACGCTTTCACCTTTGTGGCCTTGGTTCAAGGCCTGCTCTTGAAGCTGAGATCCCCACATCAAGCTGCTGCATGCTCTGGCCAAAAAGATAGACTGAAAGCTGGCAAGACGACTGCTCATCCCATTTGCCTTAAGGGCCTAAAGACAAGCTAAGGCTGTGCTATGGCTTAGGACCCTCTCCTTTGTGAGAGTGCAAAACAGTACAGTTGAGGCTGCTATTCTCTTAATACTTTGGATAGACAGCTCTCAGCTTCAAGCGTTTACCTCTGTAATGAACAAATCTGACTCTTCTCCATCCTTGCCTTAGATTAGACTATCTTTTGCAAATTTTTTTATGTTAGTAAATTTGAAGGGGAAGGGATAAGACAGTCCATGGCTCAGAATTCAAAGTATACATAGGGTATAAAGTGAAGACTTCCACTGCTGTCTCCAGCCTCCTAGACCACATCCACACAGGCAATCAGTTTAGGTCCAAGATATTTTCTGTATTTATACGCATGTAAATACATATGTAGCTCCCCCTGCCTTTTTTTCTTTTTGACAGCTGCACCTGTGGCACATGGTCGTTCCCAGGCTAGGGGTTGAATGGGAGCTGCAGTTGTGGGTCTACGCCACAGCCACACCAACACAGAATCCAAGCCACCTCTGAGACCTACACCACAGCTCACATTAATGCCAGATCCTTAACCCACTGAGCGAGGCCAGGGGTCAGTCCTGCATCCTCATGAGTTCTTAACCAACTGAACCACAATAGGAACTGCAGGTTTCCCTCTTTTAATTCAAACAACTATACACATTGTTTTGCCCCTTGCTTCTTTAAATGAGTGTATCTTGGAAAATGTTTCATTTCTGTATATAAAAATTTTTATCCGTTTCGATTGCTTAGTACATAATTATATGAATGTAGTATAGTTTAATTAGTCCTCTGTTAACATTAGTGGATATTTAGGTGGTTTCCAGTCTTTTGCACTGATAAACAATGCTGCTATAAATAACCTTGTATCTAAGTTACTTCAAATGTGCAACCATATGGCTCCATAAATTCCTAGAGCCAGAATTGCTGGACCAAAATTTGCTATATTTGTGATTTTGATATATAGGAAATTTTTTTTTTCTTTTTAGGGCCACACATGTGGCATATGGAGGTTCCCAGGCTAGGGATCCAATCAGAGTTACAGCTGCCAGCCTATACCACAGCTCACAGCAACGCTGGGTCCCCAACCCACTGATCAAGGCCAGGGATCGAATCCACAACCTCATGGTTCCTAGTCGGATTCATTTCCACTGCGCCACGACAGGAACGCTGCAACTTCTTGTTTTCTTTCTCTTTTTTTTCTTTTTTTCTTTTTCTTTTTTTTTTTTTTTCCGTCTTTATGCCTTTTCTAGGGCCGCTCCCTCGGCACATGGAGGTTCCCAGGCTAGGGGTCTAATCAGAACTGTAACCGCTGGCCTACGCCAGAGCCATAGCAACACCAGATCTGAGCCGAGTCTGCGACCTACACCATAGCTCATGGCAACACTGGATCCTTAACCCACTGGGCAAGGCCAGGGATTGAACCCACAACCTCATGGCTCCTAGTCGGATTCGTTAACCACTGAGCTGTGACGGAAACTCCCAGAACTTCTTATTTTCTATTTTTATTTTTTCTTTCCAACTGTGCAAGTGTGGAATCTGGGGCATATGAAAGTTCCCAGGCTAAGGGTCAAATTGGAGCTGCAGCCACAGCCACAGCCACAGCAATGCTGGATCCCAGCTGCATCTTCAACCTAAGATGCAGCTTGCAGCAACATGAACATGCATCCTCATGGACACTATGTCAGGTTCTTAACCCACTGAGCCACAATGGGAACTCCTAGGCAATCTTTTTGTGTGTGTCTTTTTTTTTTTTTTTTCAGGGCCATGTAGGGAGGTTCCCAGGCTAGGGGTCGAATCAGAGCTGTAGCCACCATCCTATGCCACAGCAGCATGGGATCCGAGCCATGTCTGCGACCTACACCACAGCTAACGGCAACACTGGATCCTTGACCCACTGAGCCAGGCCAGGGATCGAATCCGTGTCCTCATGGATACTAGTCGGGTTCATTAACCATAGAGCCATGATGGGAACTCCTAGGCAATCTTTTGACTGATCTGTTTCTCTGCCTCTAATCTCTATGAGAGCTGACCCTGTTGAACCTCTGCTTAAATTTGATGACTGAGTGGTATGCTCAATATATAAAAAAGACTATGAGGTTTTTTTTGTTTTGGTTTTGAAACCTTCTTGGCATATGGAAGTTCCTGGGCCAGGGATCAAATGCAAGCCGCACCTGCAGCCTACACCACAGCTGTGGTAATGCCAGATCTTTAACCCAATGAGTCAGCCTAGGGCTCAAACTAGCAATGCCCCAGAAACAAGCTGGATCATTAATCCTCTGCACCACAGCAGGAATTCCCCATAATGATATTTATGAAGAGAGAAAAAGCCAAAAATTCAAGAACTACTCATCGTATGCTACTAGAAGTAACATGATAAATTCCTGAAAACTGGAATTGAAAGAATTAAGCATTTATCTTGCCTTTCCATTATGAATAATTCAGAATAATAACTAATAATAGGGAGGGATTTTTTTTTAAGGATTTTATTTTTTTATATGTATTTTAATTTTTGGGGGGTGGTCTTTTCTAGGGCTGCTTCTGTGGCCTATGGAGGTTCCCAGGCTAGGAGTCTGATTGGAGCTGTAGCCACTGGCCTTACCAGATCCTCAACCCACTGAGTGAGGCCAGGGACAGAACCCGAAACCTCATGGTTCCTAGTCAGATTCGTTAACCACTGAGCCACTACAGGAACTCCAGGATTTTATTTCTTTAAATTGAAGTATAGTTTATTTACAGTGTTGTTTAATTTCTGCTGTATGTAAAATGATTCAGATATATATACACACACACAGTCTCTTTTTTAAAATATTCTTTTCCATTGTGGTTTATCACAGGATATTGAATATAGCTCTTTGGGCTATCAGTACAATCTTGTTGTTTATCCTCTGTGTGTATAATAGCTGACTTCTGCTCATCCCAACCTGCCACTCCATTCCTCTCCCAACCCCCCCCCCCCCCAGCCCCCGGCAACCACAAGTCTGTTCTTATCCATGAGTCTGCTTCTGTTTTGAGGATAGGTTCATTTGTGTCATGTTTTAGATTCCACATATAAATGACATCATACAGTATTTATCTCTTAGTTCACTTGCTATGATAATCTCTAGTTCCATCCATGTTGCAGCAAATGGTATTATTTTGTTCCTTATGACTGAGTAGTATTCAATATATGTATGATATCCTTTTTTTTTTTCCTAATTTTTTTGTTTTTTTGGTACCATATCTTCTGTATCCATTCACCTGTCAAGGGATGGTTAGGTTGTTTCCATGTCTATTTTTTTTTTTTTTTTGCTTTTTAGGGCTGCACTCATGGCATATGGAGGTTCCCAGGCTATGAATCAGAGCTGTTGCTGCCAGCCCACACCAGAGCCACAGCAACACCAGATCCGAGCCAAGTCTGCGACCTACACACCACAGCTCATGGCAACGCCGGATCCTTAACCCACTGAGCGAGGCCAGGGATCAAACCTACAACCTCGTGGTTCCTAGTCGGATTCATTTCCGATGCACCACGACAGGAACTCCCTGTTTCCATGTCTCAACTGTTGTGAATAGTGCCGCTGTGAACACAGGAGTGGGATTGCTGGATCATATGGTAACTCCATCCTCAGTTTTCTTTTTTTTCCTTGATGATTAGCATTTTAGCAATATTATTAATATTCTTAGTTTTCTGAGGAACCTCCATGGTAGCTGCACCAGCTTACATTCCCACCAGTAGTGTAGGAGTTTTCTTTACTCCACATCGAGAGGGAGTTCTTTGTAGAAGATTGTCAGCTAGTAAATGTGGGATGATAGAATTAAGGAAAAAAAATTTATGATTTTGTGTCCTCCAATGAAATAATTCAGACAGTAATCAGCAGTGGATGAAACCATTAAATGAAAGTTTTTTGGGAAACTTTAAAACACCTGGACCAGAGTTCCTGTTGTGGCTCGGTGGTAATAAATCCACTCAGTATTCATGAGGACGAGGGTTCAGTCCCTGGGCTTGCTCAGTGGGTTAAGGATCTGGCATTGCCAAGCTGTGATATAGTAGGTCGCAGAAGCGGGTCGGATCTGGCGTTGCTGTGGCTGTGGTGTAGGCCGGCAGCTGTAGCTTCAATATGACCCCTAGCCTGGGAACCTCCATATGCCACGGGTGCAGCTGTAAAAAGCCAAAAAAAAAAAAAATTAAAAAAAAATAAATACCTGGACCCACTCATCACTGACAATGGCCCAACCAACCTGATGTGAGGCATATGAAATGCAATCCCCCTGTTCCTGAAACAAGCCAATACCTAAGAAAAAAAGGGGAAGTGAGGAGACCGTTTCTTTCGCTTTTTGTTTTTTTTTGCCTTTTCTAGGGCCGCTCCCACGGCATATGCAGGTTCCCAGGCTATGGGTTTAATTGGAGCTGTAGCCACCGGCCTACACCAGAGCCACAGCAACTCAGGATCCGAGCCGCGTCTTCGACCCACACCACAGCTCATGGCAACACCAGATCCTTAACCCACTGAGCAATGCCAGGGATCGAACCCGCAACCTCATGTTTCCTAGTTGGATTCATTAACCACTGGGCCACAATGGAAACTCCAAGACTGTTTCTGATTACAGAAAATTTAAGACATAATAACCACATGTAACATATGGAATTGTTTGGACCCTAATTCAAACAAACCAAGTATAAAAAGCCATTTTTGAGACAATCAAGAAGATCTGATTATGGCTAGGACCTCTGTAAGGAAGACTGTAACAAGCGTAATGACATGGCAAGCTTCCATATTTTTTTAGAGACATACTGAAGTTTGGAGGAGTAAAATGTTATAACAACTGGTATTTGCTCTAATGCAACTTCAGCAAGGAAAACGAGGGAACAAAAAGAAAGCATATGTGGCAAATCTTGATAATAACTGTATTTGGTGATAAGGAGTCTTTGTATAGTTCACTGTATTTCTGTGCTGCTTGAAATTTTTCAAAAAAACACACACACGATGCAAGAATCTCCATTTTTTTTTTTTTTTTTTAAGCTAACCCCAGTAGCTAGTCTCTCCCAACCTGGACCCAATCCAACCTGCCTTTGCCGCTTTGTCACTCATTTCCCGCACATGCCTCGGTTTAGCTTTAACCACACTACTTGATGCTGCAGAAGTGGCCATTTTAATGCCTATTCCGTCTTTCTGGTTATTTCCTCTGCTCATCTGCCTTCCCATTCTTTTCCAATTGGGAAACTTCTTTTCCTTCAAGGACCAGATGAGATATTAGCTGTGAAGTCTTCTCCAGCCTCATTAGATCTCCTGACAACATCCTTGGCTGTTCCCAAGGAACTCTGTTCTTACTACTGGTAGAATTATCTCATAGTGTAGGTATTGTTTTGTCTCCCTCTATCATCATGCGTGCTCCTTAACAGCAGTCAGCATAAAAAAATGAAGGGCAGAGTCTCTAGATCCAGAATGCCGGAGATCACAGGCCAGTTTAGTTACTGTGTTACCTTGGGAAGTAACCCAACCTCTCTGTTCCTTAGCTGTGTGGCCCCACAAATAACCACCGCTTTGTGCCTCAGGTTTCTCCTCTGTGAAATCTCACTTCATAGAGTTGTATTAATTCTCCTAAAGGCCTAAGAAAAGGACCACAATGGTTTCCAACACACGATAAGTACTCAACACTAGGGATACTAGATATTAATATACTGACATGTATTTAATATAAACATAAATGCATTAATTTAATATAAACATTAATAGAACAATAATACCAAAATACTAATGATAGGACTCTTATTGGCCCTCGTGATATTCCTCTTCGTATCTAGTTCAGTGTCTGGCACGTAGATGCCCAACACATGGCTGAGGATTTGGATAGTTTTTGGTCTCCATATTGATTTTCACTTTGGCCCCGAAGCATGGGCATGGAGCTAATCACCTGAGAGCCTCTCCATGCAAGTTTGTCTGAGGTTGGTGGCAGGTGCTAAGAGGGGCTGGGGAGTCTGGGCTCCTAAGTGGTGGTGATGACGAAAGAGATAAAAGGCAGCGGAATTGCTGAGTGTAGGGAGTATGTCATTTATTAACCCAGTGTTCCCCCACTCACTGGTCACTACTCTTGACTCGTAGGACAACAGGTACAGAACTGCAAGGGATCATCCCCAGCTCCGTGATCACCAGATCCACCAGTTCTGGGGGGGTCACATCATAGACCAGATTCAACAACCGCAGGGATGCGTGGTTCTGCCAGTTAGCCAGGGCCACGTGTTCTCCTCGCTCACACAGCAGATCGTCAGGGTCATCTGCAATGGGAGGCATGCCTTTTATGTCCTTTCCGAAGGCAAGTTGTAGTTCAACCTCCCCTCTCCCTCCCAAATCTTCTTAGGTCCCAGGAACCTTCTCTCCTGCCCTTCTGGGCCTCCTTACCTAGTTCGTTAGAGACAAAGGCATCAGTCTGCACCCGCTCACAGAACTTGTATGTTTCACAGCAGACCAGCACTGGCACGTTGTGGGCCCGGGCCACTAGGGCCAGCTGCGCCGTCCCTACCCGTGACATCACAGACCCATTGGCCAGGAGAGCATGAGCTCCCAATAGCACCTTAGAAACCTATTGTGGAGAGTAGAAAGGGGGAAAAAAGGCCATGTGTGATCAAGTGCAGATTAAGATTCCCAGCTCCTACCCAGGACAGCAGTAGCAAGACAATGAATAACAAATCCTAATGATGGCTCTTGGAAAACACTTGCCCATTGACCCAGCCTACCACCCACAGGAAAACTAAACTCTGAAGTCACTTTGGTCCTGTTCCTCCTTGATGGCTTCGCGTTCAGTCAGGTTTGTGCAAGAGCTAGACGTGCTGTATAAAAATGCTGTAGATGTTTTTCCTTCTAGATACAAACACGGCTATGTAATTCTAAGATTTCTAAATGGCAACATTGAGAGACGAGCACACGCTTTTACTCCAACTTTGGAGTCCCTTTCCTCTGCCCTCACCTCTGGGAGAACATAGGAAGCTGCAGGAATCAGCAGGTAGGAGACTGGGACCCCCACACGGACCAGAGAACGCAGCGTGTGCTTGCCCTCCAGCCGTGGCCGGCTGTCCACCACTACCACCCGAAACCGCCGGCCCTTCGTCCAGGCCTCCTGAAGAATGCGTGACACCAGAGAGGAGCTGGAGTGAATGGAGAGGATGATTCAGTTATAAATGTCAGCTCATTCCGAAAGGGCTCGAGGGCAGTCTCTTCTTCAGATCATTTCACGCCCCAGTTTTCTTGGTCACAAGGTCTGGCCCCTACCATCCATACACCAGGATCACATCTCCGTCGCTGATCTTCTCATAAGCAAAGCGTGAGATCGCCTGAGCTGCAAGCACGATCTTCTCTTGCACATACTGATCAATGGCTGCTCGAAGTTCTGACTTGGCCTAAATGGAGTCAGAGACTTAGGGAACAAGAAACGGACCCATCTTTCCCCTGACTGTTGTGCCAGAGCCTGGAATATGCGTATAATGATGGGCTTAAAGTGGGCCCAGCTCAAACAGTCCCGTCCCCCCCCCAACCCTTGACCAGGCCGACAGAGCACTGCCCCTCCTGGGAGTCTCCAACGTGTTTCTAGCTCTCTTCCCCAAGTGCATGCCTTGCTCATGCCTCATACTCATCACCTCCTCTTCCCGCTTGGAGCTGCTCACACCCGTGATCTCCTTGTTCAGAAACTTGATGGCGTTGTACATGCTCGCTGACAGGGGACGGCACTGAGTCAGGAAGCTACAACGACAACACTGGACATCGGTGCAACTCTTCACAACTCACAAAGCTTTTGCATTTAAAGACACTTTTTTTTAAAAAAAGATGGGAAACCAAAAATGACCATAGAGGCAGAGAAGCAAAGAAAAAAGGGTCCCCTGAAAAGGACTGATCAAGGTGGGGGATGGGAGTGGACAGGCAGGGGCTGTCCTTACCTGAAGTAGGGCTTTAGTTTATTCACCAGGTCCCTTGAGAGTTCTTCATTGGGTGGTGTCGTGTAGTCCTGAATCACCTAGAGTGTACACAAGGTGCAAATGCCCGCTGACAAAAGTCTCTGAAAGGGGGACAGGGTAAAAAGCTTCCCTGACAAAAATCTTCACGGGTGGAGTCACTCCCCGCTCTCCCAGAGATCGTGTGGGTGACAGACGCTGAGGGAGTGTTGGGGAAGGTGAGGCTGGCTCCTAAGAGGGAAGAGGACAGGACGTACCTGCTGCAAGGCACGAAGCAGGGCGATGCACCGGGCGTTGGAGCCGCTGACCAGGCCCTGGGAGTACTGCAGGCCGAGCCGCACCATGGCTGGGTGGATCACAGAGGATGGGATGCTGATGGGATGGCGGTGTCACACACTTTGCAAGGGAACTTGAGCACCTGCTGCCCACCTGCCCCTGATGAAAAGGAACCTCCTACCCTAGCACAGGCAACCCCACTGCTCTAGCCTTCTGCCCCGTGTTCATGCCTCTTCCCACAGATCCAACCTCGAGTTTCCAGTCGCTTTCAAAACAGGATGTCTAAAACTTCTCAGACTTAAAAGCTCATCGGACAACTTCATCATAAGATCCTACCTCATAAACTGGGTCAGAGAGTTGTGTCTGCTGTACTGGGGTAGGTGGGAGAAGAGACTGACTTTGGAGCCATAATCCTTTCGTGTTGGAACCTGGACAAAACAGGAGAACAGAACCAAGAGCCTGGAGTTTAAAACTATGGGATGATGCTGGGAGGGAAGGAGGCAGCGAGCCCACTTTGACCCAAATACCCAGCCTTTCCCAGGGTCTCCCTTTGCCTTGAGCAACTTTCCTCCCTCCATCCCATCTCCCTAGGCTCTTTCTGGCCACACACCTAACCCACTCCCTACCTGCTGTCGCTCGGGCCGTTTAACAAGCCTTCTCAGAAGTGTGGGCTCATCAACCTGGGTGTGCTCAGGTAGCCGCTTCACTCCTAGAAGAAAACAGACGTGTTTTCAAGACACCAGCTCATAATGAGAAATTTGCTTTCAGAGCTTTAAGGGACATCAAAAAAATTTGAGGTGGAGGAGAAAAGAGTAGAAGAAGAAACAGGGGGAGTTATGGTCGTGGCTCAGCGGTAACAAAACCAACTAGCATCCATAAGGACGCGGGTTTGATCCCCGGCCTTGCTCAGTGGGTTAAGGATCCGGCACAGCCGTGAGCTATGGTGTAGGTCGCAGACACAGCTCAGATCTGGTGTTGCTGTGGCTGTGGCGTAGGCCAGCAGCTACAGCTCCGATTCGACCCCTAGCCTGGGAACCTCCATATGCTGCACGTGTGGCCCTAAAAAGACAAAATCAAAATAAAAATAAACAGGGGGAGGACAAGGATGGGGAGAGAACTGGGAACCAAGGCGAAGAATGGGAGAGAAGAGCTGCTTTTCAGTGGGGAAGCCCTAGCTAACTCAGGAATGGAGAGTCAACAGAGGTCCTGAAACGATGGGAAAATACCTGAGGGGGTTTCTCCAGCTGTGCTGGGGCAGGACTGAGGAGGGGGCCCTCCTTGTTCCCCTTTTCTTGCCTGCTTCAGGGCCCGCTCAGCCTCTTGCTTCGCTCGCCGTTCAGCTCGAAGTTCAGCTTTACTCCGACCTGCTGGAATCTTCTCCTTGGCAGTGCCCAACTGACTGTCCGGTCCTGGCAGGTCTTTGGTCGGGCCTACCAAAGGTAGATGGAAGAGGTGCCCAAGCTCCAGGCAGGTACTATCTATGCCCCAACCAAAGCTTCTTTTCTGTTTATCTAAACTTTGTCTCTCTTCACTTGTTCCAACCAACTTTGTCCTGTCTCCCCTTCTTCTCTCCCGCCACATCCCTTTACCAGCTCCACAGCCCAGCCCTTTAAAAAAGCCCCCGCACCTTGACATTGGGCTGTAGACACAGCAGAGCCAGTTTCTGGTTCTGTCCCCTTTTCCTCCTTCCGTTTCTTCTTTTGCTGTTTCTTTTCTTTCCGAAGCTGCAGCTTTTCTTCTTGGGTCATCTCCCTCCCCCCTGCCTAAGACACAGACATAGAATATTGCTCTTTCCCAACCATTTCAAAAACGAATAAACACTACAGGATTCCCACAAGGTCCCTAATGCTCCTTAACTCTTACCAGCTACCTGTTACAAGCTAACAGCCCACAGGGATCGAAGCCTTTCCTCCAGGATCGCAGTCACATTACCAATAAGGCTTATAAGTTGACACTGCCTCCTGCGTAGCGCTTGACAGGCGGCTTGGGAGGGCACCCTCACTTACCCCTGGCCGAGAAGCAAGCTCCGCCTTCATCCCAGATTCCGAGTCTGCATCAGAAAACAGGGCACAAAGTGAACCAGAGAGGTTCCGGAAGGGTTTAGAGGGGCTCGTACTCGACGCAGCTGGCTGCTGGGTCCGCATGACCACGGCTCCTCCACCAGGCGGGAGGTGAGCCAGGGATCCGCGTGGGGACGCAGTGCGCAGCAGGATCAAAGGCGGCGGGAGGCGGGGGAGGAGAGAGCACGCACCCTTCCCGCAGAACAGGCCGACGCGCAGGGCGGAGTGCGCCCGAGACACCGCGGACCAGATTCCCGCGCGGTGCCGGAACCGAACGACAGAGCCGAGAAGGGCTCGGGGCCTAGCCGTAGCCTCCCGGGGCCTGGCGGCTCGCGTACCTGTTTGTGCGGCCGGCCCTTCACTCACCCTCGCGAACAGCCACAGCCACAGCAGCCATCACCCGTCCTAGGCTCCGCCCGCTGCAGTCACAGGGACCAGAGCGCCCCCAAGGCCGACAGCTGCGGAGCGCAGCTCCCCCCCCCGCCAGAGGACTACAAGCCCCGACGTGCTCTGCGGCTCCGCCCGGGCTATGGGTCGCGATAAGGGCCCGGGCAACCCTGGGTTCCCAATCCCGGCAGTAGGCTCTTGCCCTTTAGACTACAGTTCCCAGGACTCCCCGGGAAGCTGCGCCCCAGAGCGGACGTCTCCAGTCCTTCCCTCCTCGGATCTCAACGGCCCCCCCCCCCGCCCAAAAATGGCGAGCGAAGCTTCGGGGACGCGCTGAGTAGCGGAGGCGAGCGTGCAAAGCCACTGCGGCCCTCACAGTTCGGAGCCCGGCCGGGCCCTGCCGCAGGGAACATGCACTTTTCCATTCCTGAAACCGAGTCCCGCAGCGGGGACAGCGGCGGCTCCGCCTACGTGGTGAGGAGCGGCCGGAGCCCGGCCGGGCAGGGGCGGGGATAACGGGCCGGAGCCCTCCGAGCGGCCTCCGAGGTCTGGCCGCCGCCTTTCGGGCCTGGTCACTGGCCGCCAACTCCCGATGGCCTTGCTGGGAGCTTATATTACGTCTCAGATTCGTCCAGAGGTCTCCCCAGCTCCTGTAGGTCCTTTGTTCCGCCGCGTCACCTCCCTCGACTGGGCCGCGGCTACTCTGGTGGGCGTCACTGGCCTCTTGGGGAGGAAGACTCCAGCCCGAGCTCCCGGGTTTCCCCGGGACCGGTCCTTCTGCTTTGGGACCTGGCTCCGGGGCAAACAGACTGGCAACCTTCGGAAGATCTCGGCGCCTTACTCAGGCAGAGCTGTGCCAGGCAACTTCCGGCCAGGGTTCTCAAGGGGGTCGCCCAGACCGCGACCTTAAAATGCTTGCCTGTTTTTGTGTCCTCAGGCCTATAACATTCACGTGAATGGAGTCCTGCACTGTCGAGTGCGCTACAGTCAGCTCCTGGGGCTGCACGAGCAGGTGGGACTAGCACTCCTGCCTTGAGGCAGCTTCAAGCCCTTTTCTACACCTGGGCATCAGTGTCTCCATTTTCCCCCTCGTCGCTTTCCCGGGGGCTGTAGTTCCCTTTTACTCACTACCATAATCACTGCCATGTTGGATCTGGTGCTTTATCTTACCATCGTCTGACATTTCCAGGGGACTCCCCACGAATCTGCGCCTCTAACTACGCCTCCCCGTACTAACATCCTCCTTCCTGCTTCTTGGTCCCCACCTTACACAGCCTGTACACTGCCTTTGTCCGTGCATGGAGAAACCGACGACCCTTCCCCGCTCCACTGCCAAAGCACTTTCCCTCTGTCATCTGAGCTGCCACTTGAAACTCTCTTCCCTGCTCATACAAACCATTCACCAGTTTCCTTCTGTGTTCCTTGACTCACCTGAGTGGGTGTAGCTGTTCCAGTTATCCGTATGTGTCGATGATGTAATGTTTCTCTGTTCTCCACACCAAATTGTGAGCTCTGTATTTAACTCAGTACAGCGTCCTGGTTCTATTCATAACTGGTTGTGCAGCCCTAAGCAAGTTACCTGATTTCTTTGGGCCTCGGCTTTCACACCTGAAAAATGGATTTGTTGATCTGCAAAGTCCCTCTCAGTCCTAAGACACGTCGTGAACATACTTAGCCATTACTTAACTGTTTGTGCACACAAACCTTTCTTACAAAGCCCTTTGCTTCTTGTGAGGTTCAGTGAACACAGCCTTGCTAGATCATCAAGGTGCTCCCAAGACCCAGGCCCTTTACAAACTCTCCCCGTATTGTGAAGAGGCTGACTTCTACACCGTAAGATCGGAAAGAACCTGTATCTAGGACAGCGCTCCCTTGGGATGCTGCCTCTGCCAAAGGGCTCATTTCCTGGATGACCAGGGGACACAGGGGAGCAGGAACTGAGGCAGGGGAAGGAGAGCCCAGGAGGACATTATGAGTGTGTATTGCCTCTTCTCTTTTGCTGTGTTTGTGTGAAGAATTGTATCTCTTTCTCCACATAGCTTCGGAAGGAATATGGGGCCAATGTGCTTCCTGCATTCCCCCCAAAGAAGCTTTTCTCTCTGACCCCTGCTGAGGTAGAACAGAGAAGAGAGCAGTTAGAGAAGTACATGCAAGCCGGTGAGTGGTTGGAGGGAACTTTAGGCTGACTCTGTTGAGGACTCCAGGGAGAGACTCAAAACAGCTGGTTCTGTAGAAGGTTCTGAAGTAATTTCTAGATCTGGGAAGCCTCTTGTTTGATGTATTGTTTAATTACCAAAAGTAAATAGTTGGAGTTCCCGTAGTGGCTCAGCGGGTTACAATCCCAACTAGTATCCATGAGGATGTGGATTCGATCCCTGGACCCACTCAGTGGGTTAAGGATCCAGTTTTGCCGTGAGCCGTGGTGTAAGTCACAGATGTGGCTCGGATCCCGAGTTGCTGTGGCTGTGGGATGGACTGGCAGCTGCAGCTCTGCTTCGACCCCTAGCTGGGGAACTTCCATATGCTGCAGGTGTGGCTCTAAAAAGACAAAGTAAATAGCATCCAAGTGTTCTCTAGGTATCAGCAAAATAATTTGGGTGCTGCCATCTATGAGAAACACAAACACATATATATACACAAACATATATATATATATATATATATATATGTTGTCTCTTGAGGGCCGCACTCAACGGCATATGGAGGTTCCCAGGCTAGGGGTTGAATCGGAGCTGCACCTGTCAGCCTACGCCACAGCCATGCCAGATCCAAGCCACGACTGTGACCTACACTACAGCTCACAGCGAGGACGGGGATCGAACCCGCAACCTCGTAGCTCCTAGTTGGATTCGTTCCTGCTGCGCCACGACGGGAACTCCAAGAAACACTGATATGATATGCAGTAGTCTTAGAGTAATTTAGATCTGCGGGGAGAACTTAATTTGTATCTGATGTGCTTTAGATTAACATTGTTACTTCCCTGGTTCTATAGCTTGGACTCAACTAGATGGTAGCCAAGGGTGGGGCCGGTGAAGAATTTATGCAAACAGTGAGAGGTGAGGCCGGCTGGGAGATGTGACTGTCCACCATCAGCCCAGGAAATGGGGTCTGGGGGACCTATCAAGAAGAGAACTGGACAGCAGGGACAAGAGGGAATCCTAAGTTGGTAGAACATCATTCTTGTGTCCCCCACAGTGCGGCAAGACCCGTTGCTTGGGAGCAGTGAGACCTTCAATAGTTTCCTGCGTCGAGCACAACAGGTAAGGCTTTGGATGGGGCCAAGATTTAAAGGAAAACCCACGTTGGTTTAATGAGGTGGCTACAGAGGAGTCGTCCTGGCAGCTTTATGGAATGGGGCTTCTGTTGAGCCACCAAAATCAAGGAAACCCAGCCTGTAATTAAGCCGTTAAGAATAAAGGCGGAGGGACCTAGAAATAGACAGTTGGGAAGAGGTCAGAGCTGGACACTGAGCATGTTGTTAACAAGAATGTGCCTCCCGTTCCCACGTATGTTCACAACCAGGAGACACAGCAGGTGCCCACAGAAGAGGTCTCCTTGGAAGTGCTACTCAGCAACGGGCAGAAAGTTCTGGTCAACGTGCTAACTTCAGATCAAACTGAGGATGTCCTGGAGGTAAGGCACTGCCCCTCCTCCCCCTGCACCCCAGGTTCCCAGGCTCGGGGTGATTGCAACCACCCAGGATGATGCGCTGTACTCCCTTCCCTATCCTCAGGCTGTGGCTGCAAAGCTGGATCTTCCAGATGACTTGATCGGATACTTCAGTCTCTTTCTAGTTCGAGAAAAAGAGGATGGAGCCTTTTCATGTGAGTTTCTCTGGACTTTCTGCTTCCTTCTGTTTCCAGTAGTGAATTTGCCTCCTTGTCTCCCCCAAGAAGGTGGCATTTTTCTCAGGGCCTCTTTCCCTCAAGTCTAAGGACATTTTCCTTTCTTTCTTTCTTTCTTTTTTTTAAACTCATAGTTGTACGGAAGTTGCAAGAGTTTGAGCTGCCTTACGTGTCTGTTACCAGTCTTCGAAGTCAAGAGTATAAGATTGTGCTAAGGAAGAGGTCAGGACTGGGCTTGGAGGAGGGAGAGGGTGCTGGATTGGCTTATGGGGCCACGTACTGAGACAGAATCATCTGGACAAGGGGGCAGTGCTGGGTGTTTGTACCAGGCCTCCGGAGCTTCCTCCGCTCTATCACCATTAGCCCAGCAGTTCCAGAATGCTCCTGTTGTGCCCCTTTTCCATTCTACCTCCTGCCTTCCCCCAGCTTAGCCCCATTATCCGCTTTCCACCCTTTGGCCTCACAGTTATTGGGACTCTGCCTATGATGACGATGTCATGGAGAACCGGGTTGGCCTGAACCTGCTTTATGCTCAGGTGAGCTTGGAGCTGCCTCAGAACCCTTCCCCTGAAAATGACTCTGGTGACCCCCTCTGCCGAGAAAATCCCTCCGTCTTTACTCCCAGTTCATGGGGGAGTTCCTAGAACACTCTCAGGGTATCTGGCACAGCCTCTCCTCTCCCTGCTTTATAAGCTGATACGATCAAGGACTCGCTGCCAATAGCTCACTCAGATGTGGCTAGGGGTCAGGCTGGACAGAGGTAACCCAACACTTTTTTGCACTTCCGACTGGGAGCCCCGAACCCCCCCACCCCTTGTCTCCACTGTAGACGGTATCAGACATCGAGCGTGGGTGGATCCTGGTCACCAAGGAGCAGCACCGGCAGCTCAAATCTTTGCAGGAGAAGGTCTCCAAGAAGGAGGTGAGCCCTCCCTCCCTGTCTCCCTCCGGGGGCTGCTTCCTCCGGGCTGCCCCGCCTCCCCTCCTGACTGCCCCGCCTGGTGCCTGGGTTTCAGTTCCTGCGGCTGGCGCAGACGCTGCGGCACTATGGCTACTTGCGCTTTGATGCCTGTGTGGCTGACTTCCCGGAGAAGGACTGTCCGGTGGTGGTGAGCGCAGGCAATAGTGAGCTCAGCCTCCAGCTCCGCCTGCCTGGCCAGCAGCTCCGTGAAGGCTCCTTCCGGGTCACCCGCATGCGGTGCTGGCGGGTCACCTCCTCTGTGAGTTGGGGTAGGAGGGGGAGGCCTTGGGGACGGAAGCCTGGCAAGCCTGGAGCTGGGGGCATGGACTGGAGTGGGTCCGGGAGAGAGGGGGATTAGTCGGAATGAACTCAGCCTAGTCCCCTCCTCTGCCAGGTGCCGCTGCCCAGCGGGGGCACAAGCAGCCCAGGCCGGGGCCGGGGCGAGGTGCGCCTGGAACTGGCTTTCGAATACCTCATGAGCAAGGACCGGCTACAGTGGGTGACCATCACCAGCCCCCAGGTGTGAGCCCACCCTCAGGCCTCCTCTGGAGCCCCTTGCACCGTCTCTTAGATAGCCAGGTCTAGGGCTTCCAGGACTCCATGTGAGTGGGAGCCCTTGTCTTAGGGGTGCGGGGCTCAGGACGACCACTCTAGTCAGGCTGAGCCCTCTGCTTGCCCCCAGGCTATCATGATGAGCATCTGCCTGCAGTCCATGGTAGATGAACTGATGGTGAAGAAATCCGGTGGCAGTATCAGGAAGGTAAGCAGCTGAGTGGCTGTGCCCTCCCTGCCTTTGGTCCCAGGTGTCATGCTCCTCCCGAGGGAGGGGAAAGGATTGGGATTCCCAAGGGAGAGACCCGCCCTCATTAGCCCCTCACCTCCATCCCCAGATGCTGCGCCGGCGGGTCGGGGGCACCCTGAGACGCTCAGACAGCCAACAGGCAGTCAAGTCCCCACCGCTGCTTGTAAGTACCACTCCCTGGTCAGTAACCCAGCCCTGGCCTCACCTCCCCCAGTGAGGCCCCTAACACCTCTGCCTCCTCTTCCCCAGGAGTCACCTGACGCCAGCCGGGATACCATGGTCAAACTCTCAGTGAGTTTCCTACCAGGGTTGGTGAGGTTGGTGTTTGTAGAGGGTCTCAGGGAGGCTCCAGCCCTCTGACCCCCGACCCTGCCTTTATTACAGAGCAAGCTGAGTGCCGTAAGCTTGCGGGGAATTGGCACTCCCAGTACAGATGCCAGTGCCAGTGATGTCCACGGCAATTTCGCCTTCGAGGGCATTGGAGATGAGGATCTGTGATCTCCAGTGCCTGGATGTCTGCCCTCTACCCTGGAGGAATGTTCAGAAACTTGCCCTGTGCCTGTATCCCCCAAGCTGGGGGTATTTTCCTTTCTATTGTCCCCTTTTCTCCTCTTGGCCAGGGGCCTCCTAACCCACCTACCCTTCTCCCCCAGGGCTGGCTACACAAAAGATTGCCCCTCTCTTTTCAGAGCTGGCCCTCAATGCCAAATTAGCATTTAGTATTTTGCACAAAGTCCACGGGACCATGGCTACCTGCCTGGGGAGGAACTCAGCTCCCCTCAGGCTGCTTCTGGCTTCTCAGGGCCATGAGCCAAGGGGATGGGCAGAGGTCTGTGTACAGTCTGGCCCAGCTCCTCATCATTAAACTCAGCCTGATTGCTGCCTACCTCTGGTTCCCTCTCACTGCCCCTGCTCCCCCCATCACAGCTGGACTGCTGTGCTAAGGGTGAGGCCCAGTTGTGCTCGTGCCACTGCCAATTCAGCATAGACATGGCTTTGTTAGTGTTTCCTTTATTATAAAGCACTGAAATAAGTTAAATAAACAGGTACGAGGCTGGGCAGACCCCCAGCCAGTTCCTCCATGACCCTTGGGAGCAGTGGAGGTGAATCCAGGGCCCCTCTCACTGAGCTTATGAAGCGCATCAGTCAAGGCAAGGCCCCCTGGTCCACATGGGCCTTCTGCCCGTGGGGTTTGGGCTGGTCCATATAGTGCCTACGTTAGTCTGTGTGGAGCCCCTGGCCAGCGGGGGAAGAAGGAAGAAGGTGGCGTCTGGTCCATCTGTATAAAACTGACAGGAGGGTCAGGGCTCGTCCGTAGGGCCCTGAGGGAGAAGGATCTGGTTCAGGGTGAGTCTGTATGGAGAGCTCGGCTACCAGGGGCACCCAGGGCTGTCGGACCCCGAGAACTCAAAACAGAGGGAGGACTATGAGGTGGGGCCCAGCCCTCAGAGGCAGAGAGGCCAGGCCCTCCTGCCCCACCATGGCCATGCACCTTTTGGTGGCGTTTGTAGTTGTCCCAGTGGCCCGTGGTGTAGGCGCAGGTGGCACAGCGGAAGGGCTTCTCGCCTGTGTGCCGCAGCATGTGGCGTTTGAGGTTCATGCTCTGGTTGCAGCTGTAGTTGCAAAGGCTACACCGGAAAGGTTTGTCCCCAGAGTGGATTCGACCGTGACGCTTGAGGTTGGCCAGATTGCCACAGGCATAGGGGCAGAGGGGGCACTTGTAGGGCTTCTCTCCTGTGTGGACGCGCTGGTGCCGTTTCAGATTATCCAGATGAGCAGAGGCGTAAGGACAGCGGGCACAGCGAAAGGGCTTCTCACCACTGTGTGTCTTCATGTGCCGAGCCAAGTGGTTGGGATAGTGAGTGGCAAAGGGGCAGAGGCTGCAGGCAAAGCCTTTGTCACTGGGGCCCTGGGGTCCCCCACTGGCACCCCCTCCAGCCTCTCCTCGCATGCAGCGCCCACACATGGCAGCTCCCAGCCGACTCCCCTCCCCCTCCTCCAGCTCTTGTCCACAGTTCCGGCAGGTCCAAGGGAACAGCAGCTCTGGCAGTGGTTCTGATCCAGTCCCACATAGGCCCTCCCCTTCACCCCGCAGCTGCCCACAGTCCGGCAGGAAACTGGCACCGCCTGGTGGCACGTGGAGGCTCAAATCTGGAAGCAGCAGAGCATCTGTGGGGACAATGAGACCCGGGCTGTGAATCCAAGTACCACTAAACTCCCCCTGCCCGTGTCCCAGGTTCCTTGGTCCCTGGCTTTTTACCTTCAGGTCGCCGGGGCACTGCCCCCTCCTGCTCTGTGGGACTGGGAGGCCGGGCAGGACGTGGAGCACAGCAACGGAAGCCACAGGTCGGGCAGGGAGGAGTGGGGGGCCCCGCGTGGGTACGCTGATGCCGCCTCAGGTTGCCCAGGCTGCTGCAGGCAAAGGGGCAGTGGGGACAGCGGTAGGGCTTCTCGCCAGTGTGGGTGCGGGTATGTCGCGTCAGGTTGACGAGCTGGGCTGAGGCGTAGGGGCAGCGGCCACAGCGGAACGGCTTCTCCCCGCTGTGTGTCTGCATGTGCCGCTTCAGGTGGCTCGAGTAGTGGGACACGAAGGCGCAGAGGCGGCATGAGTATAGTAGCCGTGGGGGCAGCGGGGGCCCCCCACCCGGCCCTCCTGCCCCACAACACGGCCCCTCACCTGTCGGCCCCCCACACAGCTGGCAGGCTGGGCCTGGCCTCTCACCCCTGGCCTCCCCTGGACCCCTGGTTGGCTCCTCAACTTCACTCTCCGCACTTAGTGCCCGGCCGCCCCCAGACTCGTCGTCGCTCAGCCCGTAGGGAAGCCCAGGCCTGGCCCCCAGAGAGTCTCCTGGTGAGACAGATGAGAAGAAACATCAACACAGGGTAGGACCAGGCTCGAAACTCCCTTTCTCACTTGTGGTCTCCCCACTTGCTTGGCTCCACCCTTTTCTTCAATTCAATGGTCCTAAAAATTGAACATGAATTATCTACCTCCAAGCCTGTACTACTATAGTGATGACAGAGCAGAGTTGTACATAGATCCACTGAATGGAAAAAGATCAAGGGTTCACAGTGGATCACAGACTGAAATGAATCAATAACCAGTTAGGTAATTAACTGATTCTTGGGATAAGGAAATAAATACACAAGGCAGAAGCCTGAGACCTTTTTCTAGGCCCTCTGTCAGTAAGGACTCTTGGTTTTTATTTCAGAATCAGCTCCATACTATCTCAAGAGGCAAAATCTGGAGGGAAGAGGAAACAAAATAATGCATGTAACATCACTCCTAAGCCTAAAGGATAGGATTTTTCTCTTCTATAGATTCCCTCAATGACTTTCAAAAACATCCTTCATAAGTGGCATTGGTGGATAGGTAGTGTAGCAAATTAAGATGGGGTGATGATAAGATCAAAAGGAAGAATGTGGGAGGATACTTGAGGGTAGAGACTAAAACCTCAATACAAAAGTTTGTGCTGCGGATGAAAGAGAATAAGTACTAGCTTGAAAGAGGTTGCTTCCCTGAACACCTTAAAAGTAAACTCATATAAGGAATGGGCTCAGGAGCAGGACAAGGTTATGAAAAGGGCATTTGCTTTTAACCAGTTGTTTCATGTGACTCCTCCACTGTCCTGTTCATATTACCTTTGGACCAGGCCCCAGAACTTCACCTCAACAAAGTGATGGGCCATTAGGCAAATGAAGAACTCTAGCCCCAAACGAAACTAAACCCGCTCGGTAGTGGCAAGAAACGGTGTCTTGCTCACTGGCACTAAACTCCAACCTGCCTCCTAAAGGCTGAGGTTCCAGCGGTCACTAATCCTTAACCAAGTCTCCCAAACCCACCTTCAGAGTCTCTCTCGAAGCCCATGAGCTGGTCGCTGTTGCCGTCACCTTCCTCCTCTTCCTCTTCCTCTTCCTCAAACTCCAGATCCTGGCCTAGTAGCAAATCACTCTCCAACACCAGGGCCCCGGGTCCTTCGTCGAGGGAGTCTTCGGTATCCACTGAAGAGGCGAAGGGGCTTGTAGATTCTCCCTCGGGAACCGTGCCCATCATCTGCACCCAGGGTACCAGCCCTCGCAGACCCTACTGCCCGCACTCGTAGACCCTCTCGGGTTCCCTCAGTACCTCGATGGGAAGCAAGGAGTCCAGACCGCCCACCCCATCCCTCAGGAATCCCCCCTCCACCCAGACCTGAACCCACGCCACTGACCCCACCCCCGCTCCTCCCCACCTCGCGGCCTTTGACCCCTGACCTTTGACCCCCTCGCATTTCACGGGCTGCGGGTGGCTCTGCTTCCTTCGGGGCATCGTGACCGGCTCCAGCCCGACGCGCCTCCGGCCTGCGGCCGTCCGGCCCCGCCCCTCCCAATCCTGTCCGCCCGCCCTTCTTCTCAGGGCCCGCGGGCCGACCCCATGCAGCGGCGCGGGCCCCGGGCTGCCCCCGGCCCTGGCCCCGGTGCCCAGCTCAGGCCGCTCCCGCCGCCACCGCCGCCGCGTCCATTCATGGAGCCCCCTACCCCCCCTACGGAGACCAGCTGGTACCTCCGTACTCGCTTCCGCTTCCGCTGCCGCAGAGCCACACGGGACGCGTAGTTCGCGGAAGGCAGAAGGGGCGAGAGCGTCCGCAGCGTGACCAGGAAGTGATTGTGACGAAAGGAAGCGAGCGAGCCAATCAGGGACCTGATGGAACAAGAAGGGCAGGTCAAACCCTGCCCCTGCCTTTGGTTTTTAAGGGCCGCCAGGCCGGTTCCGACCCCTCCCTGGAGGAACGAGGAAGAACTCATTCCAGACTGCAGGAGCCGGGGACGATGTGCTGCGACGCCAGAATTGTAGCTCAGGGAGTTACAGTGCTCGGGCCCCCTCTCCCTTTCGTGCACACACACCCCAGGCAGGCAGGCAGGCAGGCAGGAGCACACACACCCACCCACATCCACCCTCGCACCCACACAGGGAAGGGTAGGTAGGCGCTACCGCTGGAGGTCAAGTAGGGAGTCAGGGCACCCTGGGCGGGTGGGCCGGACAGGATGGCAGCAGAGAAAAAAGGACACCACGGGCACGATTAGGTTTTGGCCTTTAGTCTGAAAAAGTGTTGATTGAAAGTGTACAACAGAGAGCGGGTGCAAGCGGCTGGGGGCCATGGAGCCGCCAATAAAAAAAGAATGTCCTTAAATAAAGTTCACAGAGTAAAAACCAGAACCACCAGTCCTTCCCTCCAACACAACGAGCACAGGCAGAGAACCGGCGATGAGCCCCAAGGAGCAAGGACGAGGCTGGGGAGGACAGCAGAGGCTCCCAGGCTGCTGTGTGGAGGGAGAGCCCTCTTTGGAATGGGCTGAGCAGAGCCACCCAGCTCCCCCTGCACACCTCATAACCACCACTGCTAAGGCTAAAGGAAAAAGACAAAACTCAGTCTCAGTCCGGAGGGCTCAGAAAACAGTCTAGGTGGGCAGGGGTCTGGACAACTGCTAGTCCCGCTTGGCCTTCTTCTTGTTGTCACTGTTGCCATTTTCTTCAGCCCCCTCAGTAGAGAGCACCTCCTCCAGTTTCCGCTTGCCACTCTCTGGCTGAAGCTCTGCTGTGTTTCGGGGCTTGAAGCATATGATGATGCAGGTCATGTTGTCACACCCTGTACCGTCCCCAGAGGTGTCTGGTGCCAGGCACTGATCCAGCAGCTACAAAAGGGATGGGGTAGCTCAGCTTCAGGGTTTGAAAACCTTCCTGGGAACCTAAAGTCCCACAAGAGGGCTGGCCTTGCTGAGACAGGATGGCAGAAGGAGGGAATGGGCAACAGGTATCACAAAACACCACCTGCTAGACCATGAGGCCTAAAGATAAATCAGGGAAATGAGGGAAAGTGGAACTTTCTAGTCAGAGTTTAGTATGTCAGTAATTAGTGTAGAGTCTGGTCTTAACTCAGGTCTAAAGAGAAAACCTTGGATACGCAGACCAAACACCCTCTCCTCTACCCGGGGACTTACCTCTTCCACGATGGATGACAATAACCGAAGCTCCCCATTTTCATCACGCTGGCTGATCTTGGATTGAATAAAGTCTATAACTTCCTGGCTGCTCATCACATTCCTGGGGTCAGAAACAACACTCAATCTCCTTTAGTCCCACCAAGGCAGAGTAGACAAATATGAATAGAGGTGACAGGTGGCCCAGACAACATAAACACCCACAGACACTGTCAACTCTGCCTTAGGCTTGGGGGTCTTGACACTGAGCTGCCTATCTGGGCTCTAATTCTAGAGCAGCTTGAGAAAAGGGGCTGAATATAGCCATTAGGATGACAACGCAGCTGAGAGCCCTACAAAAGTAATGCTATGGGCGGAAAAGGGAGTTTTAGGGTGTTTTGCCAGTGCTCACCAGATGCCATCACAGGCAATGACCATGAATTCGTGATCATCAGTGAGAGTCAGCACCTTGATGTCAGGGAGGGCCGAAATCATCTGTTCCTCAGGTGGTAAGTTCTTGTTTCTCTTATAGAAGTGGTCTCCTGAAGTAAAGGAATGGCTGGTTGAAGAGGTAGTAGTTTGAGCACTTCTCACAGATTTGGGTTTGAGGCCAGTCAAATCCTGACATTCCCCCCTGCCCTTCTTTTTTTTTTCTTAACTGGCCGCACTTATGGCATATGGAAGTTCCTGGGCACGGGACTGATTGAGCCACACCTGCAGCAACGCTGGATCCTTCAACCCATTGCTCTGGCCAGGGATCGAACCCACACCTCCGCAGCAACACGAGCTGCTAGTCAGGTTCTTAACTGACTGCATCACAGCGGGAACTCCTTGTTTCCCATCTTTACAAAGTTCCATAATCTAGTGGAATGTTCTTCTGGTTTCAGCCCTGTCAATGGGTTGCTGAACCTTAGGTCAGTTTTAACCTATCTTTCATCATCCAGAAATGATATAGCTATCTTACCTATTTCACAGAGATGTTTAAGGGACAGAGGTGGTAGATACAAAAGTACTTAGAAAGTCTTTCCCATGATTTCCTGGCCCTTACCAATGGCTCTGGAGAGGTTGAGGCCACCGTTGACTCGCCCGTCCATGGTGACCTTGCCACCAGCATTCTTGATGCGTGCCAGCTCCACTTCATCCTCTGGTTTGTGGTCATAGGACATGTCTAAAGCTTTGCCAGCCTCAGACACCACACAGCGGGAGTCTCCTGCATTGGCTACAATCAACTGCTTCCCTCGTATCAGAGCCACCACCGCTGTGGTGCCACTGTCAGAGCCAGGCTTAAAAGGAAGAAAGGAAGCATCATGGGCACTCCTAGACCCCAGCTCTACGCATTCCCATATGTTTTCTCCTCTCACTAGGACCACCAAGAGAGCTTTAACAGACAGGAGGAGCAGAGATTTATTCTCCCCAGAGACCACAGCATGTGGGACCCTCCCTTTTCTGAGATAATTCTACCCAGAAGACCTAACGCCTCTAGCAGAATAAATCCCTCCTCCCATGACCATGACTTCAGTGCTAAGAGAGGAAGGGAACCCCTCTCCCAAAATAAAATTCAGAAGATTCACCCTGGCCTCTTGGCTTTCCCAGATTCACCGGCCTCCTTCCCCACATACCTCCTCTTTGCCTTCCATCCCAGGGACCATCATCTCCTCTTCTTCTTCCTCATCCTCTTCAGCCTCCTCAGTGTCATCCTCGTCTTCCTCATTCTCTGCCTCTTCACTGCTGTAGCCATCTTCTTCCTCACTGCATTCCTGCCAGAGGGATGATCCCAGGCTACTGAGACTAGGATCATCCCCCTGCCCTTCCACCCAACTCACACTCAGAAGCAAGAGGCCCTGTCTGAAAAGAGATCCTCAAGACACTGAAAGATGCAAATAAATGATCATAATGGGAAAATGTGGGGGAAGGGAGAGAGGACTAGGATAGATATAGCTGATATCCTGAACCAGGTTTGGCGGTCACTAGCAGGAAGTCCTGGGGAAGACCAGTCAAAAGCGCCTTCCAGGTAAGATGACCAGAAAAAAGTTCCCAGAAAAAGAAACACCCAAATATCCAAAGTAACAACCACTATATTCTTGTTCTCTCTTTGGGAGACAGACTATGAAAGACCAAAACTAGATCTAATTGTTATAATGTCAACAAAGGCAGAGGTAAGAGGGTTAATGGTACCTGTGCTGGTGGAGGTAATAAATTCAAGAAAAGCTTAGACTATAGCTGGGGGATGATATCAGACTAGGAGATGGAAGAGTAGAAAGCTGTGCATGGCGACTAAAAGGGCCCTATCCACGACTTCAATGTCTGTCTGCCCTCAATGGGCCCTTACCTCACTGTCTTCCTCTTCCTCCTCCGCCTCATCTGACTCATCCTCACTGTCCTCAAAGAACTTGGACTTAGCAACTCGAGGCAGCTTGTCAGAGGCTGAAGAGCAGGAAGGCCCAGCCTCACCAGTGGGAGTGCCAGGCTCACCCCCTTGGCCTGCCTCAGTCCCACGTTCCGAGTTGGAGGAAAGGCCTGTGTGAGCCTTGGCTGTGGGGCCATTTTCCTCTGAAGAAGTTTCCCTAGATGGGTCCTCAGGTCCCGCCTCCCCATTGAGGCCCTGGGACCCTGCTTCCTCGCCTGTCCCAGCTCCAGATTTGCTGTGGGGAGCACCCTTGTGACAGTTCTGCCCATAGCGTGTCAGCAGCTCTTCAATAGTCATGGTAGCCTCTTCATGCAGTAGTGCAGCCTCCTCGTTGTCCACTGCAGGGAAGAGGCTAAATCAGCGCCCCCTTGCCAGACTCCTCATGGACTCAGCCCCTTACTACCTGCACAGCCTTTGCAACGTGACCTCCAACCGCCCCACCACCTCACACTCCTAAGGCTCATTTATCAAACCTCACATAATACTGGCCTCCTGAGACTACCCTTGGTCTTTGCCTTTCACCCTTCTTCTTAGTCAAAGGCGCACTAGTTACTATACGTCCCCTGTCAACTCTCGTTTTTTCATTGCTAAGTTGAAAACCCCATGCTGTGAGGACCCAGGAAGTCTACAGTGCTAGTCCAGGTCTGGGGCCCAGGCTTAATGACTGGCTGCTATGGCTAGGAGCAGCTCCAGTCTTGAAAAAAGATCACATAAACATTACTAGGAACCAGAAAGACCCCATCACAAATAACGAAAGATAATGTATACAAAAATGCTTACAATGGCAACACTATGCACTCAACAAAAGTTAATCATCTCTCTCCTTTTCATAACCACCTGCAATACAGGAGATTCCTTAACATGAGGACTTCCCGGGACCTAAGAAGGCATCTTCTTTTAGAATTAACTCATAAATAAAGAATAGTTCTTTCAAATGCCAATTTCCTCCAAATAAGGGATGCCACACTCACCATCATCTTCATCAGCCACTTTTTCTTTTTCATCCTCATCCTCAGTGGGTCGCCCTGCAATCTGTGCCAGCTCTTTAATGACTTCCTCAGTGGTCAGTTTGGCATCAATAGCCAAGAAGGCATCTTCCAAAGCCTGAATATAAGCAAAATAGTATGAGGCAAATGTAGGAAAAAGTACAATGGTACAATGAATTGCCTATAAAGAATCCTGGGCACAAGGAGGGGATGCAAATTAGAGTGTGATCTGCCACACTATGAGACGTTCATAGGCAAATAAATGAAAAACAGTTTATAGACTTGGGAATCAATAAGGCAGCTCTAAAAAAGGCCTTAACATGCTGCTAAGTACAGAATTCTTTAAGAAAAAATACAGTAAAAAGAAGCTAGGTAGGTGGCAGTGGAAAAGGAAAAGCCAGGGAATGGAAAACAAGGAAAGACTATAGAAGTAGAGAATGAATAGTGTGGGAAGACAGACCTTCTGTAGCTTGCCTTCTTTGTAGGCCTTCTGATCCTTGATGATGTCAGGAAGATATTTGGCACAGTACAAGGCAACTTCCTCCCCTAGAAAAAAGGTAAAGTCTCCCAGAGCACTGCTACTCATACACAGAAAGGGATACAATATCAACACACCTCACTAGGGTGAATCCTAAGGGTTGAGGAGATGAGTTATCTTAGAACAAATGAAACCTATTAGAAAGACAATGCTTTGGGAGTTCCCGCCATGGCGCAGCAGAAACAAATCCGACTAGGAATTATGAGGTTGTGGGTTCGATCCCTGGGTGGGTTAAGGGTCCGGCGTTGCCATGAGCTGTGGTGTAGGTCGAAGATGCGGCTCGGACCTGGCGTTGCTGTGGCTGTGGCATAGGCCGACAGGTGCAGCTCTGATATGACCCCTAGCCTGGGAACCTCCATATGCTGCAGGTGCAGCCCTAAAAAGACAAAAGACAAAAAAAAGAAGACAATGCTTTGCTAAGTTCTGACCCAGAAAATGGACTTCACCATCACCTCTCTCAGAGCTGTTATCAATATATCCCATGTCTTTTCTCATTTGCATACTTAGTTTTCAGTGAAAAAGAGATAAATGCTAATATAGGAAGAGGCTTCTTGGATTAAAGCAAGGTCCGGTGGGATTAAGAACCAACACAATATCCTACTGGGAAGGAATGGCAGAACAGAGAAAAACAGCACCAGGCAGGAAGTGATATCTGAGGACCAGAATCCTGGAAAGTAAAAGAACAAAGAACCCGGAACTGGGGTCCTAGAATGTTACCAATATGATCTGCTCAAGTTACCTCCATGTCCATCGTAGACAGAAAACATGGCTGTCTCGCTGTCCAGCTCAGGAATACAGTTGTGAGCATCCTAGGAAAAAGAGCATAATCAGTGTTTCTCAAGGTCAAGGGAAAGGCTTCCTTGTGCACCTTAGGTCATAAGGATCACTTTCACACTTTAATCTCACTAACCCTTCCCTGGCTGACCTACACGGCCTAGAAATAAGAAAGGAAGATGGGATGATAAAGTAAGAACAGTACAGGGAAGGGAGAAAGGGATGGGGGCAAGGGAGGGAAGGGGAAAAAGGAAAGGAAGGAGGGAGGGAAGAAGGGAAAGAGATGAATCAGGTCACTACCTCTGCAGTCTAGCAGCCTCAGCCTAGGAGATGTCAGTCCAGATGGCAGAATGTTTGGCTGTTGGAACTCTAGACCTGACCCTTTTGGATTTGTGGCAACTATGGGAAGAACCAGAATAAAGGATCTTTAAAGTCACTTCCAGACCCATTCTATGAATCAGTGAACTTCAAGGAAGAAAATGTTAGGGAAGATAGTAAAAGGGACCTGAGGGCATTACTGACCTGAAAAGTTTCTAGGAGATCCTAAGATAGCCTGAGCAACAACACCAGAAATTGGCAAAGCTACCACTTACTACAGCCACCACCCCACAAAAGTACCATCTAAACAAATTATTCTTCTTTTTTTTTTAAATAATGATTTTTATTTTTTCCATTATAGCTGGTTTACAGTGCAAATTACTCTCTTCTCTTAATGTTTAACTCACTTAAGAAGTTATTACCCCCAGGCTAGGTGGAGACATAATTACAAAAGATTATCTTTTCAACAAATAGTTATTAAACTACACTGTGCTTAGTACTTGTTAACTGGAATTTACCATGCCCCATTAAATCAGCCTTCCCACCTCCTTACTCTAGCTGGAATGGAGATACCATTTAACTCTGAAGGCAGAGCACACCTGAAGAGCAATCTGCAATGGCCCTGCCACACCAACATTTTGTTTGGGAGGCTGGGCTTGAACAAATTCTTCTAATAATGAAACTCTGCCACCCGAAACTAATATGCCAGGCTAAGCCAAAGTTGAGCCAAGACTGTCAGATCTAGATAAAAGGGTATCAGGCAGGAGTTCCCAGAAACGAATCTGACTAGCATCCATGAGGACACAGGTTCGATCCCTGGCCTCGCTCAGGAGCTTGGGGATCTGGTGTTGCCGTGGGCTGTGGTGTAGGCTGCAGGTGCAGTTCAGATCCTGAATTGCTGTGGCTGTGGCGTAGGCCAGCAGCCATAGCTCTGACTGGACCCCTAGCCTGGGAACCCCCACATGCCTTGGGTACGGCCCTAAAAAGACAAGACAAACCAACCAAAAAAGGTACAACAGCTTAATTTGCCCCATCTTGGAAAACAACCCAAGCATCCTTTCAGGTACTCTCTACAGACAAAAAGGATATAATTAGCTATTTACTTTGATTAATTATCCTTGTATAAACTTAAAAGGTCTCCTCTGTCTTTCAGTTGTTAACATTTTACATTTCCTGATTATATTGATATTCAGGAGATCTGAATGTAGTAGTTCTGTTGTCCCTAAAATAAGACTCTGCCTTTATTATACAAGTCTAAAAAATAAAATGTAGTTATTTTAAAGTAGAGAAGGAGAGCACTGAAAAGGAGCTACTCTTGTACTTCTGATTGTCTCCAGGAGAAAGTGCCCCAGAAGCTAATGTGCATCCACAGAAGGCCTTTGGTGGCCTATCTACAGCGATTACCACAACTGCCTCTTAGCCTCATCCCTAGGATCTAGACAACACCACACATCAAAGGTCATCATCATATTCTTCTTCTTTTTAGGGCCACACCCAAGGCATAAGGAGGTTCCCAGGCTAGGGGTCAAATCAGAGCCGAAGCCACTGCCCTACATCACAGCCACAGCAACGCCAGACCTAAGCAGTGCCTGCAACCTACACCACAGCTCATGGCAACGCCAGATCCTTAACCCACTGAGTGAGGCCAGGAATCGAACCTGCATCCTCATGGATACTAGTCAAATTTGTTTCTGCTGAGCCACAACAGGAACTCCTCAAAGGTCATCTCTTTCTCTCTCCATCTTCCAACCACTCCACCACCAGCCATGCTGACTTTCCTCCCCTCTAAGCTAGGGTTCATCTTACTGGGCCTTCCTCTCCTCTCACCAACATCTTAGCACCTACTTGTCTTTTATGACTGTCTTTTGCCCCAGCATCCTCTACCAGTGATTTCCAAATTTTAATGTGCCTGAGAATTCATTTGGGTACACGCACCCTTATGTTCACAACAGCACTATTCACAATAACCAAGACACGGAATCAACCTAAATATCCACCAACAGATGAATGGATTAAGAAGATGTGGTACACATACACAATAGAATATACTACTCAGCCGTAAAAAAGAATGAAATACTGCCATATGCAGCAACACAGATGCCACTAGAGATTCTCATACTATGTCAGAGAAAGACAAATACCATATGATATCACTTATATGTGGAATCTAAAAAATGGCACATGACCCTATGTACAAAACAAAAACAAAGGACAGACTTGTGGTTGCCAAGGGGAAGGAAGGAGGGAGTGGGATGGACTGGGAATTTGGGCTTAGTAGATGCAAAATATTACATTTAGGAGTTCCCGTCATGGCTCAGTGGTTAACGAATCCAACTAGGAACCATGAGGTTATGGGTTCGATCCCTGGCCTCACTCAGTGGGTTAAGGATCCCGCGTTGCCGCGAGCTGTGGTGTAGGTCACAGATGCAGCTTGGATCCCGTGTTGCTGTGGCTCTGGTGTAGACCGGCATCTACAGCTCCGATTAGACCCCTAGCCTGGGAACCTCCATATGCCACGGGAGCGGCCCAAGAAAATGGCAAAAAGACAAAAAAAAAAAATTACATTTAGAATGGATAAATAATGAGGTCCTATTGTGTAGTACAGGGAACTATATCCAAACTCATACAGAAGAGATGTTCTGGGTAGTCAGGACATATTAGTGAACAAAATAAAGACTCTTACTTCATTAAACAAAAAAACTCTTACATTCTAGTGAGGGATACAGACAACAAACACAATCAGTGAATAAATTATACAGCAGAGTGGTATACTCCACATAGAAAGAGGGTAGCGCTATGGAATAAAGAGAAAGCAAACAGGTCTGAGAGGACAAAAAAGCAGTGGGAGATCCTTGAGACACAACACAGTAATGGTACGCTACACCCATAAGAAACCACGTCTCTGCAGACACTACCTAGGTCATGCTGTGCGCGTCTTAATTAGTTTCAGCAAAACAGTTGTGTCACATTAATGTTGATTTTAATTCTGCTAATTTTGTAGTTTGGTTTGCTGGCATGGAATTTACATTCAGTTCTGTGTTTATACACACTTAAGTAACATTAAATTAAAATCATTTTAGTGAATACTGGAGTTCCACAAATTTCACTTTCCTTTTAAAAAAAAAAGTCCATGGAAGTTCTCCAAGATATTCTGTTACATAAAGCAAGCAAAGTGCATAACGATATATTTAGTAAGCTGCTTTTTGTGTAAGAGGGAGCATAGGAATAGATATTTGTTTTCTCATACTTTAATACTACAAGGATACACAGAAGACTAATAAAAGTAAACTGTGGGAGGGCATGAGGGTGCAGACAGACAGATGGGAGTAAGAATGAACCAAGGGAATGTTTAGCTTTTTCAAAAGTAAATTAAAATTTTTAAGACTCAATATATACTAAGATTTGAGAGGCTGGTGGTCCAACTAATTCCACATTGGGGGGGTGTCGTGTCTTGACGGCAGCTTGCAGAAGTTCCCAGGCCAGGGATCAAACTCAAGCCACAGCAGTGACAATGAGAATCCTTAACCACCAGGCCACCAGGGAACTAGAACTAATTTCACTTTTTGGGTAGAGAGAGAAGCAGTCTTCCTGTCCAAAACTTCCAGTGGAATAAAAGAATTAACTGGTCTTTCTCTGTAATACAATGCTAAATTACAGCAGTACCATCTATTTTGAACCCACTCTGCTATTAAAAAAAAAAAAAAAATCTTTATTTTTTTTCCTTTTTACGGCCGCGCTCATGGCATATGGAGGTTCCCAGGAGAGGGGTTGAATCAAAACTGCAGTTGCCAGCCTACACCACAGCCACAACAATGCCGCATCGAAGTCACATCTGAGACCTACACCACAGCTCATAGCAACACCAGATCCCCAACCCAAGAGCAAGGCCAGGGATTGTACCTGCATCCTCATGGAAACTAGTCTGATTTGTTTCTGCTGTGACACAATGGGAACTCCTCTGAAAAAAAAATTTTTTTTTCCTTTTTAGGGCAGCACCCATGGCATATGGAAGTTCCCAGGTTAGGGGTCTAATTGAAGCTGCAGCTGCCAGTCTACAGGTCTACACCAGAGCCACAGCAATGCCAGATCCTGCCAGATCCGAGCCGCTTCTGCAACCTACACCACAGCTCATGGCAACACCGGATCCTTAACCCACTGAGCAAGGCCAGGGATTGAACCTGCATCCTCATGGATCCTAGTCGGGTTCACTACCACTGAGCCACAACAGGAACTCCAAAAAATATTTTTGATTTATCTGTTCCTAACTAGATCAGTGATTTTGAAGCAGAAGATCTAGCATCAGTGAACATATGAAAAAATATTTAACCTCAATAGTAATCAAAGAAATGGACACTGAAAAAACAAGTAATTAGGGAGTTCCTGTCGTGGCTCAGTGATTAATGAACCCGACTAGGATGCAAGTTCGATCCCTGGCCCTGCTCAGTGGATTAAGGATCTGACGTTGTCATGAGCTGTGGTGTAGGTTGCAGACTCGGCTCAGACCTCGAATTGCTATGGCAGTGGTATAGGCTGGCAGCTGTAGCTCTGATTTGACCCCTAGCCTGAGAACTTCCATGTGTGGCAGGTGCGGCCCTGAAAAGACAAAAGGCAAAAAAAGGGAATTATCCTTTTATGCAAATTAGACTGACAAAAGATTAACAGTATCCAGCCGTAATAAAAGGGAAGATAAAAACCGATTCTCAGGGAGTTCCCTTTGTGGCTCAGAGGTTAATGAACCTGAGTAGAATCCATGAGGATGCAGTTTCAATTCCTGGCCCCCCTCAGTGGGTTAAAGATCTGGCATTGTTGTGAGCTATAGTGTAGGTAGCAGACAAGGCTCAGATCTGGCACAGATGTGACCCGAAGGTCACAGATGCTGCTCAGATCTGGCGTTGTTGTGGCTGTGGTGTAGGCCAGTGGCCACGGCTCTGATTTGACCCCTAACCTGGGAACCTCCATATGCCACAGGTGGGGCCCTAAAAAAAAAAAAAGAAAAAAGAAATTAAAATGAAAACAAAACCAAACAAAACCACACTCTCATATTCTTTTTTTTTTTCCCCCTTGCTTTCTAGGGCTGCACTTGCAGCATATGGAAGTCAGAGATGAGCAGCTGCCAACCTATGTATCCCACAGCCGTAGCAACATGGGATCCGGGCTGCGTCTGCAACCTACATGACAGACCAGGGATCGAACCTGCATCCTCATGGGTACTAGTCAGGTTCATAGCCCGATGAGCCACAATGAGAACTCCCACATTTTCATATTCTGACCAACAGGAATATAAACTAGTAGTTTTCCTGGAGGACAATTTGGTAATAAGCATCAAAATTTCCAATGTGCAGGAGCTCCTGCTGTGGTGCAACAAGATCGGCGGTGTCTTGGGAGCACTGAGACACAAGTTCAATCCCTGGCTGGCACAGTGGGTTAAGGATCCCATGTTGCTGCAGCTGCAATTTAGATCTGATCTCTGGCCCAGGGGCTCCACAGGCCTCGGGGCAGCCAAAAAAGAAAAATGAGAAAAAAAAAATTTTTGTTCTAATGTGCATGTCTTTTGATCTAGTAATTTGACTTCTAAAAGTTTATTTTTGGGGAGTAATAACACAAAGATACAAAGATATGAAGAATGTTCATTACAGCATTATTTATAATAAAAAACAATGATAACCACTGAAACTGACAGAGAGTTCCTGTCATGGCTCAGCAGTAACAAACCTCACTAGGACCCATGAAGACACGGGTTCGATTCCTAGCCTTGTTCAGTGGGTTAAGGATCCGGCGTTGCCATGAGCTGTGGTGTAGGTCACAGACTGGGCTCGGATCCTGAGTTGCCGTAACTGTGTAAGCTGGCAGCTATAGCTCCAGTTAGACCCTTAGCCTGGGAACTTCCATATGCTGCACGTGGGGCCCTAAAAAGACAAAAAAACTTCCATGAATAGATTAGATTATAAGCAGTACAACTCTCCAATGGAATATATGCAACTGTTAGAGAAATTATAAATATGTTTATTCAGAAATAAGTTCACAATATATTAAATGATAAGGAGTTCCCACTGTGGCTCAGTGGGCTAAGAACCCTACATAGTCTCCATGAGAATATGGGTTTGATCCCTGGCCTTGCTCAGTGGGTTAAGGATCTGGGCGTTGCCTGCAAGCTGTGGCATAGACCATAGATGTGACTCAAATCTCATGTTGCTGTGGTGTAGGCCAGCAGCTGCAGTTCCAATTCAACCCCTAGCCTGGGAACTTCTGTGTGCCATGGGTGCAGCCATAAAAAGAAAAGGAAAAAAAAGAGAGAAAGAAAAGAAAATACATTAAGTGATAAAAAGCAAAAAAAATTTTTTTAAAATCTGTATGTATATGTTACAAGTCTGAAAGATCGCCTGGCCCAGTAACTTCTACACACCATGGTTATGGCCAAAAAAAACCAACAAACAAACAAAAAAAACCCTTAGTGGAAGGTGAGATTTATCTCCTACTTTTCCAGATTTTTATTTTTGTACAATTAGCTACACTGTTTCATTCTGAATAATGACAACAAAATAAACCTATGAATTATCCTTAAGCTGCCAAACTTTCATATACTACATGATCTCTGCCAAACTATCTCTTAGTGTGCCTCAATTTTACCCTCTATGATACGGAATAAGAATATCTACATTTGGAGTTCTCTTGCAGCTCAGCATGTTAAGGATAGGCATTGTCACTGTAGCGCCTCAGGTCACTACTGTAGCATAGGTCTGGCCTAGGAACTTCCACATGCTCCAGGTACAGGCAAAAAAAAAAAAAAAAAAGAATATCTACATCACTTATATCAGCACAACACTATCGTGTGAGGATGATGTAAAACACGTAAGAATTCTTTATAACTGGAATGTAATATATATTTATTCTGCTCTGAAATTTAGCACCTGGTTTACATTTGTTTTCTATCTTCTTTTTCTCAAAGAGGAAAATGCCCACCATAAAGATTCATCTTACGGTTTGAGGTCTCAGTTCTTAGAACTACACCACATTACCTTCTCTTCCTGGGGAGACCGTGGATCTCTATCACTTTGGATCTACATCCAGGAGGAACTGCTCTACCTTCTTTACCCATGTCTTTCTGTCCCTTCTGAACTAGAGCTAAGTGTTCCAACACTGTCTCTTAGCAGTCTAGAAAAACTCATCCAACCTTGCATAACCTGACCAACTGCTTTTTTTTTAATCCCTGAATCAGAACCACTAAGTATCACTAGTCATAAAATGTCAGGAAATCACATTGATTATAGTCACTATTTACATTTGGGTTCCCCCCTCTATTTTGCATCGACTCTTAAATATATATATATTTTACATATAATAAAGGGCCACACCCACGGCATACGGAAGTTGCCAGGCCAGGGATCAAATTGGAGCTACAGCTGACAGCCTACACCACAGCCATAGCCACTTGGCATCCAAGCCGCATCTGTGACCTACTCCACAGCTCACAGCAATGTCAGATCCCCAACCCACTGAGCAAGGCCAGGGATCAAACCCACATCCTCATAGTCAGATCCATTCCCACTGTGTCACAACGGGCACTCCCACTCTTAAATATATTAACCCCAGCCAGTCACTAACCTTTCCCATACAATTCAAGTTCTCAATGCTATTTTCCTCTGATTCTTAGCAGATGAACTAACCCCTTACTTTACTCAAGATCAAGGTCATATTTCAAGATCTACTTCACCTTCCCTATTCTAACTCAAAACTCCTAACTTCGCCTTCACTTCTACCTCAAAAGCAGTATTTTTCCTTTTTCTAGATTAACATTTCCTCTTAAACTCAAACCCTTCTTCAAAATCATACTTCACAGAGCAGGCAATACTGTCACAGCAATGCAAATAGCCATTTTGCAGGCTTCATTCTCCCCAACCATTGTATGTAATTAAATAGTACAAACCATGTCAACTTTCTTGAAAGTTCTCTTGGGTTCTTTGAAGAAGTGTAGTTCCATTCTATGTTTCTGTAAGATGTCTTTTCTCCACCTCAAACTTAACATATGTAAACAGAGACTCAGCAGTCTCTAAAAAATTAGAGCCTCCCCTACATGTCTTATTTCTGTCACTGAAATCTTAACTCTCCCAGGCGACACCTAATATCAGTCCTCCTTGACTTCCTGGCAGTCTTTCAACGTCCATCACTGAGTCCTGCTGACTTTTCCCTCATAACTCATAACTCTGATCCTGGACTACTTTACTCTTAATATTTTAACCCTTCTCTTGTCATTACTTTCTATCCCTTGTAATCCAGCCTATACACATCTATCTAATTGCCAGATTAATCTCCCTAACCTTTAATTCCTAGGACCTTCAATGGACACTACTACAACAGATTAATTCCATACAATTTGCTGGCAATTTAAGGCACTCAATATATTCATTCCTATCCATCTCTACAACCTAGTCTCTTTAACTTGTGCCATTCCCCAAAAGAAAATACCCCGCTCTTGACAATGACCACCCTATGCCAGCAAAGTAGTAAGCACGCCTGCCTCAGTCTTTCCTCCTATCCTTTTTTCTTCTTCTTTTCTTTTTTTGTCTTTTTGTGTCTTTTTAGGGCTGCACCGTGGCATATGGAGGTTCCCAGGCTAGGGGTCCAGTCGGAGCTGTAGCTGCCGGCCTACACCACAGCCACAGCAACGCCAGATCCAAGCTGCGTCTTCAACCTACACCACAGCTCATGGCAACGCCAGGTCCTTAACCCACGAAGCAAGGCCAGGGATTGAAACCCGAAACCTCATGGTTCCCAGTCAGATTTGTTTCTGCTGTGCCACGACGGGAACTCCCCAGTCCTTTCTTCTAATACTTGTTCTTCTTCCACTTTCCTCCTCCCCATGTTACCTATAAATACTCTTTCCTGAAGACCAAGTTAGTGTCACCACCTTCAAGAGATCTTTTTTCTTTGTGCCCATGCCCATGGCATGTGTAAGTTCCCAGGCCAGAGACTGAACCTGAACCACAGCAGTGACAATGCTAGGCCACTAGGGAACTCCCAAGAGATCTTCCTTAATCATACCAATACTCTGTGATCACTCCCCCATCTGAACTCTTTTAGTATTTACTGCCTCTACCAATAATTTGGCACTCAGCATATGCTATCTTATATTGGTATCCAACATTCCATAGGAGAAAATGGGAGTCTTAGGTCCAAAAGAACATGAAAACAGACTGTCTTAAGTTTCTTTATAGCTCTGGGGCCTAACACTATGTTCTGTAAATAGCAGAACTTCCATATTTGCTTATAATGATAAGTTCCCAGTTGCCTCAGAACAAATATCTTAAGAGATAATTCCTTTATTTACTACCCTAAACCTAGAGATGTATCATAACACAATAATCATTGACATGGTCTGGAAGAGATGATACTAAACCATATACCATAGCCTCTTCTGATTTTCCAGACAAGCAATATGTCTATTAATTTCTTTTTAACTTTTGGTTTCATTTTTATTGTGATAAAATGAACATAACATAAAACTCACCATTTTAACCATTTTTAAGTGTACAGTTCAGTAGTATTACATAAATTCACACTGTTGTACTACTATCACCACCATCCATTCCAGAATTTTTGTCTTCCAAAAAAATTGGGTGGGTCTGTTACTAATAAAGGCCTGGTTACCTTTCCTGATATGAATCTCCTAAGGTTACTGTGTCACTGGATCAACCGTTTAGATTTATGATAGTTAAATTTATCATCTGTGTCTTTCAATTCAAGAAAAAAGTGGGGGAGTTCCTGTTGTAGATCACCAGTAACGAACCCAACTAGTGTTCATGAGGATGCGGGTTCAATCCCTCACCCCGCACAGTGGGTTAAGGATCCAGTGTTGCAGCTCAGCTCTGGCGTTTCTATGGCTGTGGCACAGGCTGAGCACTGCAGTTCTGATTTGACCCCTGGCCTGGGAAGTTCCATATGAGTGGGTGCAGCCCTAAAAGGGAAAAAAAAAAAAAAAAGAAGACAGTTGGGAAGGGACTTACATACACTGAATGTTTTGTGTCACCCTAAAATTCGTATGTTGAAACTTCATCCCCAGTGTGATAGTATCTGGAGGTGGGGCCTTTGGCAGGTAATTAAGTCTTGAAGAAAGAGCCCTCATAAATGAGATAAGTGCCCTTATTAAGAGACCCCAGAGAGCTCCTTTGACTGTGAGGACATAGCTGGAACACAGCCATCTATGAACCAGGAAGTAGGCCCTCTCCAGACACCTTGATCTTAAACTTCCCAGCAGGGTTTCAAAGAGGTTTGTTTTTTTTTTTCCCCTTATTAGGGCCACACTACAGCATATGGAAGTTCCCAGGCTAGGGGCCAAATAGAGCTAAGCTGCCAGCCTACCAGCTTGTGGCAACACTGGATCCTAAAACCACATCCTCATGGATACTAGTTGGATTCTTAACCTGAGCTACAGCGAGAACTCCTCACAGAGTTAATTATACACCCATGTTCAGGGCAGCTTTATTCACAACTGCCAAAAAGTAGAAACAACCCAAGTGTTCAACAGATGAATATATAAACAAAATACAGTATCCATGTACAATGGAGCATTATTTAGCCTTAAAAAGGAAATTCTGACACATGCTACAACATGGAAGAACTTTGAGGACATTATGCTAAGTGAAATAAGCCAGTCACAAAGACAAATCTGTCTATATGAGGTACTTAGAGCAGTCAAATTCACAGAGACGGAGGAATGCGGAGTTGTTGCATGGGTAGTTTCAGTTTTGCAAGATAAAAAAGAATTCTGGAGATTGGCTGCACAACAATGTGAATGTACTTAATACTATTGAACGGTACGTTTTCAATGATTAAGATGGTAAATTTTATGTTATGTGTACTTTACCATACAAACATCCTATAAAGAAAAGCCCAGTCTCAGATGGCATCACTGTGAGTTTTACCAAATATTTAAGGAAGAATTAATAGTAATTCTCCACAAACTCTTCCAAAATACAGAAGAGAGGGTAACACTTCTCAAGCTTATTCTATGAAGCTAGTATTATCCTGATACCAAAATCAGACAGACATTACAAGGAAACTATAGATTTGGAATTCCCTGATGTCTCAGCAGGTTAAGGATCCACCATTGTCACTGCTGTGGTGAGGGTTACTGTTGAGGCGAGGATTTGACCCCTGGCCCTAGAACTTCTGCATGCCACAGGTGCTTCCCCACCTCCAAAAAAACCCTATAGACTTAATATTGCTAAGATAGTAACACTCATCAATTGATCTACAAATTCAGCACAATCCCCATCAAAATTCCTGGTGCTTTTTGTACAGAGATTGACAAGCTGATCCTAAAGTTCATAGAAAAGAACAAGAAAAAAAGACTAATACTTCCCAACTTCAAAACTTACCACAAGACAGTGTGGTACACAGATCAATGGAATGAAATTAAGAGTCCAGAAATAAACCCTCATATTTATGGTCAATTGATCTTAAACAATGATGCCAAGATAATTCTGAGGGAAAAGAACAATCTTTTAACAAATGCTGCTGGAACAAACATATCCAGAAGCAAAAGTAAAAAGCTGGACCCCTTCTTTACACAACAGACAAAAATTAACTCAAAATGGATCACAGACCTAAATGTAAGAGCCAAAATTACATTACAAAAACTCTTAATAGATAAACTGGACTTCATCGAAATCAAATTTTTTTTTGCTTCAAAGGACACCAATAAGAAAGCAAAAGAGGCTCCTCATAGCATGGGAGAAAATATTTGCACATACTATCTGCTAAGGGAGTTCCCATTGGGGTGCAGAGGAAATAAATCTAACTAGTATCCATGAGGATGTGGATTCAATCCCTGGCCTTGCTCAGTGGGTTAAGGATCTGGCATTGCTGTGAGCTGTGGTGTAGGTCACAGAGGCGGCTCAGATCTGGCAGTGCTGTGGCTGTGGCACAGGCCAGCAGCTGTACCTCCGATTCCACCCCTAGCCTGGGAACTTCCATATGCTGCAGATACAGTCCTAGGGAAAAAAAAGCGAAAAAAAAAAATCATATCTGACAAGAGACTTGTCCAGAGTATATATTAAAAAAGAGAAAGAAAGGAAAAAAACCCTCTTACATCTCCATAAAAAGACAAAAGAGAAAGCCCAAATAAAAATGAGCAAAGGATCTGAATAGACATTTCTCCCAGGATATATAAATGGCCAATAAGCACATGGAAAGTGGCTCAAACATCATTAGCCATCATGGAAATACCATCAAAACCACAATGAAACATTATTTCACACCCACCAGAATGGCTGTAACTGGGGGAAAAAAAAGAGATAACAGGTGTAGGTAGGATGTAGAGAAAATGACACCCTCATATATTGATGGTAGAAATGTAAAATTGCACAACTACTTTGAAAAATAGTTAAGCAATTCCTCAAATGTTAAACATGGAGTTGCTATATGACCCAGCAATTCTACTCCTAGGTATAAACTCAAGAGAAACAAAAACTTATTTCAAAGAGGGAATAATAACAGGCTTTTAAACTTGAAAAACTTGAACATGAATGTTCATAGCATCCTTATTCATAATGATCAAAATGTGAAAATCCAAACAGCAACTGATGAGTGGATAAAGGAAACGTGCGTACAACAGAATATTATTCAGGCATAAAAAGGAATGGGGTAATGATTGATTCATGACACAACACGGATGAACTTTAAAAACATTATGTTTAGCAAAAGCAAGAGAGAAAAGGTGATATATTTATATCCAATGTTCCGAACAGACAAATCCATAGGACATGTAAATTAGTGGTTGCTGGGGTTATAGGAGGAGACATAGGGAGTGACTGGTAATGGTTACAAGGTTTCTTTTGGGGGTGATGAAAATATTCTAAACCGTTAGTGGGTCATGGCTACACAATTCTGTGAATACATTAACTAATGAAATGTACACTTTAAATGGATATGGTACCTGAAGTATACCTCAACAAAGCTGTTTAAAAAGGGACCTATATATATGCTTTAAAGTATGCCTTAAGTTCAATTCTAAAGATCTGTGCTTCCAGACAGCACACTTTTAATGGCAGCTAACAATGGCAAGAACTACTAACCAGGTATGTCAAACTCCTATACTCAAATTCAAGCCCTTACCTCTCCAAGTACAACTCTTAAGATGAAAACCCAACAGAGGTTCAAAGGTTGGGAAGCAGTATCAACTACTGCTTGGGGACTGGTCAATAAATAATTTATGTAAAATACTCTTCATACACTGAAAAATAAGCTCTGATTATAACATCTAGTTGCTTGAGAACTTATAAAGGAATAGTATAGTAGAAAACAATTTCCTCCATATTCATGGACATAGACTTGCTATCATTTCATACTATATTTGAATTGTGAAGATTAGGTACTGCATGCCAATCAAATGAAAAAAAAAAAAAGCCCTTTTATGAAAGTTACTTAACTGCATCCTAGACAAAGGAATTCTGATCTGGTTCAATAAGTAAAAAGTGCTTTAAGGTACAGAAATGAGACACTAATCTGGGGAAGAGACAAATACTCTTCAGCCTCAGATGTCTTCTCTCAAGTGGAATCCAAAAGCATGCTTGTGGTATCTCATTTTATATTTCTCCTATTAATATAATGATTGAAACTATCATGCACGTATCTTAACTTTCTGCTCAACATTATCTATATTCAATTCTAGATAATCTTCTATGACCATTAATTAGCCAGCTTCTATACGGCAATTAAGAGCTAACCTACTCCAAATTATACTCTAGGTATTAATGCTGCCCTTTAAAAAAGGGGAAAATATTATATATATAAAATTCCTAATTTCCCATAGGGAGCAATTCTGTAACTTCCAGAGAACCTCATAACCAAAAACTAAAAGTACCCTAGTCTCTTTAAGACTACATCAACTAAAAGTGTTTTCAAATTGGACTTCTCATTAGCCACCAAAAACTCAGAGCCTTTCCAAATATATTTCTCAGGCACCCTTCCACAACCTACCTGTTAACTCCCAAAATACATACCTCAACCAGCTTGAGGATCACTCCAAACCATGGAGAAGGAAGAAGGGAAGGGGACATCAACTGTGGTATTTTGATTACCCCTCCTCAAAACACCCTGGTTCCACAGCAAGAGGGGCTAGAGAGAGGCAGAAAGTATAAAATGCCAGCTATTGATAGTTGCCATCCTTGCCTCAAGAGAAAGGATAAAATAGTACTCTCTTAGCCTGAATCTATGCATCAGTCAGGCTTTTAGCAACCTTTATAATGTGCATTGGTGTGATAAATGTAGCTCAACTAAATCATTAGGACCAAGCAAATTAAGGTCAATAGAATTAATAAGTGGAATTTTAAGTCCTAAAGGTTAAGAGGAACAGGAGTACACTTTCCAAAAAGATTAAGACTCACTCAAGAGGCTAGAAGTCCAAGTTATTTTCTTGCCATAGCAAAGAAACTGTTATACTTAAGGGAGAGAGAAAATAAAGCCAGAAGCAAAAGTATCATTGCAGCAGAACAGGATCCCATATAGGACTTGAAGTGTATTTTATTAGATATATTTAACTATTTAAACAAAAGTAAAATCAAATACTGCATAATAAGATTTTGAAACCCTAAGTGGTTATCTCCCAGGAGGAAGATTAGAATCTAAGGAATAGTCTAGTAAGATCTCTACAAACTAAACTGCCTCTGATGAAAACAGTCATGTTCTAATTACTAGAGGAGGAACCAAAAATGAAGGGAAATGCCCTGCAGAGAAGAAGCAAACAGTACAGAATCACTGGGCAAACAATTTGGAAAATTGAATATCCAAGCAACTCAATTTATAAAGAAAACTAGAAAGAGTAACAAAGAAATGGAAAAGCCACAGCAGAGAGGAGAGTCGAAAATACTGAAGAAGAAACCTGAAAGAAAAGCTTTATTATGAGATGAGACAGTCACCTCAAATCTTACCAAATTAACAGAAAATGTCATAGAAACAGAACTCCAAATCACCAGCTAATCCCAACCCCAGCCTTTAATTAAAGCTTTCCTTTGGAAGCTTCACCCAGATATTCCTACAAGTCAGACAATTACATTTACCAAGTACTCAGTAAGCTCAATACTGTGCACCACAGTCAAAAGTGAAGGCTTTACCTCAGCCTGACACAGAGAACAGTGCAGCAAGAGTCTTGAACCATTTCCATCCTACAGATCTTTCCTCCAAGGCACAAGTATCCTAATCTCTCCCAGCCTCAATTTCTGAGCAGTAAAGGGTGGGAGCCAATCTTAGTGAGATAACTATAGGATCCTCTCCATTCCGGAAATTTTACACCTAATGATAATGTCTCCTGTGGGTTCAAAATTTCACTTTGAGAACAAACCATTCAAGTTTACACTGTCATTCCAGAGCTAACCACAGGGAGGAGTGAGGGATTTGAAGAAATTCCCAAGGGAGACAGTATTTGCTGCTACCTGAAGCCCACCTAGTAAATGGATCAACCCTCAATCCCAGACAGAATTATGAGCATTTCCCTGGCTCCTCTGCCTAGATCTCCCGGTACTCTTCACAAAAACATGTCACACGTCTTTCCCCCTTCCCTTCCTACCATAGTTTTCTCCATTCTCCTTTGCAGTTTCCCATACAGTTGCCCAATACTATGCCTTTTTCTCCAGAATTTTTCCATAGCAAAATTTTCTATGAAAGAAAAAGAGTTCTCTGTACGTTAAGACAAAAAGTTGATGAAATTGTTGAAAATCAAGGAAACTATAAACTACAACAAGCACAGGCAAAAGACAAGTACCAAGTTTTAGAGAAATCCCGAGTGAGGAAAAAAAGAAAATCAAGCATTATAAAAAAAGAAATTATCGTGATGGACACAATTCAAGTTTTCCAAAGGCCATGAAAGGCCCTGAAACAAACAAGAGACAATTCTTGCAAGTCAAGTCAAACCTCCGAAATTAATTTGTGGTGCCCAGGGCCAGGCAACTAGGTATTAAGAATTTGAAACAGACCATTTACCCGGCTTCCTTTCACTGTCAAACTCCTCGTCCAAAGAACCCTCTCACATCACTTTTTTTTTTTTTTAAGTACACTCATTCACATCTATCCCCCTCTCCCTAGCAAAATCAATGGATAGTCCCTTTTCATCTTCACTCCCACACTAAACCTCACACCGTTTGCGAGCCTGGAAGGCTGGGTTAGCACGAGAGGATGGCGCGAAGGCACGGGGACGTCGGTCAGTGGGCGGAAGGTGCCTCTCCCCACATGGCCGAGCCCTCACCGCCAAGGTGGCCACCGGCACACGGTTCCCTAGCACCGGCAGCTCTCTCGCTGCCTCGGCCCCGCTCTCGCTGTCGCCCCCCAGATTGCTGCTCCGGTCGCAGGCTCTCGATTCGGACCCTTCCCCGAGGATGACCCCATCCCCCCGCTCCCTTTCTCCGTCGGGTTCCCGCCCTGCAGTCGCCAGCCTATGGGCCCCTCCCGCCTCACCTCCATGGAGACGCGCCAGCCTTGCATGGCGGAGAAGCCGTAGGGCAGCGGCAGGCGCGAGGCGCCGACCCCGTCCCCAGAGCACTTCACCGTGTTGGGCTGGGAGAGGTAGGCACCCATGGCGGCGGCTGACCGGCGACCTCAGGGGAAGGCGAGTGGGGCGCGACCCGTGCCGGAGCCGGAGCCCCGGGGGCGCGCGTGGCAGGAGCGGGCTAGACTGCGCGGCCGACGCAAGGTGCCGGTGAAAGGCGCGAGGCGGGCCAGGAGGCGGTAACGGGACGGGAGCAGAGAGGGAGCGGAAACGGAAACGGCACCGCTTCAGACCCCGCCCGGCCGGCGCGGCGCGGCACGGCGCCGCGCCGCGGGTAGTCATTTCCTTAGCAACTCGCCCCGCCCGCGGGGACAACGGCCCGCCCAACCGCCGCTCCCGCGAGACTGGCGCGGCCACGCCCACCAACGGCCGCGGCCTGCTTGGGGCGTCCCCGAGGGCTGCGCGTTGCCTCCAGCTCTGCCACCCTGTTCCCCGCCTCTTCTCCTGGCCTCTCGCGTTTTGCCTAAGCTCTTTTGTTTGGGACCTGGGGCTTCCGGTCCATCCTCCAGCGTGTCAGCTCCCTGTTTCCCCTCCGCGCCCGCAGACTCTGCGAACCGCGCCCGAAAAGGTTCACTTAAAGTTGGCTGGTATTTGTTCTGAGAGCATGAAGTATCCTGGCCAGGCCTTGTGAGGTCTGTGCGAGTGGGATGTGAGTCTTTTTGACAAAGAAAATGAAGACCTTGATCTATGACGTCTGTGCTGGTCGGGATGAAATCAGAGGAGAGTAAGAGATAGAAACCTACGGTAATCAAGGGAGTGTGATACTGGTACAAAAAGAGATGAAAGGATCAGTGGAACAAAACAGAGCGCAGAAATAAACCCAGACACATCAGTTAAGACCCACAAAGGGGGTAAGAATATAAAAATGGAAGGAGTTCCCTTCGTGGCTTGGTGGTTAACGAACGTGACTAGGATCCATGAGGATGCTGGTTCGATCCCTGGCCTCACTAACCGGTTTAACGAGCTGGTATTCTGGCATTGCCTTGAGCTGTGGTGTAGATGGAAGATGCAGCTTGGATCCAGGATTGCTGTGGCTGTGGTGTAGGCTGGCAGCTGCAGCTCCAATTCAACCCCTAGCCTGGGAACTTCCATATACATATGGTGTGCCCCCCCGAAATAAATTTATATAATAAAAGGATCTGGTGTTGCAATAAAAGAATCTGGTGTTGCCATGAGGTGTAGATCGAAAACACACCTTGGTGTAGGCCGGCAGCTGAAGCTCAGTTTGGACCCCTAGCCTGGAAACTTCCATATGCCACGTGTGGGGCCCTAAAAAGACAAAAAAATTAAAAGAATATAAAGTGGGGGAAACATCAAAGCCCCCAGGAACCACTGAGTGGGAGTAATAAACTTCTTGTTCTACCAAAATAAGTAAATAAAAATAAAACGGGGGAAAGACATGTCTCTTCAGCAAGTGGTGCTGGGAAAACTGGATAGCCGAATGTTAATCAATGAAACTAGAAAACACCATGCACAAAAATAAACTCAAGATGGCTTACAGGTGTAAACATAAGACATGACACCATAAAATTCCTAGGAGAGAATGGAGGCAAAACATTCTCTGACATCAACCATACCAATGTTTTCTTAGGTCAGTCTCCCAAAGTAATAGAAATACAATAAAAATAAATAAGACCTCGAGTTCCTGTCGCGGCTCAATGTTTAACGAACCGGACTAGCATCCATTAGGACTCAGGTTCAATCCCTGGCCTTGCTCAATGGGTTAAGGATCTGGCATTGCCATGAGCTGTGGTTTAGGTCACAGATGTGGCTCAGTTCCCGAGCTGCCGTGGCTGTGGCATAGGCCAGCAGCTATAGCTCCTATTCGACCCCTAGCCTGGGAACATCCATATGTCACCGAAGTCCTAAAAGACAAAAAATTAAAAATAAATAAACAAGACCTAATCAAATGTACAAGTTTTGTACAGCAAAGAAAACCATAAACAAATGAAAAGACAACCTACAGAATGGGAAAAAATAGTTGCAAATGATGCAATCGATCAGGGCTTAATCTCCATAACAAACAACAACACAATGCTCAACAACAACAAAAAACACAACCCAGTGGAAAAGTGGGCAGAAAACCTAAACAGAAACTTCTCCAAAGAAGACATATGGATGGCCAGCAGGCACATGAAAAAATGTGCCTAATTATTAAAGAAATGCAAATCAAAACTACAATGAGGTACCACCTCACAACAGTCAGAATGGCCATCATTAATAAGTCTACAAATAACAAATGCTGGAGGGAGTTCCCGTCGTGGCGCAGTGGTTAACGAATCCGACTAGGAACCATGAGGTTTCGGGTTCGGTCCCTGCCCTTGCTCAGTGGGTTAACGATCCAGCGTTGCCGTGAGCTGTGGTGTAGGTTGCAGACGCGGCTCGGATCCTGCGTTGCTGTGGCTCTGGCGTAGGCCGGTGGCTACAGCTCCGATTGGACCCCTAGCCTGGGAACCTCCATATGCCGCGGGATCGGCCCAAGAAATAGCAATAACAACAACAACACAACAAAAAGACAAAAAAAGACCAAAAAAAAAAATGCTGGAGAGGGTGTGGAGAAAAAGGAACCCACCTACACTATTGGTGGGAATGTAAATTGGTACAACCACTATGGAAAACAGTATGAAGATTCCTCAGAAAACTAAAAATAGAACTACCAGATGATTTGGCAGTCCCACTCCTAGGCATATATATCTGGACAAAACTATAATTCAACAAATACATGCTTTCCTTTGTTCATTGTAGCACTATTCACATTAACCAAGACATGGAAACAAACCAAATGTCCATCGACAGATGAATGGATTAAGAATATGTGGTACTTGGAGTACCCGTCGTGGCTCAGCATCTATCTAGCATCCATGAGGATTCAGGTTCGATCCCTGGTCTTGCTCAGTGGGTTAAGGATCTGGCATTGCCATGAGCTGTGGTGTAGTTTGCAGACACGGCTCCGAACTGGCATTGCTGTGGCGGTGGTATAGTCCAGCAGCTAAGCTCCAATTCGACCCCTACCACATGCCACGAGTGCGGCTCTAAGAAGCAAAAAAAGGGGGGTGGGGGCACACATATACAATGGAATACTATTCAGACATAAAAAATAATGAAATTATGCCATTTGCAGCAACATGGATGCAATTCAAAATTCTCATCCTACGTTATGCCATTTGCAGCAACGCGGATGCAATTCAAAATTCTCATCCTAAGTCAGAAAGAGAAAGACAATACCATATGACATCACTTATATGTGAAATCTAAAATATGGCATGGGAGCTCCCACTGTGGCACAATGGGATTGGTGGCATCTTGGGAGCCCTGGGACGTAGGTTCAATCCCTGGCCTGGCACAGTGGTTAAGGATTCAGCATTGCCCCAGCTTCAGCTTAGGTTGAGCCTGCAGCTCAGATCTGATTCCTGGCACGGGAGCTCCATATCCTGTAGAGTAGCCAAAAATGAAAAAAAAAAAAAAAAGAAAAAGAAAGAAAGAAAATATGGTACAAATGAACCTATCTACAAAACAGAAACAGACTCACAGGCATAGAGAACAGACTTGGGGTTGCCAAGGGGAAGGGGAGAATGGGATGGACTGGGAGTTTGAGGTTTGTAGATGCAAACTATTAACATTTAGAATGGGAGTTCCCGTTGTGGCTTAGTGGCTAACGAACCCAACTAGCATCCATGAGGATGTGGGTTCGATCCCTGGCCTCACTCAGTGGGTTAAGGATCTGGCATTGCCATGAGCTGTGGTGTAAGTCACAGATGTGTCTCAGATCCTGTATTGCTGTGGCTGTGGTGTGGGTGGGCAACTGTAGCACCAATTAGACCCCTAGCCTGGGAACCTCCATATGCTGCGAGTGCAGCCCTAAAAAGCAAAAAAAAAAAAAGAAAAAGAAGTAATATTAAATAGGCTAGAGATGGTTGGAAGCACCAAAATGGGTGACATTGACAGTTACCCTGGTGTAGCATTTTGGGACTGCTGGTCTAGTGTTTGCATGCAGGGTAGATTGGAAGAGGAAAGTCTGGAGACTAACTGTATAAAGGGCTTTTAAACTAAGTATGAGATGAGAGGAGCTGGGACTAAGATGGTGCAGTGGGAATAGAGATAATGGGACAATTAGATAATAAGAAATGGACAGCATTTAGTAATAGACTGGATTCAGGGGATGGAAAGGAAAGGAAAAATTCTCAAAGGATAAGCAGATTTATCCTTTTAAAGTACAGAACTAATCATGGCTTCCTCCTCCTCTTCAGATGGTTCAAATTCCTTAGTATAATTCACCAGACCCTTCATGCTTGAATCCATTTTTGCACCTCTCTCCCACTTTCTCTCCTTTTCTGCTGCTCAGTGTTTCAGCAATACAGCTTTGGGTTCCTTCACACCTCCTCTTCCTCCGCTTTCACCCATGGGACACACTTCCCCGCCCACTCACCCTCATCATCACTTCCTTTGGGAAGTTTTCTCTAGTATCCCTACACTGGTTTGGTTCCCCACTTATCTTTCCTGATAGACTCTTAAGCTTTTAGGAAGGCAGACACGCTATCAAACTTACTGTTGTCTACCCCAGTAAGCCTAGTACAATTCTCATCTGTGTTCAATAGTATTTGAACATTTGTTGAATGAATGACTATCACCTCGAGTGACAAATTTTGTGGAGCCATTGACAGAAAATGGTTTGGTGGAGAGGGGGAGGTGATGTATGCTAGTTTTGGGAGAAGATGTTGGGTTTAGTTTAAGGTGACAACTAGATATACAAACATTAAAAATATTGGCTTGGGAGTTCCCGTCGTGGCGCAGTGGTTAACGAATCCGACTAGGAACCATGAGGTTTCGGGTTCGGTCCCTGCCCTTGCTCAGTGGGTTAACGATCCAGCGTTGCCGTGAGCTGTGGTGTAGGTTGCAGACGCGGCTCGGATCCTGCGTTGCTGTGGCTCTGGCGTAGGCCGGTGGCTACAGCTCCGATTGGACCCCTAGCCTGGAAACCTCCATATGCCGCGGGAGCGGCCCAAAGAAATAGCAAAAAAAAAAAAAAAAAAAAAAAAAAGACAAAAACAAAAATTGGCTTGAGGAGCTCCTGTCATGGCCCAGCAGAAACGAACCCAACTAGCATCCAGGAGGACATGGGTTCGATCCCTGGCCTCGTTCAGTGGGTTAAGGATCTGGCATTGCTGTGAGCTGTGGTGTAGGTTGAAGATCAGGCTTGGAATCTGAGTTGCTGTGGCTGTGGTGTAGGGCGGCAGCTATAGCTCCGATTTGACCACTAGCCTGGGACTCTCCATATGCCGAGGGTGGGGCTTTAAAAAGACAAAAAAAAAAAAAAGAAAAAGAAAAAAGAAAAGAAAGAAAATAGTAGCCTGAGGTTAGGCTATGAGGGTAGTAGATGTTAATTAGAACTGTTGATCATCATGAACTCTGACCAAGACAGTATAAAGGGAGCATGAAATTACTCAGCCAGCCTCTTTTTCTTCTTCTTCTTTTAAAAATGGAATGTGACGTTGTGAAAAAAAAAATGTGTTTTATTTTGTTTTGTTTGTCTTTTTAGGGCCATAGCTGTGGCATATGGAAGTTCCCAGGCTAGGGGTCAAATCGGAGCTACAATGGCTGGCCTACACCGCAGCCACAGCAACGCCAGATCTGAGCTGCATCTGCGACCTACACCACAGCTCACATCAATGCCAGATCCTTAAGCCACTGGGCAAGGCCAGGGTGGAACGTGCATCCTCATGGATACTAGTCAGATTGGTTACCGCTGAGCCACAAAGAGAACTCCCAAGCATGAGTTTTGATATGAATTACTTATGTGGTCTTTCACAAGGTACTTATTCTCTCTCAGAATTAGTTCCTCATTTATAAAACACACATTCAGTATCTACTTTTCCAGATTGCTTTAAGCTTAGAGGAGCTGAATATAAAATGGCAAGTCTGCATAACTGTATTATTACTCAACAAAAAGTCTACCATTTATTAAATATACATATATACATCCTAAATATGGAATGAAAATAATATTAAATTGTATTCACAAAAAATAGGAGATGGCCTGAAACAAAGTGGGAGGAAAAACAGGGGAAAACGAAGTGGGAAAGAAAATATAATTCAAGGAAAAAGAGAGGCACTGGGAGGGCAGTGGTATCTCAGAGAGGAAAAATGGAAAGAGGCAGAAAAGAGGCAAAGAATATCTCCCCAAACCCCAACATTACACTTCCAAGGACACAAAGGTTTCATGCTTTGATAGGGAGCAAAAAACCTTTTTTTAATTAAATATACTCCATGGAGTATTCTCTGGTGGTTCAGGTGGTTAAGTGTTCGGCTTTGTCACTGCTCTGGCTCTGGACACTGCTGTAGCGTGGGTTCAATCCCCAGCCCGGGAACTTCTGCATGCTGCCAACACGGCAATAAATACAATAAAATGAAATATTCCAAAGCATTATGTTCACATGGTAACAGAAATAGCTTCTGAACATGTACTTCAGCGGTTAGCCTGGATGAAAAAAGAGTCTTTAAAATATGAATCAAGTTCACACAAAAATAAAGGATAAAGGCATGGAAGTGGTTTATTGTGGCTAGAAAATTCTAAGCATTTGGCAATTCCTATACATATTCACAATTATATCCCAGTATTGCCTTTGCCTTATTTTAAAAGTAATAGATTTTTATATTTAAAATTAGATTGCTTATATTTTTTTGTCTCGCTAGTTCGTCAAACATTGAAATTAAACTGATAGGAGTTCCCACTGTGGCGCAGCGGAAACGAATCCGACTAGGAACCATGAGGTTGCAGGTTCGATCCCTGGCCTTCCGCAGTGGGTTAAAGATCTGACATCGCTGTGAGCTGTGGTGCAGGTCAAAGACTCCGCTTGGATCCCACATTACTGTGACTGTGGTGTAGGCCGGAGGCTGTAGCTCTAATTCGACCTCCAGCCTGGGAACCTCCATATGCCTCGGGTGTGGCCCTAAAAAAAAAGCAAGCAAGCAAGCAAACAAACCTTAAAGCATGAAGTTTGAGAATTCTCATAGAGGTCTCAGAGTGCCTTGGAAATACAAGTACCCCCAGAGGGTAACAGACTACAGATTTAGAAACCTAACCTACATGTAGAAGAAGCTAAGTGATGAGAGAATGAGAAAAGGGCAAGAAGTTGGGAAGTCCTCCCAAGCTAACACCATCCAGGCTTTTCCTGGGGTTCCTAATTCTGTTTTCGACCCCTCATATGCTTCCTTCACACCCAGTTTCTGATGACATTATACTATTCATAAAAGATTATCTTTGGGGGAGTTCCCGTTGTGGCACAGTGGTTAATGATTCCGACTAGGAACCATGAGGTTGCAGGTTCGATCACTGGCTTTGCTCAGAGGGTTAAGGATCCGGCATTGCCGTGAGCTGTGGTGTAAGTCACAGACTCAGCTTGGATCCCGGATCCCCCATTGCTGTGGCTCTGGCGTAGGCCAGCATCTACAGCTCTGATTAGACCCCTACCCTGGGAAACTCCATATGCCGCAGGAGTGGCCCAAGAAATGGCAAAAAAGACAAAAAAAAAAACAAAACAAAAAACCCACCAAAAAAGTTATCTTTGGAAGTGCAGCAGTTTTTATGTTACTACATTCCTTCCCGGGTATAACTGAAGGTGAAAGATTGGTCCAGGGAGGAAAAAAAAAAAAAGTGGAGGCAAGATTTAGGACTAAGAAAGAAGGAATACAAATATTTTTGTCTTTTTTTTTTGTCTTTTGCCATTTCTTGGGCCGCTCCCACGGCATATGGAGGTTCCCAGGCTAGGGGTCTAATCGGAGCTGTAGCCACCGGCCTACACCATAGCCACAGCAATGTGGGATCCGAGTCGAGTCTGTGACTTACAGCACAGCTCATGGCAACGCCGGATCCTTAACCCACTGAGCAAGGCTAAGGATTGAACCCGAAACCTCATGGTTCCTAGTCAGATTTGTTTCCACTGAGCCATAATGCTAACTCCTATTTTCTTTAAGATAAAGGTGGGTATTTGCCTTATGTATGTGGAGAGAGTCCACTCTGGTCATTTTCTTGAATAAAAGCAGACTTCTCTAAAATAAATTTACATAGTTCCCTTTGTAGCTCAGTGGTTAAGGATCCGGCGTTGCTGGGAGCTGTGGCGTTGCTGGGAGCTGTGGTGTAGGTGGCAGATGTGGTTCGGATCCCAAGTTGCTGTGGCTGTGGTGTAGGCCGGCAGCCATAGCTCTGATTCGACCCCTGGCCTGAGAACCTCCTTATGCCATGGGTGCGGCCCTAAAAACACCAAAAAAAGAAAAAAAGATCATAAACCAAAATTCAGATGTTTCGGATTAAGAGGCTGGTTGAATTTATTTTTTAGTATTATAATTTAAGATTGTGCCCTTGCAGTGAGAGAGAGATCTGTTGTTGTTTTTTTTTTCACACGTGAAGATGGCAAAGTTCAAGAGTGGCAGTGATTTGGAAAAGGGACAGCTGGAAAAAGTGGTAATAACTGCCATGGAGGCTCTATGGCACACTTAACCATTCCTTAGGGATTCCTTAAAATGTTTTAGGAAGAGAACTCCCTTGCTCTATTGGGTGTTGAGAACTGAGGACACACAAGTTTAGTCTGCCCGACTGGCCCAAGAGAATCAGAGTGTTACTTGGAAAAGTCCTGCTGGTTCTTGTCGTCACCATAAGGGCAAACATTCTTAACTGAGCTTCATATTCAAAGTAATGAAGGAGCTCACATTTGTAATCTCTTGGCTCTGTGATTTGCTAAAGACTAAAGAGCAAACAGCAGTCATGGGAGAGCTGCCAGCTGGAATCCTGCTACCCTGTGCACCAAAATGGCTTTCTTTCCACGGGAAGATTTTTCCACCTCCTCCTCTCGAATGGTGTTTTCCTCAACCATGACAGTTTCATCATGAATATATATATATATATTTTTTTTTTGTCTCTTTTTCTTTTTAGGGCCGTATGGAAGTTCCCAGGCTAAGGGTCGAATTGGAGTGACAGCTGCCGGCCTACCCCTCAGCCACAATGACTTGGGATACGAGCCGTGTCTGTGACCTACACCACAGCTCACAGCAACACTCGATCCTTAACCCACTGATCGAGGCCAGGAATAGAACCCACGTCCTCATGGACACTAGTTGGGTTCGTTACAGCTGAGCCACCACGGGCACTCCTCATCATGAGTATGTTAAGTTCAGTACATGGCCAAGATCTTGAGAGGGTCCTTTTGCAGAACCTCATGGTTCTCCCTGTGTGTATCTCCAACCCTTCTAGCCCTCTTCCCTAAAAAGGTTAGCTACCTTGGCCTTCCTGAACTCTGTCTTCTCAACACAGATTGTCAAGCTTTGTTTGGTTTCCTCTCTCTACAAAGTGGACTGACAGCGCTTTAATAGGCTGTGAGCTGGGGTACTCATGAGATTCACTTCATTTGTTTCCCTTTTCTCAGGGATCGCTGTCCTGTGCTGCATGTTGTCCAATGTCTGAAAACCCTTGCTTCATGTATTTTGTCCAGTTTTCTAGATGATTAAGGCAGGAGGACAAATATGGTCCCTGTTATACCATCATGGCCAGAAGTAGACATTTTCCCAAGCAGTTTCATAAACTGTTTTTTACAAATATGCTTTTCAGTGAGAGTGCATGAGCGGTTTAAAAAATTCCTTAGTTGTTTCTGGTATATCAAAATGTATTTTGCCCTCATTCTTTTTTATTTTTTTATTTTTTTCTTTCTAGGGCCACACCCACGGCATATGGAAGTTCCCAGGTTAGGGGTTGAATCAGAGCTATAGCTGCTGGCCATAGCCACAGCCACAGCAACATCAGATCTGAGCCGCATCTGTGAACTACACCACAGGTCATGGCAATGCCGGATCCCTGACCCACTGAGTGAGGCCAGGGATCGAACCTGCATCCTCGATCCAACTAGTATCCATGAGGATGCAGGTTCAATCCCTGGCCTTGCGCAGTGGGTCAGAGATCTGGCATTGCCGTGAGCTGTGGTGTAGGTCATAGATGTGGCTTGGATCCCATATTGCTATGGCTGTGGTATAGGCTGGCAGCTGTAGCACTGATTTGACGCCTAGCCTGGGAACTTCCATATGCCGAAGGTGTGGCCCTAAAAAAAAAAAAGCAAAACAAAAAAACAAAAAAAACCAACATGGCAATACCTACTTAAAATGTTTGGAGTTCCTGCTATGGTGCAGTGGGTTAAGAATCTGACTACAGTGGCTCAGGTCACTGTGAGGGCACGGGTTCGATCCCCAACCTGGGGCAGTGGGTTAAAGGATCCAGCATTGCTGCAGTTGTGGTGTTCACATCTGTTCAATCCCTGGCCCAGGGACTTCCATATGCCATGGATGCAGCCATTACAAAAATTTTTTTTTCTTAGCCTTTGACTTAGCAATTCCACTTTTTTTTTTTGTCTTTTTGTCTTTTCTTGAGCCGCTCCTGTGGCATATGGAGGTTCCCACTAGGGGTCTAATCGGAGCTGTAGCCACCGGCCTACGCCAGAGCCACAGCAATGTGGGATCTGAGCCAAATCTGTGACCTACACCACAGCTCATGGCAACGCCGGATACTTAACCCACTGAGCAAGGCCAGGGATCGAACCTGCAACCTCATGGTTCCTAGTCAGATTTGTTAACCACTGCGCCACGACGGCAACTCCATTTTTTAGACTATCTTTTTTTTTTTTTTTTTAATTCCACTTTTAAGAATGTGGGGGAGTTCCCTCACAGCTCAACAGGTTAAGGATCTGGCATTGTCACTGCCGTGGCTCTGTTTACAGCTATGGCATGGGTTAGATCCCTGGCCCAAGAACTTCTACATGCTGCAGATGAGGCAGGAAAAAAAAAAAAAAAAAAAGAATGTGGGAGTTCCCCTCGTGGCTCAATGGTTAACGAATCCGACTAGGAACCGCGAGGTTGTGGGTTCGATCCCTGGCCTCACACAGTGGGATACAGTATGGCCGTGAGCTGTGGTATAGTTTGCAGATGTGGCTCAGATTTGGTGTTGCTGTGGCTGTGGTGTAAGCCTTCGGCTGTAGCTCAGATTCGACCCCTAGCCTGGGAACCTCCAAATGCCACGGGTGCGACCCTAGAAAATGACAAAAAAAAAAAAAGAATGTGTAAAAATCATTTTCATAAGTAAGCAAAGATGGATATAGCAGGATGTTCATTACAGCTTAATTTATAATAATAAATGTTGGAAATAATGTCCCCTGGTAGTTATTAATTAAACATTGGCATGTTTGGATAATGGAATACAGTGGTTAAGAAATTAAAGTAGTGCTATTTGTGCTGACATGGAAAAAAGTGAAAAGAGTAAATTGAAAAAGATTATTGGCATAGGCTTGCTTTTATTTTAACTTATATATACACATGTTAACATATACATGGAAAAATAAATATGGAGAAATATACATTAAAGTCTTAATTTGATGAAATAAGATTACAAGAGACTTTCACCTCTTATAGCAATTGTTCTATTTTATTTTAAGGGCCATTCCTGCGACATATGGAAATTCCCAGGCTAAGGATCGAATTGGAGCTATAGCTGCTGGCCTACACCACAGCTTACGGAAATGTTGCATCCTTAACCCACTGAGTGAGGCCAAGGATCGAAGCCACATCCTCATGGATGCTAGTCGGATTCACTTCCACTGAGTCACAATGGGAATTCCTATAGCAATTGTTAATTCAAGTATTCATAGGATTGCTGCGAGGATTAAATAAGTTATGTCACAAGGCAATGGAAACAGTGGAATATAGCACATACAAACTACTATGTAAAATTATGTTATTCTGTTATTTTTCAAAAATTTTAAATAATATTATGTATATATTTGTCTTTTTAGGGCCATGCTCATGGCATATGGAGGCTCCCAAGTTAGGGGTTGAATCAGGAGCTGGCCGGCCTAAGCCACAGCCACATCAGATCAGAGCTGCATCTACAACCTACACCACAGCTCACCGCAACATGGGATCCTTTAACTCACCAAGCAAGGCCAGGGATCGAACCTGTGGCCTCACGGGTGCTAGTCAGACTTGTTTCCGCTGAGCCACACATGACAGGAACTCCTAAGTATTGTATTTTTAAGCGGGGGAAAAAAGATAATAAAAATGTGAAAATGTAGGCAGTATTTGAGCCTTTTAAACACGAATGAAAGATAAAATATGAAATGAGAGCTTGAGGATGCCAGTGGGTCCTCTACGCAGATTTGAAAGAAGCAGCTAGTTGAAAGGTAAAGATTGATGGTACTAAGACCCAGCTAGAAGAGAACAGGAAACTGTAATACTATCAACTGATATTGAATGTTTAGCATGGGCCAGGTGTTCAATTGCTTTGGAGTCCACAAGGTGAAAGTGTTCATCTGGAGAGAAGGAGGAACACCTTTGAGTTTAAAATAAAGATCCCCCCCTTCTTTTTTTGGGGGGGGGGGCTTTTTAGGGCTGCACCTGCGGCACATGGAGTTTCCCAGGCTAGGGGATAAATTGGAGCTGTAGCTGCCAGCCTACACCACAGCCACAGCAACGCAGGATCCAAGCCACGTCTGCGACCTACACCACAGCTCACCACAACACTGCATTCTTAACCCACTGAGTAAGGCCAGGGATAGAACAATATCTATTGTTGCTGTGTAGGCCAGCGGCTACAGTTCCGATTAGACCCCAGCCTGGTAACCTCCATATGCCGAGGGTGTGGCCCTAAAAAGCCAAAAAACAAACCAGCAAAAAACCCAAAAAAACAAAGTTTCATCAGCTTTCTAAGAGTGTTCAACCTCTTTTAAAGGCGAAAGAACCAAGGAAGGAAGTCTGGGTTTTTTTGTTGTTGTTTTTTGTTTGTCTCTTTTGCCTTTTCTAGGGCCTCTTCCCAGGGCATATGGAGGTTCCCAGGCTAGGGGTCGAATTGGAGCTGTAGCGGCTGGCCTATGCCAGAGCCACAGCAACGCGGGATCCGAGCAGAGTCTTCGACCTACATACACCACAGCTCACGGCAACGCAGAATCCTTAACTCACCGAGCAAGGCCAGGGATCGAACCTGCAACCTCATGGTTCTTAGTCGGATTCTTGTTTGTTTTTTTAAGAAAGTCTGATTTTAAAATAAATATTTTGAGGTGAAGAGCTGGAAAGTTAGAGGGCTTTTGCCAGAAGCCTTCCTTTCTCCCAGTTAAACAGGATTAGAGAGTCCCTTCAAGGGCAATGAAGTTTGGTGATTATGACATTCCCAAGCAGTGATAACTGATTCATCTTCTTCCTTCCACAATACGTGCCTAAGAGCAGAGTTATCTTTCCTTCGCCACAGGTTTAGTTCTCAAAGATCAATGGGCTCATCCATATCATCGTTTTATCTCCTAACGATCTAAATTCTTTCCAAACATCTTTTCAAGGAAGTCTTTTTAAATAAATCTTACATGCATGGGATTTGGTTCTTACCAACTTTCAGTAAATCGTTTAATGCCGCTGGTTTGGTATTTTTGCATTCGTTAACTACTCTTGCATGACAAATTTCAATTTCTCATGACAGACAAACGAGAAAACATCTATGAAAACCTCTTGCAAAGCTCTGGCAAATAATCAGTATTATCCAACTGCCAAGCGTTAACCATTAGTTCTGTGTTAATGTGTTCAGTAATTAAAAAAAAAAAGTTTTCTGAAGAATTGACGTCCTGCGCAGTCTCACTCCCGTTTAATCAAAGTGGGTGGGCGCTCTTTTCGGATTGAGGCTACGTCTTTCACCCCTTTTGTCTTTCGGTCGGACTAGAACTGTCATGGCGCCTTCAAGAAGAGGGGAAGGCTTTCCTTTCGCCCAGCAGAACTATCGGGGGCACAAGGACTGGACAGAAGGGGTGGACACAGACGAGCCCCAGTTGAGAGCGAATATACGGAACCCTCCCAGAGGTCTCAGCCGGACAAGCTCAAGGGGAGGAGACCGGGTTGAAGACAACCCCTACCAGCGACAGTCCGCCCGGGGTACCGCCCACCCTGGCCGCCCTGTCCAATGGAAACCCAACGGCCGTGCGGCACCGCCCATCTGTTCGTCCGGACGCCGCGAGGGCGGGGCCCGCAGTTCGGTTGCGCCGCGGAGCGCAGCTGTGAGGGAGTCTTTCGGATCCGGGGCCCCGGAACCCGAGCTGAAGCTGAAGCGCAGACCGAGGGTGCGGAGTCGGGAGGTGAGCGCCGAGGGGACCGAGGGGGAGAGAGGGTTTCGGCAAGAGGACGGCAGGACGGGCCTCCGCGGCCCGGACCGTGGGACCCGGGCAGGCGGGTGTCTGGAGGCGGCCCTGCTCACTTGGCGAGCAAGGCCCGGCCCGCTGGAGCCGAGGGCCACCTCGCCCCCCGAGCCCCTGTCCGGCCCTCCCGGACCGCTGCGAGCGGCGGCGGCTCCCAGAATTGTGCGGGCGCGGGGCGCGAGGCCCCGGCATTCGTGTCGAACTCCGGCTGGCGAGAGGCGGGGCTGGCGGCGGGGGCGGGGGCGGGGGCGGCGGTCGCGGCCCGGCGGCCTGCGGAAGCGCAGCGTCGGGCCGCGCCTGCTCGCGGGGCCGGCGTGCCGACTGCGCGGGGGCGTGGCCTGCGCCCCTGTCGGCGCCGCCCGGCCGGCCTTTGATGAGGTGGCTGGCGCTCCCCGCAGGGCCTGCCCGGGGCCCCGCGCGCCTTCGCAGACAGTGGGCTGGGCGACCTGTTGGAGTGTGAAATTCCTCCCCGAGCTTGCTTTATGTCCGACTGGACGGGCCTGCAGTCTCAGGCCCTCTGTGGTCCGCTCTGGTTGAGGGCGGTCCTGAGGCCTGTGGCCTGCGAGCTGTGGCTGAGGAGTTGAAATGCTGAGAAGCTGCAGTCCAATAAATGAAAAACTTGGCAGGAAAAAAACTTTGCAACAATCTACCTACATTGCTTTGAAGTGAACACTGCATCTTGGGGGGGGGGGGGGCTGGAGGCGGCGAGGAGATTCCCTTTAGAGGCGAAAATGGCCTTTTCCGTGTGTAATCTCACTTAAACTTCTGAACAACGCCCAGATAAACACTCCTAGTGTTGCGAAGCTTTTCTCATCGGCCGAGGGAGTGCTGGGGAATTTAGGGCATTGCCTTCATTTTGCCTACCGGGGAAGGATTGGGGAGGAAGAGGACAAGCACATTCAAAGAGCATCTCTATGTCAGATAAAGGTTTGGCGTCTCTTGCGTGCCCTATAGTGGGGTCCAGAAGTTTCTTTAGTGCTCATTGGCTGCTGGCTTCCAGTGTTAGAACTTCCTTTTTGTTCGGGGCGGAGGGGGAGGTGGGGGCAAGCCCTCCACAGCATTTGGAAGTTGCTGGGCCTGGGATTGAACCTCAGCCGCAGTTGCCACCTGCGCCGCACTGTGGCAAAGCGGGATCGGTAACCCGCTTGGCCGTAAGGGAAGACGTCCTGGTATTTCTTGTTATAATGTAACTGGGAACTTTATTTAGCTGTTCAGATTCAGGATGCATTTTTTAAATAAAGCTGCTCTAGTAAGTAACCCATATGAACTTTCTTACATTTTCTTAGCTACTTTTCAGGGGAAGAAGAAGGAAAATGATCTCTAGCTTGAGTTTTCTGATAGATTACTAAGACATGCAGATAATAGCTTCTCTGGCTAGTTGATTGAAATCTATGATAGGCAGGGACTTAGAAATAAACATAGGCCAAGTAACATTTTTGCCAGATTTTTCTCTGTCGTGCTTTGTTGCCCTCTGATATTTACTGGAAAGTCACTTAATAAAGATCTCTTGACTTGGGTTAAACATAGCATAGGTGAGGGCAGAGATGGACAGAAGGGGGCATCTGAGAGTTCTAAAACGAAATGAAGGCTTTTCAAAAGATTGGTGTTGATCAGAAGCTTCTGTATTTTGAACTGACTGACAGGAGCAAATCTGCTTTACAGGATACATTTTCATCCTGGAGAGTACTCTATTGAGCCCAGCACACACAGGTTCCAACTCCTTCACAGCCTTCATTTTTAGAGAAACAGAATAACATTCAGTGGTTGTCCTGTATATGGACAAGTTAGTGACATTTAGCATTTGAGAATTCTTTTTCAAATAGTCATGTCCTTTTATAATTCTGTACATTGTATACTGTATAGTACTTTTTCCTGTAATGGCCATGTCTTGAGTTATTTCTGCTTGAAAAACCTGTGTCATATCCAGCCTCATAGGATGAGCCATGTGAATGAAATGAAAACTGGAAGCTTAAAATCTTAGCTCTGCCTTAAATTTGTGGTTTTATGAGGGTGGACATCTCATTTATTTTGTTCACCATTGTATGTCAAGCACCTAGCTCCATGCTTGGCCCACAGTAAGTGCTTAATAAACATTTGTTGAATGAGTGAATGAGAGAAAAATGTCATGAGCCAGTACCCACCCATTTGCCATCCTCACATCACAGGGAAGGTGAGGTCATCAGGGATGAAGTCACTAATCACTGCCAGTCACCTGGCCCAAGGGCAGCCTCATCATAGACTGGCAGGTTCATTCTGTGCATAGGAGGGATGGATAGTGAATGCCAAGTTTAGTTCAAGTTTAGTTTCAGCTGGATAAACTGGCTGAGAGAGTGCTACAGGTCCAGCCTTAAGGCTGGTTCCATGGAACGTTTGGGGATCTGGAGTCTTCTGTTCTGAATAGCGCCCATGTAGCTTGGTTCTTGAGCACAGTGCAAGAGGTAGGTGAGGATTCAAAGAGAATGCTGTTGGGTTAGTATTTTCTAAGAAAGAATGAGGCCCCTGATTTTGCTATTCCTTTGGACCTTACCAAACAGGTGTTATACTCCCATAAATCTTGTGTTTGCCCCTCCTAGGTGAGTCATCCAAGAGAGCTCCCCTTCTCCAGACTATGAGTGTAGTTAATGTTTAATGTTCATACAGGACTCATTCTGATTTTGGATTTAAAGGAAATAAGGGAAAAACAGTATATATATATATATTTTTTTCATTTTTTAAAAGCTTCATTGTAGTACAGTTGATTTACAGTGTTATAATTTCTCCTGTACAGCAAAGCGATTCAGTTATACACATACATATATCCATTCTTTTTCAGATTCTTTTCTCACTTAGATTATTACAGAATATTGGGTAGAGGTCTCTATACAATACATCAGGTCTGTCATTTCATATACCATAGTGTGCATGTGCCAATCCCCAATCCCCAGTCTCTCCCTACCCCATCCACTTGGGTAACCATAAGTTTGTTTTCAAAGTGTGTAAGACAGTATATTTGTTTTAATAAAAACAATATGTTTTGTTTTCTTTTTAACACCAGATGAGGTTACCAGGATGGAATCTTTATAGACTCTACCCTAACCCTCTCTGCCTTTTCCCTCCACCCTCACTCCACAATGCAGGCCTGAGTGTTTGTTCCAGCATGTCGGAGGGTGAGTCCCAGACAGTACTCAGCAGTGGCTCAGACCCAAAGGTAGAATCCTCATCCTCAGCTCCTGGCCTGACATCAGTGTCACCTCCTGTGACCTCCACGACCTCAGCTGCTTCCCCAGAGGAAGAAGAAGAAAGTGAAGATGAGTCTGAGATCTTGGAAGAGTCACCCTGTGGGCGCTGGCAGAAGAGGCGAGAAGAGGTAAGGTAGTGGTGGTTTTACTCTTGAGAGAATGAATTCTAAGAGGTAAGAAATGGAAGGCAGAGTTTGAAAGGGGCAGAACAAACTAACAGGTCAGAGCCTAGGAGATGATTGTATGGAGTTTCAAAATGGAGATTTTGAGGCGTTCCCTTCGTGGGGCCGTGGTTAACGAATCCGACTAGGAACCATGCGGTTGCGGGTTCGATCCCTGGCCTTGCTCAATGGGTTAAGGATCCGGCGTTGCTGTGAGCTCTGGTGTAGGTTGCAGGTGCGGCTCGGATCCTTCGTTGCTGTGGCTCTGGTGTAGGCCAGCGGCTATGGCTCCAATTAGACCCCTAGCCTGGGAACCTCCATACGCTGTGGGAGTGGCCCTAAAAAAGGCAAAAAGACCCAAACAGAAAATAATAATAAAATAAATAAAATAAAATGGAGAATTCGTATGGTAACTTTAATTCCCTTTCATCTGAATTTCTTCTCAGGTGAATCAGCGGAATGTACCAGGTATTGACAGTGCATACCTGGCCATGGATACAGAGGAAGGTGTAGAGGTTGTGTGGAATGAGGTACAGTTCTCTGAGCGCAAGAACTACAAGCTGCAGGAGGTAAGTAAGAGTGAAAGGGTACAGCCTGAGGAATGTTAGAACACTGCAGCAGCTGGGGTGTTAAAGAGGAATTGGGGAGTTCCTGTTGTGGCTTAGCAGGTTAAGAACCTGACATAGTGTCTGTGAGGATGTGTGTTTGGTCCCTGGCCTCTCTCAGTGGGTTGAGGATCCAGCATTGCTGCAAGCTGCAGTGTAGGTCACAGATTCGTCTCGGATCCTGTGTTGCTGAGGCTGTGGCATAGGCCGGCAGCTGCAGCTCCGATTCAACCCCTAGCCCAGGAACTTCCATATGCCACAGGTGTGGCCCTAAAAGCGGGGCAGGGGGGTGGGGATTGATTGGTATTGGGAAGCTACAATGAGAAGAGTATGTTGGGGTTAGATAATTTCTGGGGGGGATAGGGAATGGCTTTGTAGGATGGTAATGCTTTCTGTTCTCCTGTTATCCCAATGTTTCCCCTGCTTCCAGGAAAAGGTCCGTGCTGTGTTTGATAATCTGATTCAGTTGGAACATCTCAACATTGTCAAGTTTCACAAGTATTGGGCTGACGTTAAAGAGAATAAGGCCAGGGTGAGAACTTTTTCCTGAGCTTATTGCTAAGACTATCTACATTCATTGTTCATTTTACATTCAGGAAGAGGTAGTTCTGAAACAGAGCTGGAGTCAGCTGCCGTGGACCTGAGAGCAGGGCTGTGACTACCCTCTCTGCCTTTTGTCTGGTTGTAGTCAGGGGAGAACTGAGTGAATTTTTATTTCTTCCTTCCCATAGGTCATAGTGCTCTGTGGTTTTCATTTTCTTGTTAAATCTAAGGAAGAGATACTAATAACAAAAGGAGAGAAACTTTATTTAAAAAAAAAAAAAAACAAAAAACTTCCAGGAGTTTCTGCTGTGGTGCAATGCGATTGGCGGTGTCTTTGTAGTGCCAGGACGTAGGATTGATCCCCAGCCTGGCACAGTGGGTTAAGGATCCGGCATTGCCGCAGCTGTGGTGTAGGTCGCAGCTGTCACTTGGATCTGAGCCCTGGCCTGGAAAGTCTATATACTGTTGGAGGGCCAAAAAAGAAAAAGACCAAAAAACCAAGCTTCCCAATTTTATATTTATGTGATATATATGTTACCCAGATGAGGGAGCATTCCTACTGTAAGGCCTTATTTGTATTGCCTCTCCAGGTCATTTTTATCACAGAATACATGTCATCTGGGAGTCTTAAGCAGTTTCTGAAGAAGACCAAAAAGAACCACAAGACTATGAATGAAAAGGTACGGAGGGAGAGCGGACAAAACTTTAGGCTGGTTTGTGGGTTTAAAGAAGCTTATGTTAATTATGGAGCTGAAGGGATCAGGGAAATGGTAGGAGGGTTGAGAGAGGGCATTACTTCTGACCCTTGGATCAAACGCTGTTCCAGGCTTGGAAACGTTGGTGCACACAGATCCTCTCTGCCCTAAGGTAAGTAGGATCTGGTTAGTGTCTTTCCCATATTTGTTCCTGATTTAGTTCCTCCAAACAGATTTCAGGGCACTACTCTGCTGCTCTTTTCTGCCTCTCCCCACTTCCTTTGAGTTATATACTCTCAAGATTAGGCCCCTATGGGTCTTGTAAAGGGTTCATCCTAATGGCTTGACCTTGATACTGTCTCCCACCTCTTTCTCCTAGTGCTTATCCAGGCATTTAATGCATCAGGTATAATGGAGATTCAGAGTGTGGGTATTACCTTCGTGGTGACCAGCAGGAGACCAGGCCCTTGCTCCTCCTAACCCTTGGGTTCCCCCTGCCCTAATTTCCCAGTGGCCCCTCTAACAGCCCAGTGCCCCCACAGCTACCTGCACTCCTGTGACCCCCCCATCATCCATGGGAACCTGACCTGTGACACCATCTTCATCCAGCACAACGGACTCATCAAGATTGGCTCTGGTGAGGGGAGGGAGAGGTTCTGGGCAGGGGAGCCTCGGGAATTTGGGAACTATGGGGGTAAGCTAAAAGGAATGGGGGAGAATACAGCAAAGTTCTGAGGTGTGGGCTGGTGATAAGGGAAAGGACCTTGCTAGGGGCAGTATAAATTAGAGAGAGGCCAGCCAATTAGTGGAGAAAGGGTAGAGTCTAACCTTACACCCTTTTGGAGGGAAACTGGGGTTAAGACAGAGATCTTGTTAGGAGGCTGGAAAGGGCTAGAGTTGGGCGTAAGGTCTGACTTGAGCCCCTGGGGCCAGACCCTACCAGAGGAGGTTCCAGGTTGTGCCTGCTGTGAGTGCTTTCATTTGCTGTGTATGTTTGTGCAGCGTTTAACATTTCTGTGTGCTGTGTCTGTGTGTTGTTTGTGTGTCCATTTGTCTGGGGCTTGGCTGCTCCATCGCTCACAACTTTTCTCTGTTTTCCTCCCTCCCGCTTACGGGCTGCTCTGTTCCCAACAGTCTTTCATAGGATTTTTGCTAATGGTGAGAGCTCCCTCTGCCCCACTTGGGTGCTGTTCGTGCTCCCTCTGCTCCCCTTTGCGGCTGCCCAGTGCATGCAGTCGTGGGAGCAAACCCTGTTCCCCTGCCTCCCATGCCTAATTATGCCTGCTTGGCTTCTACCCTACCAGCCCTTTACCCGCTTGCCCTGCCATAACCTGCTTGTTTCCTGTGGATTCTGCCTGGCTGGCCATTTACGTCCTGGATTCTTACTCCCCTCATCATCAGGCTGGTTCCCTAAGTCATATTGTGCTCCCAGACTCTCTGTGACTTGTAGTTGTTGTTTATGATCTGAGTGAGTTCAGATTGGGCCTGGCTCTGGTTCCTCTTTCAGCCCTGTGGCAGGCAGTGTGGAAGAGTAAGGGGATAGAGCAGAGGTCTAAGTATTTTGGTGGATTACAAGCGAAACTGATTTGAGGGTATCGGTTCAGTTTTGAGCTATTTTTTTGAGTTTCGGCCAGCAAAGGTGGGTAAGAAGGAGGCTGTCTACTTGCTTGTATGTTAATCCTTCTTTTATCCATTGTCATCCAAGTTTCTGAGGTCTCTAAGTTGTTCCAGATTAGGAAGGGCTGCTAGTGTTTTCATGCTGTTTACAGGGTGGCTGAGAGACCTAGACCAAATGTTTGCAGGTGATCAGGGCTTTGGGGAAGGTAAGCAGGTCAAAAGTGAAAGTTTTCCCTTAGACTGTGGTGTTCTTGCCAGCCCAAAGGTGCCATGCCACATATCTGTTTGTTTAGCTAGCGTGGAGCCTTGGCTGCCACTGAGTTGGGGACCTTAGATGAGACGTGGTAGAGCTGCGAAAGGGGAGGCAGGTAGTGTTCATTTGTCTGGAGTTCCTGATGGGAAAGGGATAGGCTTGTGCCTATTGAGGGTTAGGACTGCAGGAGAGAATTTGTCTTTTGGGAGCCTCTTTCTGGAGTGAGGCTGTGCTTTGTGGTTGGTGGTCAGATTGTGGGTGTCTCCCCTACTCCCAGTGGCTCCTGACACTATCAACAATCATGTGAAGACTTGTCGGGAAGAGCAGAAGAATCTCCACTTCTTTGCACCAGAATATGGAGGTGAGGCATCCCAGATTCTCCTCCTCGTGCCCATGCCCCAGGTTTTCCACCTTGACCTGTGGGTCGGAGGTAACCTAACTGAAACTTCTCTCCATCTCTACTGGCATGCAAAAAGTTTTAAGACATCTCTGCCATCCCCTGATCCTTTGATTCACCAGAGCTTGTCTGTTTTCCCTAGAAGTCACTAATGTGACAACAGCAGTGGACATCTACTCCTTTGGCATGTGTGCACTGGAGGTGAGGAGACCAAAAGAGTGGGTAGTGGAAAGGGGTCAAATGAGAAGGTGGAAGGGGAAGTGGAGGGTTGACAAGGTACTGGCCTGGAGGGAGTGATTGTGGGAGCACCGAGGATCTTAGGTCTCTGCTCTTCCTTTTTATTCCCCCTGACTGCAGATGGCAGTGCTGGAGATTCAGGGCAATGGAGAGTCCTCTTATGTGCCACAGGAAGCCATCAGCAGTGCCATCCAGCTTCTAGAAGACCCTTTACAGAGGGTAAGAATCTTTAGGATCACTTCCTCCTTAACAGCCTTTGAAATGTCTTCAGGTTTTTCTTCCTTCTGCCTACTGGGAGTATGCTTTCTTCTAAGAGTAAGAGAACATACAGCAGAAGGGGCGAGTAAAGCAGTGAACATTGCCCTAGGTGTTTTTGGTATACACCCTCTCCCTCTCTCTCCCCATCTCTCTCCCTCTCACAGGTTAGGGGTTTAAGGTGGGTAATATTGTGGAGTTTCCATTGTGGCTCAGCGGGTTAAAACCCTGAATAGTATCCACGAGGATGCGGGTTCAATCCCTGGCCTTGCTCAGTGGGTTAAGGATCTGGCGTTGCTGTGACCTGAGGCATAGGTCGCAGATTCGTCTCTGATCCCACATGGCTGTGGCTGGCAGCTGCAGCTCTGATTCAACGCCTAGCCCAGGAACTTGCATATGCCGCAGTTGCAGCCCTAAAAAAAAAAACAACAAAAAAGTAATATTGGGATTAAAGGTTGTGTATTAAACCCAGCTGTGTCTACATGAAGGCAAACTAATTTGATGCTTATCTCAGGCAATTAATTGGTATACATACACTCTTAGACAACCTTCATGATTTTTTTTTTTTTTTTTGGTCTGTTTAGGGCCACACCTGTGGCATGTGGAGGTTCCCAGGCTAGGGGTCGAATCGGAGCTGCAGCCCCTGGCCTACCACAGCCACAGCAGCACCAGATCTGAGCCTCATCTATGACCAATTCAATCAAGGTCTGAGCCGCATTTGCAACCAATTCAATCAAGTCAGTCATTTGGGGTTTTAGATATACATAGTTTTAGTTAGGGAAAGTGCCCTGAAATAAATGAGCCAAGATTAGAAGGATGTAGGGGTTATGAATCAGGAAATCGACTGCAGTAAATAGAATCTGGAGGAGAGGGTCCAAACCAGAAAGTTAGTTTGTAACTCATTAGATACCTTAAAAGGGAGCAGGAGAGAAAAGAAGAAAGACGAAGTAGGAAGTCTTGAGGCTAGTCTGGAATATGTTTCTAGTTCAGTGTCAGGGTGGGATGTTCAAGTGCTAGAACAGGTATATGGCCTTGTTGGCCTTCAGGATTGAAAGAAGGAAAGCAGGTTGATTGTCACGGGGACCTATGAGAGGTAGAAGAGCGAGGGTTAAAGGAGGCATGAGGAAATACAGTGAATTTAATAAATGACATAGTAGACAAAGGAAATTGTGGTAGTAGACTTGGGAAATAAAAAGATGGTGAAAAAAGACAAACTAATGCCATTTGCAGCAACGTGGATGGATCTAGAGACTCTCATTCTAAGTGAATCCAGAAAGAAAAAGACATACCGTATGATACCACTTATTTGTGGAATCTAAAATATGAAACAGATGATGCTATCTAAAAATAACGAACAAGAAAACAAAAAACATGGCAAGAAGAGCAGACTTGGGGTGGTGGGGGGAAGGGGAGGGAGTGGGATGGCTGGGCATTTGAGGGGTTTTAGGGAGGCAGACTGTTATATTTTGGTTGGATGGGCAACAGGATCCTACTGTACAGCACAGGGAGATGTGTGTGACTGGGTCTCTTTGTTGTACAACAGAACTTGACGAAAAAATGTAAATCCACTATACTTTAATAATAATAATAAAAACGATGGTGAATATAGAGTTCCCGCTGTGGTGCAGTGGGTTAATGATCTGGCGTTGTCTCTGAGGCTGCCTGGGTTCGGTCCCCAGTCCAGCACGGTGGATTAAGGATTTGGTGTTACCATGGCTGTGGCGTAGGTCGCAGCTATGGCCTGGATTTGATCCCCTGGACTGGGAACTTCCATATGCTGTGGGTGCAGCTGGGAAAAGGTAGCGAAAGATGGTGAATATTGTTGACCTCAGTGGGTGAGTTTGGGAAGAGAGAGGTAAATTTGGTGAGGGTTAGAGAAGAAAGCAGGCAGTGAGTGGGCTAATAAAGCAGGGAGATAGAAAATAAGGAAAAAGAAATCATAAGTTTGAACAGTAAAGAAAAAACCTGTGGTTGGGGAGCAGAAAAATAATTAAAACCAGAAAGACAGTGTCTGATAGCTTTCATATAATACCTTAAGAGTTTTCAGAGCCCTTTCGAATACATTTAGCAATTTGTTCCCTCAGGCGGTGCCGAGCACCTAGTGTGCACTCAGCTTTGTGCAAGATATAATGAGAGAGATAAAGACGAGCACAGGGATGCTTGCCAAATGCCTGCTCCAGTTCCTGGTTCCTTTTTCTAGGAGTTCATTCAGAAGTGCCTGCAGTCTGAGCCTGCTCGCAGACCAACAGCCAGAGAACTTCTGTTCCACCCGGCACTGTTTGAAGTGCCCTCGCTCAAGCTCCTCGCTGCCCACTGCATCGTGGGTCACCAGCGTGAGTCCTCCTGACCCTCCTAGGAATGTCTTTCCTGGTCTGGAGCCTTGTAACTATCACTGGCATGTTCCCCTTCCGCTTCTACTTGCAAAGGGATTCTTTACTTCCCTCTCCCGGCCTCCCCCAGAGCCCCGGTGCCTCCTGTGATACTATCTGAACTATCCTTCCGTAACTTCCCATTCCATCATGCCCTCCAGACATGATCCCGGAGAATGCTTTGGAGGAGATCACCAAAAACATGGATACCAGTGCTGTACTGGCTGAAATCCCTGCAGGACCAGGAAGAGAACCAGTTCAGACTTTGTGAGTAACTAACCGAGAGGTCCTGAAAGGGACAGATTGGTCACTCCCACCCTGACGGTTCTGTCAGCTGTCCATTTCCTGGGAGTGGTTGACTCTGCTGGTTTGCTTTTTCTCCTATCTTCTTTCTCTTTTCCTCTCCAGGTACTCTCAGTCACCAGCTCTGGAACTGGATAAATTCCTTGAAGATGTCAGGTGAGAGAAGAATGAGAAAAAAAGCTTCCTTGAGGAAGCAGCAGGGCTGGGCGTCCTAAGACCTGCACGGAGCCCGTGTGACCCGTCTCGTCTCCATCCAGGAACGGGATCTACCCGCTGACAGCCTTTGGCCTGCCTCGGCCCCAGCAGCCACAGCAGGAGGAGGTGACATCACCGGTGGTGCCCCCCTCTGTCAAGACTCCAACTCCTGAGCCGGCTGAGGTGGAGACCCGCAAGGTAAGGCTGCGTGGATGTGCAGGCCTCTGCGTCCGGGGGAAGGGGAAGAGGGCGTCTCAAAGAAGCCTTTGTCGTCGAGAGGAAAGAATGTTTCCGCTCCCTGGCAGCCGTGTCCTGTGGGCCGGAGAGGCTTCCAGCTCTCGGGGGTCCCTCCTCTAGTGACCCTCTGTCCCCTCTCCCGCAGGTGGTGCTGATGCAGTGCAACATCGAGTCGGTGGAGGAGGGTGTCAAACACCACGTAAGGCTCGGGACCGGGGCGCGGAGGCCGGGGTGGTGGAGGGGGGGGCGGCGGAGCCTCGTGGCCTGACTGTCCCCTTCTCCAGCTGACGCTTCTGCTGAAGCTAGAGGACAAACTGAACCGGCACCTGAGCTGTGACCTGATGCCAAGTGAGTCTCCTTACCCTCAGAGGATGGGGAGTCCGTGAGCCTTATCTGCCACGGACACATTCAGGGGTGGGGAAGGCGACCGGGCAGTGACACCTCCACTGCTGTAGAATGAATATCTTAGCCCCTGCAACTGGAGGGTGGCCCTGACAGTCCTGCTTGTGTCATTCCTTCCCAGCCAGGGTCACCCCGCCGGGGCTGTGGCCAGGGCCGCGGCCCCGCCTCGGGCTCTGTGCTCACGCTCTCCCGTTTCTCTGTCAGACGAGAACATCCCCGAGCTGGCGGCTGAGCTGGTGCAGCTGGGCTTCATCAGTGAGGTGAGGCGCTGCCCCCCCGCGGCCCGGCCGCCCAGCGCTGTCCCCGCCGTCCCCTCCGGCCGCCTCACCCAGCTCTCTCCTCTAGGCCGACCAGAGCCGACTGACCTCCCTGCTGGAGGAGACCCTGAACAAGTTCAACTTCGCCAGGAACAGCACCCTCAACTCAGCCGCTGTCACCGTCTCCTCTTAGAGCTCCTCGGGCCAGGCCCCAACCTGCGCTGTGGCTGTCACCAGGCGCGGCCGCAGCCCCCGCCCCTCCCCCCAGTCAGTATTACCCTGTGAGGCCCCTCTCTCCTTTGTTATTCAGGAGGGCTTTGGGGCCCCCTGGTTCTGAGCATCACCCTCCCTGCCCCTCCCCGTCTCTTCCCTCCCTCTGCACTTTGTTTACTTGTTTTGCACAGACGTGGGCCCGGGCCTTCTCAGCAGCCGCCTTCTAGTTGGGGGCACGTAGCTGACCTGCCGGCTCCCGCCCAGCCTGTGTGGAAAGGAAGCCCACGGGCGCCGGGGGAGCTGCATTCTACAATCCCGCTGGGGCGGACGGGGCGGGAGAGAAGGGTGGTGCTGCAGTGGTGGCCCTGGGGGGCCATTCGATTCGCCTCAGTTGCTGCTGTAATAAAAGTCTACTTTTTGCTACCGTGTCGTGTGTGTGTGTGTGTGTGCGCGTGCGCGCGCGCCGTGTGTGTGTGTGTGTGTGTGTGTGTGCGCGCGCGCGTCGCGTGTGTGTGTGTGTGTGTGTGTGTGTGTGTGTGTGTCTACGCGCGCCGTCCCCACTAGGGGGCGTGGAGGCGGGCGGCAGGTGCGCTGGGCGGGCGGAACTGGCCGGGCAGCGGGGGCGGGGCCCGGGCCAGGTAGGGCTGCCCCGCGGCGAGCTCCAGCGACGGGATGAAGCGCTGCCGCCTCTGCACTTTCGGTAATTTCCGGCCCCTCCGGTGGCGGCGGCGGCGGCGGTGTGCTCCTCCGCGCCCACCCTCGACCCGCCCCAGGGCCCCTGGTCCCCTCGGTCCGCTCCGGCTCAGGTCTGCCCCTCCCCCCCTGCTTTGCAGACGCGGACCGCGGGCCCTCGCGGCTCATGCGCGTGGGCCTCGCGCTCATCCTGGTGGGCCACGTGAACCTGCTGCTGGGGGCCGTGCTGCACGGCACCGTCCTGCGGCACGTGGCCAATCCCCGCGGCGCCGTCACCCCGGAGTACACCACCGCCAATATCATCTCCGTGGGCTCCGGGCTGCTGGTGAGCGCAGTAGGGACGGGCCGCGGGTAGCCGGGCGGGTGGCCCCAGAGAGCTGCGCGGGCCTCAAGTTTTTTTGTCTTCCAGAGTGTTTCCCTGGGACTTGTGGCCCTCTTGGCATCCAGGAACCTTCTTCGCCCACCACTGGTGAGGGGATTTCTGGAACTTTGATGAGGAGGCCTGGAGTCTGGGAAATGGGGGCTGACTCCGCTTTATCTGCAGTGGGAGGAGGTGCCTCAAAGAGAATAATCGAGGTGTCTGGTCGGTGGGAGAGTCTGCTGTCCCTGCCCGCCCCCCCCCCCCCCCAGGCTGCTCACCCTGATCTTCTGCCCCTGCCAGCACTGGGCCCTACTGGCACTAGCTCTGGTGAACCTTCTCTTGTCTGCGGCCTGCTCCCTGGGGCTCCTCCTCGCTGTGTCACTGACTATAGCCAATGGCGGCCGGCGTCTTATTGCTGACTGCCACCCAGGACTGCTGGATCCTTTGCTACCCCTGGACGAGGGGCATGGACACGCTGACTGCCCCTTTGACCCCACCAGAATCTATGTGAGTCTATTTTCTTGCCAGCCTTTTTGCAGTCCGCAGAGCCAGGGTCCTGCCTTTTAATTGTCCCTACTGTGCCACTCCTGCCTGCTCCTGCTAGTCTCCCACTCTCCCTTCACTTTAGGATACAGCCTTGGCTCTTTGGATCCCATCTTTGCTCATGTCTGCAGCGGAGGCTGCTCTGTCTGGCTACTGCTGTGTGGCTGCGCTCACCCTGCGTGGGGTTGGGCCCTGTAGGAGGGCAGGGCTACAGGAACAGGTAAGGAAGATGAACAGTAAGGGTTCATTCAACACACACTGAATTAAAAAGATGCTGAATTATAATTCATGGCTGCAGCACTAACCCCACCCTCTTCTGTAGCTGGAGGAAATGACAGAGCTTGAACTTCCCAAATGCAAAAGGCAGGAAAATGAGCAGTTACTGGATCAAACTCATGAAATCCGGACGTCACAGAAAAGCTGGGTTTAGGGACAGGTAATGGACCAGGAGGATTGTAGCCTGGGACACGGGTGGTGGCCGGGACCACTCTTAGAACTGGGTTGAGCCCTTTGCTGTGCTGCTTGCCCTCTGATGCAGGCTCTCCCTTCCATCAAGCAGGTGCTGATCCGGAGGCTCAGTTCACAAGGGTTTTCCACTGACCCCTAGGATCTGATTCTATAGTAATAATACTTGTAATAAAAGAACTTCTTTTCTACTTGATTTTGATTCCTTTTGGGAGCAAGGGGCCCTGGGCTGGTGTTGGGGGTGGCCTTGATCAAAGACTGCAGTGGTCTCAGTTACTTGCCAAACTTTAATGAGGGATGGGACCCATCAACGCCACCAGCTACTGGAAGGAGAAGCTGGTGCTGGGCAGCCCCCCGCACCACTGACTGATGAACTTCAACACGTCTTGGCACACAGGGCTGTGGGATGTCTGTGAACAGAGAAAGCATGAGAGGAACTCAGCCGTGCTGGCGAAAACATTCCCAATATAAAAACCAGCTCCATCTCAGCATGGGGGGCAGGGTTCAGGGCCTGCACCTGCCTTCTTGATAGCTCCCCACCCTCATCCCCCGACCCCCGACCCTTCTAGCGGCTGGTGGTAGTGTTTCTGGAGTGCTGCTCTCCCTCGCCCACCCCTCAGGCCTCCCTCTCTAACCTTGATGGCCATAAGGAACTTATTCCAGTTGTCCTTGTTGGCTGCCTTCCCTGGCCGCTTAAATTCAATTTTGTTCCTCAGAATGGGGTATCCTGAGGGAGAAAAAAAAAACAACTGAGGTTTGAGAGGGGTTGAGGAGGGAGAATGAAGAGCAGTTTAGGGAGAAAGTAGGATGTTCCTGTCTTCTGCATCCTTTACTGAATCACCGTCAAACAGTTTCTCCATCCCTCCCCCTCACGGCAGAACATGCGGTGCTGAAGGGTCTGTACCTGTAACGAGGCACGGCAGTGCCCGAACTCCGGTGCTGGCTGCCACCAGGGAAGCCTCGTAGACGCCCCGCTCATCTCGAGGCAGAACCTGCTCCAGCCGCTGGTCCATCGAGACTGTGAGCACCCAGTCTCGAACCTCTTCTCGCTGAGCCTCCTGAGAAGGAGAGAGCGGTTTCACGCAGGGCAGGGCGAGTGGAGGGTGCCGAGTGCAGGGCTGTAAGCTGCCATCCCGTGCACTTTCACCCACCAGGGCGCCTCCTCGGACTGGCGGTCACGGTCATAGCCTTAGCTTTGTCCTCTGCTTCTACCTGGTTCCACTGAAGGAACAGTGAGGGCTGAAGCCCTTCCAAAGACGCTGCTGACGGATGCCCATCGCCAGGCGTGGGGAGGAGCCTCCCAAAGCGTCCTGTCCTCCCTCCCAGAGCGCGCACACGCGGCAGGCCACCTGCTCTTGGCTCCTGTGCCCTTACCGGGATGTGCTGCTTGGCTGGGAGTGGCACCTCATAGGGAATGTCTGTATCCTGAAAGTCAGAGTGGTCGATGGCATCCAGGGTCCCTTCTTCGATGGCCTGTAGCGGTAGGGTGGGCAGCCATGAGACAGACACAGCCTGTGACAGGCAAACCCTCCCAAACGCTGGCTACAACAACCCCACTCACATCGGTCAAATCCAAAAAGCGGTTGAGGAAGATGAAGGCCATGTTCTCCCAGCCGACTGCCTGAAACAGCAAAGTTGCAGGGGGGAGTGAACAGCTGGGCTTGGCTATTGTTTCTCCAGGATGTAGGGGGAAGAATCCAGAAGATGCAGGGAAACAGTGTCATCTTCCAGAACGTCAGCCCCATACTGAGCTTTGTCTACCTGGGCAGCCAGGATAGTCTACCTTCCAACCTTTTCCCCTTTTTTTTAGAGGCCACACTCACAGCACATGGAAGTCCCTGGGCCAGGGACTGAATTCAACCAGAGCTGCAGCTGCGGCGATGCAGGATCCTTTAACTGCCGGGGCGGGGGATGGAACCCATACCTCCACAGCCACCCAAGCTGCCGCAGTCGAATTTTTTTTTTTTTTTTTTTTTTTTAGGGCCGCACCCGCGGCATATAGAGGTTCCCAGGCTAGGGGTCCAAGTGGAGCTACGGCTGCTGGCTGACACCACAGCCACAGCAATGCCAGATCCGAGCCACGTCTGCCACCTACACCACAGCTCACGGCAACGCCGGATCCTTAACCCACTGAGCAAGGCCAGGGATCGAACCTGCAACCTCATGGTTCCTAGTCTGATTCATTTCTGCTGTGCCACAATGGGAACTCCCCTGCAGTTGGATTCTTAACCTGCCGTGGCACAGCAGGTACTCCAACTTCCAACTTGTTCATTTCCTTCTCTCCTAGGCCCTACCTTTCCTTGGCCCCAGTGCTCACCTTGGCAGCAATGCCTGCTTCGTAGAAGGCTTTGTCTGCAGGGAGAAGCTGGGTGTGACGCAGCAGTGAAACAGAAAGCTTGGCAGCCACAGTTTCCTATGGATTAAAGTCAAAGCATTATGATCCTGGCACTAGAGCGACTGAACTACCAGGCCAACGATCTTATAACTAAGGCAGCCATCAAACCAGAAGACCAACACTCAATATTAAATTGCTCCAGGTCACGCAGTTCCGGGTCTTTTTTTTTTTTTTTTCCCATTTGAACAACGGGCCTAGATTATTTCTAAATTTTCCCCTAGACACCTCTAGAAGTCTATCATCCAGCTACGAGAAATGAATGTACAATATAGTATCATGAACAGGCCAAAGGTATGTATACATTACAGGAGGTCAGTGCGGAAGGAGTGGGGTGTGAGTGCTTAAGCATAATGAGGCTGGAGCTGGGAGGAGCACAGGAAGAAAGCGTCTCAGCCCAGGCTACAGACTTATTTGACTAGAGGAGAAAGCAAGAGAGGCGCCGTCCAGAACCTGACCACGTTCCCCTTCATCCAGCTGCAGCCGTGTCTGCAGGACTGGGTGCTCCCCGCTCCAGCTCACCAGCTGTTTGACGCTCTGGGCTGCGGCGCGAGTGGCGTAATAATGGGCGATCAGCAGCATGGTCTCGAACTCCTCGTGCGCTGGAGAGTTCGCCTCGCTGGACTTCGCCAGGTTTTCACACTAGAGCAGGAAGAGCCTGGGTCAGGGGTCGATGGATGGCCACCTGGCCAGGGGAGGGTACAGGCCATGTGCGGGTGAGGGTTTGTGGGGTGAAGAAGAGGTGCTGGCGGGAGGAGCCGTTCCGCTCTGCCGTCCTGGCGGCTTCCTCACCAGGTTGAAGAGCACATCCCGAAGGTCAGCCCAGCTGTGATAGGCCTCAGCACTGTTGGTCCCAGGGGAGCTCACCATGTCAGTGAAGATCCTTTTGTAGATGTTGAAGTTCTGGCGGCAGAGGAGGAAGAAGAGCTGCGTGATGCAACTGGGGGACAACGTCAGGGCAAATGAGGCCAAAGAGAGGGAAACAGGCTATGAGTGTGTGCGTGTGTGCGCGCGCGCGCGTGTGTGCGTGTGCGTGTGTATGTAGGAGCCATGGGACAATGCTGAAGAAAGTGTTGTTTTCAGGGAAGAGACAGAAGGAGGTAAGAAAAAGCGCTTTCTTCCTATCTGCTGCTCTGGGGTGGGGCCCGGCGCGGGAGCGGACGAGCAGTCCCTGGGTTCGGGGGTGACATTCCGAGGAGCCGTGAGGCTCAGATTGGAGCGATGTCCATCCTCTTGAGGAAAGGCTCCTCCGAGAAGGCAGTTCCCGAGGGGAGGGGTGGCTGAGGAGAAGGTAAGTGTTTCCCTGAGGAAACATGAAGCCCGGGGAGCGGGCGGTACCTGTGGGTTAGCAGGGGCTCCGTGTTGCACATACAGGGCCAGCGCCTGGGCGTAGCCACCCTCTCGGATCAGGTGCGTCGCATACAAAGCCACGTACTTGTGCAGAATCTTGTAGTTCTGTTCCAGGGGTGCAGGAAAGCAGGCAGAGGTTGGGGTGAGACCAGGCAGCGAGGGCGGGGTGGTGACTTGAGGTCGTGGATTTGTTTAGGGGGCAGCGGGCGTGTGCAGGCCAGGCCCAGTGAGGCCTCTGACCCCACGCCACCATGTGAAGACTGAGCACTCCGACGCCGATTCGGGGGTCTTTGGGCTTCGGAGGGAGTCAGAGAGATGCAGCTCTGGGACGGGGGGCGGACACAGAGGAGCTGGGAGTGGCGGCAAGAGAGCAGTACCTGCTTAGTAGCTGTTTCGATGCACTTGTCCCACTGTCCCTGCTCCACGTATAGGTCCAGAGCAGCCACCACATCCACACCCACCAGCTATGGGTCAGACGAAAAGACAGGGTCACGCGATGCGCAGAAGGGAGAGAGGAGCTCTCGAGCCGCTCAGTGCTCTGCCTCCTGCTGCCTGCAGGTCTCACCGAGTCCACCTTGCCCTGGTTCTTGAGGAAGTCCTTATAATGCTGGTCCACATAGTCTTCATACCTGTGGAGACGCGCAGAGATCTCACACTTCACGGACCCGAGACGCAAACCCTTCCCACGGGAACTTTTCTCCCGGTCTTGACAACAGCAAGTAAAAGAGCGCGTCTACCGAGAGCGGCTCAGGAGCTTACCGGGGATCTAACTCCTTGGCCACATGCTTGGCCTTGTTCCACTCCTCACCCTCCATGAACGCGTCGATTGCTTCCTTGACGAGGTCCAGGTTCAGATAGAGCTCTGCAGCCTGCGCGGCGGAAAACCAGAGACGGGCCGTCATCCTTCCCTTCCCTCCTGGTCCCCCCTCGGGGAACTCAGGGAAACAGAGAGGCATGCCACGCGGGCCATGAGGCCGCCTCCACAGCTTCCTTAGCGTGGATGTCACCCTCTCGCCCATCTCTGCCATGGATCTCTCCTCGGTCCCAGTGCCCTACTTACTGCACTGTGCTTGCCGATTCCAACCAGCTGGGGCCCCACGGCCCGCACTACCTCCAGGGCGCGCTGGGGAGGCAGAAACTTGATGGAGAGTTCGGCTGCCTGGGTGGGCGGACAGAGGATGGAAAAGGGTAGGAGAGAGTAATGGTGCTGGGAGCTCCTCCGCCTGCTCTGGTTTGCCCTCCAGTGGCAACTTTCCTGCCCGCTCCCTCGCCTTCCCGCCCTTCGCTCTAGGGCAGGTCCGCCTCGTGGTCCATCAAGAGAGCCTCTGAAGGCCCATCGGAGGAGCTCACTTCCTCCCAGCTCATCCTCTTTCCGACGGCTTTGCTGTTCGAGATCACTGCATCTGGTCCTGCCACCTTTGACAAACTGGTTTCCCAAGTTCCTTGTTACAAACAGAATCTTGATAACAGGGTATAGACAAAGCTCCCTACCACAGGAGTCCAGAGGGCACTCTGCAACTATTTGTGTCGGGCTTTTCTGAGCCTGTTTCTTTATCCTTAAAAGTGACAGTCGGTCTACACTTACACTGGCCGGAATAGCAGCTACTAGTCACATGTGGTGGGTCCAGCTAAGATGGGTTGCAACCTTAAATAGTTCATGGATTTAGTATGAAAAAAGGAATGTAAAAGAGTTCCCGTTGTGGCTCAGTGGTTAACGAATCCGACTAGGAACCATGAGGTTGCGGTTCGATCCCTGGCCTTGCTCAGTGGGTTAAGGATCCGGCGTTGCCGTGAGCTGTGGTGTAGGTCACAGAGGTGGCTTGGATCCCGTGTTGCTGTGGCTCTGGCGTGGGCTGGTGGATACAGCTCTGATTCGACCCCTAGCCTGGGAATCTCCATATGCTGCGGGAGTGGCCCTAGAAAAGGCAAAAAGACAAAAAAAACAAAAAAACAAAAAAACAAAAAAGAATGTATGGAGTTTCCTGGTGGCTCAGTGTGGTAAGGATCTGGCGTTGTCCTTGCTGTGACTCAGGTCACCGCTATGATCAATCCCTGGCCTTTTACATTGACTGCATGTTGAAATAATCGTTTAAGTTCAGATATATGGGGTTAAACGGAAGGTGTTGTAGTTATTTTCACCTGTTTCTTCAAATGTGGCGACTAGAAAATTTAAAATTACATGTATGACTTAAACCTTTGTGACTTGCATCATATTCCCACTGGACAGTATTGGTCTAGATGAGCTTGGAGACACCCTCCAACCCGAAAAGTCAGTAATTCTACAAACCCACGTTCCATAGGCTCACTCTGTTTCCACTATAAAGCTGACATCCTCACCAGCTTTTTTTTCTCCTTTTTTTTTTTTTTTTTTTTTTTTGGCGTAAGGAAGTTCCTGAGCCAGGGATGGAACCCACACCACAACAACCACCCGAGCCCCAGCAGTGACAATGCCAGATCTTTCACCCGCTGTGCCACCAGGGAACTCCCTCACCAGATTTTAATTTGCACACAGTCCCGTTTGGCTATAGTCTCTACTAATCCGCCCGGTCTCCCCCCACCTATTCTCACCTCTCTTCCCTTACTTGCCAAACCCTTCTAAGCATAACATGACCCCATCTGGGAAGCCGCCCTCTAACTAATCTGAAGAAGGTATGGTCATGCATAGACCCAGTCAACGGTGCCCAGAGGAAGCCACAGCAGATGCTTAACAGCGTGATTAAAACTGGGGTCAACTCCCCAGAACCATCCCCATCCTTTCGACTTCCTTCCCCTCCAGCTTCGAGGGGCTGTTCAATGCGAGGCCTCACAAACCTGAAAGAGATTCTGCAGGGGCATCAGCACAGTGACATCTCATTTCGCTGCCAATCAACCTCACCCCCCATAACTCCGAATACCATGTTCCCCTGCATCGAAGGCCCAGCATTTCAACTACACATGTATCGCCTTCTCAAGGACACTAAGAATCTGTCTTAGAATTGATGAAACATATTGGCTTGGCTCAATCTGCTAGAGTTTCTTTCCAGGAGCTGCCGGGTAGAGGAGGAGTCTCTGCCTTCTTCTGGCCTCCACCTGGCCCAGCTCGGGCCCCAGGCTCCTCCCTCACAAAGCCCCCCCGGACGCCTCCAGCCCCCAGAGAGGCCCCCCTGTCTCTGAACTCCACCTGCACCACACGCTTCGGTCTGCGCTAAGCTGCCGTGCTAACTAACCGAGCCAGGTGTTACTCCGCGTTCCTTTCTGGCTCTCTGGGTTCTGCCTTACATCCCTTTTGAAACCCTTCAGAGGTTCTGGATCTAGCATCCAGCAAGCACTCAGGAGACAGCTGCTACCCGACTGAAAACAAAGACATGGGAGGAAGAAGATGAGTGTCTGAGAAGGAATGCGGGCTGCAGTGGAGGCGGGAGCGCAGGGCCAGGCTGGCGGGGGGGCCTCACCTTCATCCAGCACTTCTCCACCAGGCCACTGCTTCCCGCATCCCGCACCTTGAGGTAGCAGTAGACCGCGCGGCTGAACTCTCCGGCCTGCTCCCACTGCCGTGCTTGTTCCACCAGCCCCTCCATGCCCCTGTGGACATGGGAGCACTCGTGACCGGGACCGGGAATGGGGGCGGGCAGCGCAGCCAATCCTGTGCACATCTTCGGGCCCACCCCCGGCCCTGCCAACATCTCCTGGTCCCCAGGCTTCATACCTGGCCCCCTTCTTAGTAGCTTCCCGCTCATATTCTTCCTGCAGAGCCTCCAGCTGGCCAGGCACGTAGTCCTTGCAGATCCGCAGGGCATCGCTCCACAACCCAGCCTCCTGTGCAGATTTCCAGGTATGAGGAGAGCAGAGGCAGGCATGACAGCCTGCCACTGCCACACAGGTGCCAGGGCCCACTGAGCCCTGTCTCCTTGGGCCTCTCTTCCTCTTGTCTCCTTCCGCCTCCCCAGTGCTAACCTCCCGAGAGGGTTCTCAGTACCAGGGGCCAGCGAGGTGCCCTGGGGACTCTCACAGCCTGTCGCCTCCCCTCCCGGCCCTGAATCTGGTGCCCCACCTTGTAGAAGGTGAGGGCCAGGTCCGGCCTCTGGGCCCGAAGCAGCAGCCCTTCCGCTTTCTGGAAGTCCTTCTCCTCCAAGGCCCCCCGGGCCTGCCCCACGAGCACCTCGGCGACGCTCTCCGGGTCGTGAGCCTCGGCCACGCGCTGAGCTGCCTCCCAGTCCTGGTTATGGACAAACCTGCTCCCAGACGAGGACAGAGAGGAGGCTGAGTAGGGGACTGAGGCCTCAGCGAGGAGAGGCAAACAGCCAGGTCACGAGGGGGATTTACTACGAGGTTCCAATGCAGGTGGAGATCCTGGGGCTGAGTCTGGGAGGACAGGACCAAGGGGTTTATGGGGCGACTCACATGAGGACTGCTTCCTTGGGTTTACCGGCCCTGATGAACTCAGCTTCTGCCTCTTCAAATTTCCCCTGGAGGGAGGGAGAGGCAGTCGGACGTGTCGGGAAGAAGACTGGCCTCACGGGAGCCGGGAGCCAGGAGCCAGCGGGGGTGAATGCCTGGGCTAGGGGACGGGACGGAGGGCCCTGTGCTCAGGCTCAAAAGCGATGGAGAAGAAGCACACGCATACCTCGTCCTCCAGGTACATAGCGTATCTGAGATGAATCTCCGGGGTTTTGTGCTTGAGGGCCAGCCGAGAGAGTTCAAAAGCGAATTCAAAGGAGCTGCAATGGGAGGTGTGGACAAGGGTTGCCTACGCTATAGCTCCTTTCATAAGAGGAAAAGAAAAACAGAGCAGGGATTGAGGGGACGAAAGGGGACAGATAAATACGGTCAATACCAAGTGACCGAGAAGCAGAGCGAGCACTGGGCTGACAGGGAGGAGGGACTCCTGCTGGTCCCGGCACCTCCTTCTGAGCCCTATCCACGCGAGCAGAAAAACTGGCTTCCAGAAACAAGGGGAACCACCTGCAGAATCGGACTTGGTGCAGGATTACTACCGGCTTAACATTTGCTCAAGAAAAGCTCCTTTGGGGCAGAAGACCTGAAGAGGGGTGTTTCCAAAGAAGATATACCAATGGCCAACATGAAACCATGAAAAGAACCATCGAAGACATGCAGGTCCAAACCACACTAACACGTCACGCCCGTCGGAATGGCTATCGTCAAAAAAGCTCTACACAGAAGAACTGTTCGTGAGCATGTGGGGAAAAGGAAAACCCTCCTGCACTGCTGGTGGGAATACGATTTGGTACAGCCGCCAAATCATCTACGAGGATACATTAGTACAGAACAGGGGAAACACCGGATGGAGGGTCCTCAGGAAACTAAAAAAATAGGAGTTCTCTTGTGGTGCAGTGGGTTAAGGATCCGGCATTTTCACTGCTGGGGCTTGGGTCACTGCTATGTAGGTTCGATCCTCAGTCTGGGAACATCCATGTACTACGGGCGTGGCCAAAAACAAAAACAAACAAACAAAAAACCCTCAAAGATAAAATAGGCTCCGACAATTCCACTCTTGGGTATACATCCGAAGAAACAAAAACACGAATTTGAAAAGATACATGCACCCCAATGTTCACAGGAACACTATGTACAACAGCCAAGACAGGCAAGTGACAGAAATTCCATCAACAAAGAATGGATAAAGATGTATGTACACACACACACACATACACACGCGCGCGCAAATACCATTTAGCCATAAAAAAGAAAATTTGCCAAAAACATGGACGGTCCTGGAGAATATTATGCTCCATGAAGTAAGTCAGAGAGAGGACAAGTACTGTATGTCATCACTTATATGTGGAATCTAAAAAATTAAATGAACAAATGAATATAACGAAACGAACAGACTCATACATTTAGAGAACAAACTAGCGGTTTTCAGGGGGGGAGAGAGAGGGGAGAGGGCCAAGACGGGTAGAAAATTAAGGGGTACAAACTACTGTGTATAAAAAATAAACTACAAGGAAAAAAAAAACTACGAGGATACATTGTACAGAACAGGGGAAACAGCCAATATTTTATGATAATCTTTTTTTTTTTGGTCTTTTTAGGGCCACACCCGCAGCACATGGAGGTTTCCAGGCTCCATGGGTTGAATCGGAGCTGCAGTTGCTGGCCTACATCACAGCTCACAGCAATGTGGGATCTGAACCACATCTGTGACCTATACCACAGCTCATGGCAACACCGGATCCTTAACCCACTGAGTGAGGTCAGGGATCGAACCTGTCCTCATGGATACCCGTCAGATTCATTTTCGCTGAGCCACGACAGGAACTCCCTAATAATTTTAAGTGGAGTTAATCTATAAAAACACTGAATCACCATGATGGACACCTGAAACTAATATAATACTGTAAATCAACTATACTTCAAAAAATTAATTAATTTTAAAAAGAAAAGCTCATTTTGCATTTAATGGAATCACACTTCTATGACTCAGAAGTAAGCTATTGGCTCAGTGCATTTTAGCTTTTTTTTTTGGCTATGCTCACAGCATGTGGAAGTGCCCAGGATTGAACCCACTGGTCACAGCAGCGATCTGAGCCACTACAGTGACAACACCAGATCCTTAACCTGCTGCGCCACAGGAGAACTCCCTGTTTTAGCTTGAAAAGCTGTTCTCTCTCCACCTTTCTCCTTAGAAGAGCCAAAGCTTAAATAAACACCAGTCGGAGCCCCCAGGGAACAGGAACGGGAACAGAGTTACTAACTCATATGTGCCTCTATCGTGCTTTTCCCGGGGGGCTCTCCTTAGTGCCGTTTCTTCACCCTTGTGTTCTGGCAGCGGCACACAGTGGCCTGATGGTGGATCTTGGTTCTCAGACCAAGTTCTAAACACTAGACCACCAGGGAACTCCCCACATTTCTTCGCTCTTGCCTCAGCTACTAGAAATGCTTTTCAGTTATACCTTCACCTTTCTGTGTATAGAGGTTCCAGCTGGAACGGGACCAGTAGAGAGAAGGCTTGGGGCCTCACCAGTTGTCGGCAGCGTGGTCAATAGCAGCTTCCAGGAGTCCCAGCTTATTGAGCAGCCTAACTGCAGCCTCTCCTCCCAGGCTCTTCGCCCATAGATAGGCCACGTGTTTGTGGGCATTTGCGCCTCCGTGAGCCTTGGCCACCTGGAAAGCAAAGCCACTTGGCTGCTCCCTTCTCGTCCCTGACCTGACCTCAGCTTTGGTCAAGGATCAGGTCACCCTCCTACAACAGCAGGAAGAGGGTGAAGTCTCAGGGTCTATGAACCTACTTAGAGTGTCCAAGGTTGGATTTCAGGTGATGTACAAACCATTAAAATTGTATGTGAGGAGTTCCCATAGTGGCTCAGCAATAACAAACCCGACCAGTATCCATGAAGACACAGGTGCGATCCCTGGCCTCGCTCAGTGGGTTAAGGATCCGGCGTGCTCTGAGCTGTGGTGCAGGTTGCAGACACGGCTCAGATCCCATGTTGCTGTGGCTGTGGTGTAGGACAGCAGCTGTGGCTCCAATTTGACCCCTAGCCTGGGAACCTCTATAGGCTGCTGGTTCGGCCCTAAAAAGCAGGAAAGATGGTAATAATGATGATGAAATCATATGTGAAATTTCGTGTGTAGGTGTGGACGTTTTTCAGAGACACCCGTGACCAGTTTGGAACTAGTTAAGTGAGAGTGGGAAAGAGGTGGGATGTACCAGGAATGCTACGAGCGTCTTACCCGGTAGGCCTCTTCCCAAAGCCCACTGGACCGGTACATGTTCACCGTGGCCTTCCATTCCTTGGCCTCGAGGTAGTGATACTCGGCCTCCTGAAGTCGGCCTTCGGCCTCCAGCTCCTGGGGAAAGGGGGGTCAGGATGGAGGCGGGGAGTGGAGCCTGTCTGGGGAAGAGATAGGCAGGGCAGAGGGGCTCACCTTGCCCAGGTGCAGGTGCGTGTCACTCAGGAGATCTGGGTGATGCTTCCCTACGAGGCGGATCATATCATCATACAACTTGTGCTTTTTGAACATGGTGATGGCAAGATCCGGCTCTTCCACTGTCACATACAGCCTGGGGGCAGGAGACATACCTGTGGCCTGCTAGACCCAGAGTCCTGCTACAAGAGTCATTCCAAAGAGATCCTGTCACCACCTTCCGGGCAGAGGGCACATATCTGCGGACCCCATCCTTCCCTCTAGCCCTGGAGCCCCCCGTCTCCTGCCAGGCCTCCCCTGGGGCCACAGCTCACCTTTCAGCCTCTCGGTACTTGCCCTGCTTCTCCATCTCCTGGGCCTGGGTGATGTACAGCGCCGACACGTCTTCTGGTCTCATGCACTTCATCGCCAGCTGTGCGGACACACAGAGCCAGGCTAGCCTCAGGCACAGGTCCCGAGAGCAGCAGAGGGAAAGGCCAGCAGACGGGGGGCAGGGGGGTGGGCATCAAGGGCGCCTGTTCTCTCAGAAACTCTGAACCCTCCTGTCAGCCAAGGAGTGTGGTAACTGCCACGCTCCTGGTCAGTTCAGGGAATCCCAGGTCCATAAGGAGCCGAAGAAGAACCACATTCTGCTAAGGCAGGAGGGCTGGGGGCACCCGCTCCCACTGTCCTCCTCCTCCTGTCCCACTGGGTCCCAGCAGCAGGACTGGGAACCACCAGCAGTGACTAGAGCTTCAGCAGGGGTGTTCGAGACGCCCCAGCCCCCCAAGCCCATCTGCTCTCCTCAGAATCAAGGGCCTTTCCTCATCCTTGCCCTGCCCTATGGCCAGAGCTCAAAGTCACCCAGACGGGCCTTTGGTGCTTTGTCAGCTGTCAGGGAACGCGTGAAGTGGGGAGATGAAGGCAAGTGGCGACACAACGCAAAGGCGGAAGTCTCTTCTCATGAACGCCCCCGGTTCACCACCTTGTGAGCTTGCTCCCAGCGGCCAGCCTGGGTGTACATGTCGATGGCGTCTTTGGTCCGGTCTCCCTTCGTGTAAAGCTCCTCGGCAATCTGGGGTTGAGACAGGTGGGGGCAAGGGGTCAGGGGCCAGAAGACCCTCAGCAGGGCCAGAGCAGAGCCTGGGCCACAGAGGAGACAGGGGTTCCAGGTGTTTCTACTGTTTGGAACCAAGAGCAGCTCAAAGCAGTAAGAGGACATGGGAGCCGGAGGAGCCCTCAGGCTTCTGCAATGTGAGAGGGGCCCTGCTGAAACGCTGGGGGGGTTATTCATGAAGCATCGCCCCACTGGCGCGGGAAGAGAGCTAGAGGCCGGCTTTACGCCTCTGGGAGCAGGAGGGGTCTCGGTCATGTTAGAGGGAAAAGGGGGAAGTAAACCTGCTCCTTCCCGTGCCGGGTGGCGAGGCTGTGGGGCCCCGGAAAGGAGCCCCTCCTGTGCTGGGTTCCCTCCCCATCGGGGGCCGTGGCGCTTTGGGCTGCAGGAAGGGCCTCCTCCTCACCTCATACTCCTGCAGAGAAGCGTAGTGTTGCGCCACACGAGGATAGTATTTGGCCGCAATGGTCCGATCCTGCAGATCTAAAATATAAATGGCCTTCTTCCACTGGCGGGCGCCCAGGGCGGCCTCAATGGCCTTGATGGAGCACCTGGCGGAGTGGGGACAGGCATAGAAACGTGTGAGGAGAGTGGGAAACGGATGGAGGCAGAGACACCCAAGCATCCTGCCACCTCCATTCCGAGGTCTCTCTCCCCGAGGAAGGCCTGGGGGCCCTGACCTGCCCCCTCAACTCGCACCTCGTGCCCACGTCTCCTCTGTGCCCCCCCGTGCCACCGCACCTGGCTTCAATGTAGTGGTTGATGGCCGCATCAAGCTGCTTCTGCTGCACCAAGTGGTCCCCCCACGCCTCCTCCAGTCTCACCACCTCCACGGGGAAGGCCGATCGGGCCAGCTCCACCGCTGCCGGAGACAAAGAGGGCACTTGGCTCAGACTTCCAGGAATGAGCCTCAGGAAAAGGGAGACAGAGAAATGAGGCTGGAACACAGGTGAGAAGCAGAGGGCTGGGGGAGAACGGAAGCCGGGCAGCCTGAACAGACGCACGCAGAGGTGCTGGGGGACGGTTTGGGCAATGGGGCCAGAAGACCCTCAGCCCGAAGAGGGGTGGCGCGTGGCCAGTACCTTTCATGAATGCGTTGCCTTTACAGTAGCACTCGAGGGCCTGCTGTGGGTTTCGAATCTTCTCAAAGAGATCGCCTGCCTGTTAAGACACCTGGCATTACTACAAAGATCCCCCGCTACCGAACAATCAAGTCTCAGCCACCAGTCAGGGAGGGCGACATGCTCTGAGACTCTTCTGGGCGGGAGAGCGGCCCTGAGCCCTGGGGACAAGGGACAGGGGGAGGAAGCCAGCCTACCCTTTCATACAGTTCGCCCTTGATGAGGGCTGCGGTGATGCGCTCCACCAGGTCCGTGTTGGCCAGCAGTTCCTCTCGGGTCAGCACCAGCCGAGCAGCCTTGGCAGGCAGCCCGGCTTTGAGGTAGAGGCTGATGGCCGCTAGCCCATCCCCTTGGCTCTCCTGAAGTTCACCTGCTCGCTCCTCTTGCTGAGTGTCCATCAGCCACTGGTAGTAGCCCCGGCGCAGGTTCTCTAGGGCTGGGTGCCCCTGGACAGGCAGCAGAAAAGAACCAGGAGTCACATCCCTGCCTCCTGACCCGCTGTTTCCCATGCTTCTCCAGTCCCACAGTGACAACGGAAATCCTCCCGGTTGCTGAGGTCTTAACTCCTCACTGTGTGAGGTCTCAGCCCCAACCCTGTTCCAGTTCCTCTAGCCGCCCCAAAGAGAGGCGGTTTCTAATACTGGTGGACTCGAGTTCTGAACAACTGTGGGGAAAAGAGAATTGGTACCTTGGCCTCGGCCACAGCAATACACTCATCCCAGCGATGTAGCTCCTGGTACATGGCCATGGCCTCCTCGACAGCGTTCTAAGGGAACCAGGACAGAAGGAAGAGGAACACCAGGAAGAGACGAGATCAGAAATCAGCAAGCTCTCCTCGGCCTGGCTAAGATGCCAACCCCTGTGTACCGGAAAGCCTCACCCTTTACTTCTGCACAAGCAGAGGACACTTTGGTGTGAAATCAAAAGAAGCTCAAGCTTCAGGGCACCTTATTTGCATGGGCTCCACCAAGGCAGTTTTTCTTAAAGAGGGCTCTTCAAACTGTATAAGCTTTGGAAGGATTGCAGGGGGTAAGATCAGTATCAGTGAGGCTAATGAAGCTTTGGGCCTCACAGAATCTGGCCCCAACTCCATGCACAAGAATTTCAGAGACAGGATCTGGAGGGGAGCGGGAAGAGAGCTGACGTCTTACGAAAGAAAGGAGCGGCTGTAGGACTACCACAGAGGAGGGCATCACGGAGGAGCGAAATCAACCTTTCTCAAAGTTCTCCCCAAACCGCTGGGAGCCCAGATGCCAGGGCTCACTCCTCCTCCCCTGAGGGTGAGTCGCTCCCCCACCCTCCCGCCCCGATCCCCTCTTCCATCCAGCTCCTCTGCTCCCATTACCTGTTCCAAGAAGATCATCTCAGCCAGCTTGTAGTTTTTCTCCAGCATGGCTAGACGTGCTCGGACCTGATAAAAGTCTGTTCCTTCTCCACCCTGTGGGGAAAAGGAGGGTCCAGTTATTCCGCTGGTGCTGCAGGAGCCATTCTGTCTCTGTGGGCTGAGACAGGAAGGCCAGGAGACATGGAGGCTAAAAGACTTCGGAAGCTGAAAATCTTCATGGGGCTTCGAGGTTTGGCAGGCAATTCCAAAATGGTCCGACTTGAGAGTGGCCGTGGAGTGAGCAGCGGAGGGGACATTAGCCATGGCTGGAAAGCGAAGAGTTGTGGGGCTGAGTGACTGAAGGAATTGGAAGAATACTTGCATATTCCTGAGACACTTGGTCTGCAATCTCATTGGTCTCACGTAGAAATCGAGCTTTTGCTACATGGCCCAAAGCAGAAAAGCACCTATGGTATGGAAGCAATAACGGTAATTTTATTATAGGATCATTGCTCATTCATGGGTTCAGCAGCTACATACTGGGCATCTGAAATATGCCAGGCACCATTCTTGCCACTGGAGACACAAAAGGGATAAGACAAATGAGGGCCCTGCTCTCAGGGAACTTACTTTCTAAAGGAAACAAATAAACAAAGATAATTTGGGAGAATGAAAGATGAAACTAAGGGGACTCCTTCAGTTGGTGTCAGAGAGGGCCTATTTGAGGAGCTGACATTTGAGCTGAGACCTGTCTACAAGAAAAAGCCAATCCTGGCAAGATGGGGAAAAACCGTTCCAGGCAGAAGAGCTAGTGAAAGGCTCTGAGGCAAGAGTGAGCTGAGCACACTGCAAGGGACAAAGGGATGCCAGTGTGTCTGGAAACAAATGGGCCAGTTCCTGATATGAGAAGGAAGCTGAGGCCAAATATTATAGGGCCTTAGGACACGGCAAGGGGTGGAGGTTTATATTAAGTACGGCAGTAAGCTACTAGAAGGTTCTGAGCAAGAAAATGATATAATCTAATTCATGTTTTTTTATTTTATTTTATTTTATTTTATTGTCTTTTCGCTATTTCTTGGGCCACTCCTGCGGCATATGGAGGTTCCCAGGCTAGGGGTTGAATCAGAGCCGTAGCCACCAGCCTATGCCAGAGCCACAGCAACGCGGGATCCAAGCCACGTCTGCAACCTACACCACAGCTCACGGCAACGCCGGATCGTTAACCCACTGAGCAAGGCCAGGGATCGAACCCGCAACCTTATGGTTCCTAGTCGGATTCGTTAACCACTGCGCCACGACGGGAACTCCTAATTCATGTTTTTAAAAAATCACCTCAGCTGCTACGGGATGAACAGATCACAGAGGGGTAACATCAGTATCAGTGAGGCTAATTCAAAGGCTTTTGCACCACTGCAGGTAGGAGACAGTGGTGGCCAGTTCTAGGGTGGAGACAGCAGAATCCGCCAATTAAGAGATTCAGGATACGTCTTTTTTTTTTTTTTTTTTTTGTCTTTTTAGGGCCACACCTGCTGCATAGGGAGGTTCCCAGGCTAGGGGTTGAATCGGAGCTGCAGGTGCCAGCCTACACTACAGCAATGCGGGATCCAGGCCACTTCTGCATCCTACACCACAGCTCATGGCAAGGCTGGATCCTTAACCCACTGATCGAGGCCAGGGATTGAAACTGCGTCCTCATGGATGCTAGTCAGATTCCTTTCTGCTGAGCCACGGTAGGAACTCCAGGATGTGTTTTAAAGACCCTGGATCAGAGTCCCTAGGACTGGCTGACAGTCTGTGGGGGGGATGGGAAAAAAGGGACCAAGAGTGACTCTGCCAAAAGAGCAGCAGCTGACATTTAGACATTTAATGAGCACTTCCAACCTGGGCTCTGCACAGACTCTCTCATCTGCTCTTCCCTGCCGTTACTATTCTGCTTTACTAGTCGGCAAGGCAAGTTCTGTTATCACCCCCATTTTACAGAGAGAAAAAGGAAAAACCAAGGCTTGGGAAAGTTAAGTTACACGGTTGGGAAATGGAGCAAGATTTGAAATCAGGGAGTTCTCATCATGGAGCAGTGGAAATGAATCTGACTAGGAACCATGAGGTGGCAGGTTCGATCCCTGGCCTCACTCAGTGGAGTAAAGATCCGGCGTTGCCGTGAGCTGTGGTGTAGGTCGCAGACATGGCTCGGATCCCCTGTTGCTGGGGCTCTGGTGTAGGTTGGCAGCTGTAGCTCCAATTGGACCCTTAGCCTGGGAACCTCCATGTGCCGCGGGAGTGGCCCTAAAAAGACAAAAAGACAAAAAAACAAAAAACAAAAAACAACAACCCCACAGAATATTTGAAATCAGAGTCTGGAGCCATGTCTGTCCTATTAATCACACCCCTATACCATACTTAGAATAGACACCTCGACCCGAGGATTGTAAGGTATGAGTAAAGACAAAGAAAGACACCCTCCTGTGCTCTAGGACAGGCCTGTACTGCGGACGGTTCTATGATGTGTGTCGGTGTGGGCGTGGGAAGGGAAGGGAAGCGATGCGGGAACACTGGGCAGGAGCAGCCCGTGGGGAAGGCACCCACGTGGCCGCCCCTCCCTGTTGGCACCCCAGTTCTGCAGCCCCCCTCACCTCTCAGCAATGTGTAGCTGCTTTGCTTCGAGCGACAGCTTACTCAAGGTTTTCCACATCGCCTCTGTTTCCGGGGTCATCTCCAGAGTCTCCAAGAAGGCCGTCGCCCTGGACAGGGAAGGAAGCAGAGCACAAGGAAAGAGCCGAGGGTCAGGAAGACACCGAGGGCCACTGCGATGGGATGCGGGGGTGGGGTGGGGGTGGGGAGCCAATCTTTGCCCGTTGGTCTCATCTCCCGGGATCACCAGTCCTCTTCGCACGAGGCCACTTCGCCGCCCACCCCGGGTCGGGGCCTCTTCTCTCAGAATCAGACGCTCCCGCCGGCCTGCGGGTCGTCAGCCCAGCCCCTCACCGCGTGTAGTCGCCATCGTCCACAGCTGTGCCAAACTCAACGAGGCCCTCGTCCAGCGTGTAGGCAACGGTCGTCACACCTTCGGTCACCATCACCTCGGTCTTTCCCCCGCCCCGCTCCAGACCGACGACGTCCCCCTGCCAAAAGCCACCCCCCCCACCCCACCAGGATTTCAGGGTAGTGTTTCCAAGGACTCACTGCAGAAAAGACCCACCCTCATGCAGCCCTGGGTGCTCACACACTCAGGGAATCGCAGTGGCCCCTGTTTTTCTAACATTTACTTTCAGGCAGGCTGATAAAAACCCCCTGTCTGTGGTACTATCCTGGGCTTAAAGTACACTCCTAACTATGATGGGGATAAGGTGATGAAATGTGGCATCCACTTCTGCTTCCAGCAGTACCTTGACTCACTATTTTTTTTTTTTTGTCTTTTGTCTTGTGAGGGTTGCTCCCTCGGCACATAGAGGTTCTCAGGCTAGGGGTCAAATCGGAGCTGTAGCCGCCAGCCTACACCACAGCCACAGCAACGCCAGATCCGAGCCTCGTCTGCAACCTGCAGCACAGCTCACGGCAACTCAGGATCCTTAACCCACTGATCAAGGCCAGGGATTGGACCTGCAACCAACCTAGTCAGTTTCGTTTCCGCTGCGCCACGATGGGAACTCCATGACTCAGTATTTTTAAAGACCATCCTGTTAAAATTCAACTTGAACCTGCAGCACATAGAAGTTCCTGGGCTAGGGGTTGAATTGGAGCTGCAGCTGCCAGCCTATGCCACAGCCACAGCAACGCCGGATCCTTAACCCACTGAGCGAGGCCAGGGATGGAACCCGCGTCCTCATGGATATGAGTCGGATTCGTTTCCGCTGTGCCATGATGGGAACTCTCTGGAACATACTTATTAAGGTACTGCTGAATTCAGCTGAAGGAATCATGAGGAGTGCTTCCTACTCCCTTTCCCACGCTCCCCTCCGCAAAAACGAAGAGGCCAGTGAGCTAAAACCTGAGCAGGAAAAAATGGAAGATGGGCCACCTGGGAAGGGTACAGCCATCCTGGGAAGGGTACAGCATTCAGAGAATAAACTCTGGGTCCTCCTGCAGGATGGGGAGGTCAGATCTGAGGATATCTCATTGAATCGGGGAGCCTCCCTTCAGGAAAGGAAACCAAAGGAGTGTGACCATACTAAAACAAACAAACAAACAAAAAAAAACCCCACCCAAAATGGCTAGGCAGATTGAAGATAAAACCTTCTGAAAAATTTAATTATTAAAGTAAAAAATTCGAGATGGTCAATCTAGAATTGGGTACTAAGTCCAAGTATCTTTCAAGAGCAAAAGCTCTAAATAAGAACATTTTCAGGTACTCAAAAACGGAGTGTTTATCATCAAAAGACTTTCGCTAAAGAAAATTCTAAATGCCTTGGTGAATTCCTGGGGCCACTATGACAGAGACCCATATTCCAAGGGTCTAATATGTCAGAAGCCTAAGCAGGATGGCGCTGGGGCCCCGTCCCCTGTGGGAAGGGGTCTAGGTGTCCCTTGCCAACTCCATCAAAGAGATGATGAGGAGTTCCCGTCGTAGTGCAGTGGTTAACGAATCCGACTAGGAACCATGAGGTTGCGGGTTCGATCCCCGGCCTTGCTCAGTGGGTTAAGGATCCGGCGTTACCGTGAGCTGGGGTGTAGGTTGCAGACGCGGCTCGGATCCCGCGTTGCTGTGGCTCTGGCGTAGGCTGGTGGCTACAGCTCCGATTGGACCCCTAGCCTGGGAACCTCCATATGCCGCAGGGAGCGGCCCAAAGAAATAGCAAAAAAAAAAAAAAAAAAAAAAGAGAGAGAGAGAGATGATGGGCGGTGGGCAGAGCAAACCAAGCAGCCCTTGAAGCTTCCTCAGGGTTCTAACTAATCCTCTTGACACTAGGTCTGAGGGGCTCTGAGGCTGACATACCCTGATGGAGGACATGGTGACCCGCTCAGGCGCCTCAATGTTGTACCACACACACAAGCTGTTGCGGTTCTGAGCTACCAGCACATCGCTTCCCGGGACCCACTGCACGTAGGAGCAGAAGTTGAGGATCATCGTCTTAGAGCAGCTTTCAATATCGTACAGGTGCAGCTGAGGGAGGGAGATGCAGACAGCACAGTGAAAAGGATACACGGTTGTCTTCTCAGCCTGTACAGGTGTCCTTCCAGCCTCATTTCCCTAAGATGAAACGTGGTGAGCTGGCCCACCAGTCAGGTATGTGCTGAATTTCAAAGCTTACGAACCTGCAACCCTAAACCCTTGAAGTTTGTGTGGAGTTGGTATATTCTGACTCCGGCCAAATAAGAGATGGCCAATGACCAAAAGAGCAAAGGTCTACCCCCTAGGAGTTTAAGTTAGGTGAAGGTCAGACTTTCACTGTCAGAATAAGTCGGTCAGAGTGACCAGCCTGGATTACAAAAGTTAAGGCCTCCGGACAAATCAAATGGCCTAGAAATGTGTAATGCAGCTTTCACAATGCAATGAAATTGAAATGAAAAATCACCAGAGAGTGGCTTTTGCCCCGAGGCTGAACGCTCTGGTGAGACCCTCCTGAGCTCGGAATCAATAAGGGGCTGGGGGAGACTCATCAAGTCCACCTCCACACTGTCAGACGAGCGTGGCGGGAGCAGCAGGTGTGGGTAAGGTCAGCTAGGTGTGAGGAAGAGGAATGCACGTTTCACGAGGACGTTTCACGAGGGCACAGACTTGTGAACAGTAAGAGAGACACCAACTTCAAATGCCCCTCTGGACTTTGGTGCCATCAAGATACAGGGTCCTTAAGGGTTAAGATGAGATGGGTGGTGACATCGGATACAAAGAATGTTGATTCTTCTGTGCCCTTGGCCATACTAATGTCATAGCCCCAAGAAATTATGTCCCATCCTGCCTCCCACGGTTCCTGATGGCTGCTAGGACCACAACCTTTATGGAGCAGTCATGGCTAAGGCCTTAGTAACCCTCCTCACACGAAGTTTCCGGTCCCTGAAGAGAAGCTTGTGTCCAGTCTCATTAAGCTCCAGCCAATCCACACGGCTCTCATGGCTGATGGTGCCAATGTTGTAGCCACCAATCAGATCCACTGCAGAGTAAAGGAAACAGGGGAAGAAGAGAGTCCACATAGGCACACACAAGGCACCAAGGGGCCTGTAAATGTCCGGCTTTAAGAATGTTACAGCAGGGAGTTCTCGTCATGGTGCAGAGGGGACGAATCTGACTAGGAACCACGAGGCTGCTGGTTTGACCCCTGGCCTCGCTCGATGGGTTGGGGATCTGGCGTTCTCGTGAGCTGTGGTGTAGGTCGCAGACACAGCTCAGATCTGGCTTTGCTATGGCTGTGGTGTAGGCTCACAGCTACAGCTCCAATTCAACCCCTAGCCTGGGAACTTCGATATGCTATGGATGCAGCCCTAAAAGAAGACCCCCCAGCCCCTGCGAAAAAAAATGCTACATCAGTCTAGAGCAGGTTGCTCAGGAATGCAAGTACAACACGATTTTGCTAAGATGCTTAAGATGCTGTGTTTCCTCTAAAATGATAGAGGTTTTATGGGTTCTCCGGCGGCCTAGTGGTTAAGGTCTCAGCATTGTCATTGCTGTGACATGCATTACTACTGTAGCTTGAGTTCAATCCCTGCCCTGGCAGCTTCCACACTAGTGAACAATATACCTGTTTCGTTATACACTTAAGCTAAAGACCAAATGCCAGCTGATGTCCACAACTGGGAAGACCAACTTAAAAAATAAATTTCCCTTTAATTAAAAAGCAAAGTGATAAATCCATGTTTCAATACGCTAAAATTATAAGTACAATCATAGAATGATGGAGCTGTAGGGACCCTATTTCTGGGAACACCCTGAAACTACATACAAAATTATGTGTGTATATATTTTTTTTCTGGGAAAGGATCTATGATTTCAATTAGATATTCCAAGGGGTCGGTGACCCAAAAAGGTTAAGAGAAGAACTCTGTCAATGTACACTGAAGATGAGACCTCAAGAGTGAGGTGACTTGTCCAAAGCCTCATGGTTCATTACTGCTGTTAGAACTTAGGCCACTGAACTGTAGTATTACTTCTATCATAGATGCTTATAGTTCTGAGATCAGCAAGCTCATGTTAAGTGTGTGTGTGTATATATATATATATATGTATATATATATATATATATATATATATATATAGGAACTTCCCTCTCACGTTAAATATAAAATTCATGAAATGTGGAGTTCCCTTCGTGGTGCAGTGGTTAACGAATCCGACTAGGAACCATGACGTTGCGGGTTCGATCCCTGGCCTTGCTCAGTGGGTTAAGGATCTGGCGTTGCTGTGAGCTGTGGTGTAGGTCACAGATGTGGCTCGGATTTGGTGTTGCTGTGGCTCTGGTGTAGGCTGGCGGCTACAGCTCCAATTAGTCCCCTAGCCTGGGAATCTCCATATGCTGCAGGAGCGGCCCTAGAAAAGGCAAAAAGACAAAAATAAATAAATAGTAAAATACAATTCATGAAATGTCAAAACATCTTTAAGAACAGAGCCACATGAGTATGGAAACATGATTTATGAGAGATAATACTACAAATTAGGGTGAAGAATGGACTTTCAAAAAATTGTTAAACATATAGAAAAAAATAAAATTAGATTCCTATCCACATTATGCACAAAATAAATTCCAGGTAAAAAGCAAAATTTTTAAAATGATATAATACAGGAGGGAGTAGGGAAGGATTTCTTAAATAAGACCTCAAAACACAAACTCGTTATTAAGAAAGTGATGCACATTATAAATTAACTATACTTTTTTAAAAAATGATAAAATGGACTACATTAAAATTAAAAATGTCTAAATGTCTAAACTAACATTAGGTGCCATTAATGAGAGAAAAGACAAGCCAGAGGCTGAGACACAATAGCTTCAATGCAAACAACGATCAAAGCACAGACACAGTACTCCTTCAAGTAAAAAGTGAGAAGACAAGCTAAAATACGCAAGGCCTACGAGCTGGCACTTCACAAAGAAGAAATCCAAATGGCCAATAAACAAAGGAACAACAACAAAAATTTGATACAATGAGGAGTTCCCGTGGTGGCACAGCGGTAACGAATCTGACAGCCATGAGGTCGTGGGTTTGATCCCTGGCCTTGCTCAGTGGGTTGAGGATCTGGCGTTGCCGTGAGCTGTGGTGTAGGTCACTGGCGGCTGTAACTCCAATTCGATCCCTAGCCTGGGAACTTCCATGTGCCATGGGTGTGGCCCTAAGAAACCAAAAAACAAAAAAATTTAATACAATGAAATGGTTTCACATACATTAGATTGAGCCAATGAAGTCAGGCAATTTCAAGTACTGGAGAGGCCGTGGAACCGGCACTGCTGGTGGGAATGTAAATTAGGATGACCTCTTCAGAGAGCAAGGTGGAAATATTCAGTGAAATGGAAGATGTACCTCTTATATGATTCAGCAATTCTACGCTGGGTATAGACTTTAGAGAACGGAATTGCTGTAACAGTGAAACACCAGCAACTTAAATGTCCATCAATAAAGGAAGACAGAAAAGATACGAGGCAAATATAATGAAATGAATGGACCGGACAGAACCAGGTATGGTACACAGGTAATAACAATGTTATTTATCATGAATAGCTGACATCTATCAAGCAGTTGTTATGTGCGAGGCATTAGTCTCTAAGTGCTTTTCATATGACGTAGGTACTATTTTTATCCTCATTTTGTGGTTGAGAAAATTGAGATACAAAAAGGTTAAGGAATTTACATCAGACCGCACAGGCGTTAAGGAGAAAAGTGAGAAGGTTTGACTCCAGAGTTCTATTCTTAACAACCATACTATCCAGAAACATTATTCTCTGAACTTCGTAGAGAATACCATGCTAGTCCTTCTCCATTCTTCCTATGCTTGACATGTTTCATGAGAAAAAATTAACTATAATACATAAAATAATACTTATAAATGTGAACATCTGTAAAATGCAAATAAAGACATCACTACTGTTAATAAACTACACAAGGCCCCTTTCTAGTTCTAAGAGTCTCTGATCCTACAAACTTAAACAGGAAAACTCTTAAATTTGCTAATGGTTCTACTCTACGATTCACAATTTTCCAGACCTAAGATAGATGCCTCGAGAACCTGAATAATTATATGGGCAGGCCTGTACATACCGCTGCATCCATATCTAGGCTTTTGGATACAGTCACACACACGTGGATTTCAACATTTCACATGTGCGCTGTAAGAATGAGGTCACACATTTAGCAGCTGTCTCTCAGATTCCTAGATTCTCCACTGCACACAACGCTGTGATATGGAAGTGCTTTATAAACATCGATTTTGTTCTCACGATTATGACAAAGTCTTACTCACCTATAGCAATAGTCTTAATATCAACAAGATAAGCCAGTTTCTTATTATCTTCCATTCCTCGCTGACGCCTCTCATTAATGCGGACACTGAAACACGAAGGGTCAGGTGAGGCAAAATGGGCTTAGGCAGATGTTTATCAAGAGCTCTGAAACACCACATGGGATGAAGAACTTAGGTTAACCTGAGGATACGGGAGTTAGAAGTCAAAAGGGAACTCTTTGAGGCTTAAAATTTTAGAGAACCTAGTGGGGTTACCTGATGAGATGGGGGTTCATGAACTCCGTACGTACAGAACCCAGGGCATCGTTACTCCCGTACTCCACCAGGGTCAGCTCTCCCGCGTTGAAGATCATGCACACCTGCGGAGGAACGGCGTCGGTACGCGGTGGAGAGACCGCAGGAAGCTCAACAGTGAAGAGAGGGGTGCTGTCGGGTCAAAGCGACCCCCAATGTTCTCTTTCTTCTGTTCTTCTTCTTTTTTTTTTTTTTTGCTTTTTAGGGCCACACCCACAGCATAGGGAGGTTCCCAGGCTAGGGGTCAAACTGGGGCTGCGGCTGCCGGCCTACACCACAGCCACAGCAACGTGGGATCCGAGCTGCATCTGGGACCTACACCACAGCTCATGGCAATGCCAGATCCTTAACCCACAGAGTGAGGCCAGGGATCGAACCCCCAATCTCATGGTTCCTAGTCGGATTCGTTTCCGCTGTGCCCCGACGGGTACTCCTGTTTCTTCTGTTCTTCTACGTCGGCCTCCCACTGTATCTGCTGTTCTCTCGACCCCTTGCCACTTGCCATCCTTTTGACAGAGACGCTAGAAAGAGACTTCTCAAGACAGTGATGGTGAATCAAGCTGTACTCACATTTTCATTTTCAAAGAAATACTTCTCATTGCCACCAGATCCCTGCCAGGCTACCTGGTGGGGGGAAAAGACAAGGAACAATGAGGTTAACTAGCCAAGACAGTGCGGAAAGAATGACAGGTTGGAGGCAGAGAGACTGAACTTGGGGAGGCTCTGACATTCACGAGATGCTACATCAGATGTTGCCCTAGGCCCTGTGTTTAAGGAGACGGTATAAAAACAGTCCAACGGTGCTTTCATATTCCAGGATTCTAAACCTCTGGGGTCTCATTCCCTGAAACCAGGTCCCCCAACACCAGAATGTCAGAGCTTCCCATGGAGCCGGTCCCCTGGGACCTTGGCTCGCCTGAGCAGCGCCTCGGGACACCCCACTCCCCACCTCTCCGGTCTTGGTTCCCACCTCACTGAGGCGATTCGTGGCCAGGTCTCCCAGCAGCAGTGTATCTGATGTGTGGGCCACCAGGTAACGTTCCTTTCCCAGGATTTTCACCTCTTCCACTTCGTAGCCATAGTGCGACTTGAGCACCACCCGGGTCCCCGAGGAGAGGTTCTTCACAATCACCTTGGGAGGAGATGCGTCTGAGCTCCCTGGGCAGGCCTCCCCCACCCTGAGAGAGGGGCAAACACGCTGCGCCCCTCGCCCACCTCCATGGTGCTAAACAAAGTGACATCTCGTTTCTCTGCCTGGCTTAGAATATTCTTGGTAAAAAGGACCCCTCACATTTACATAATGCTTGACTAATTATTAAGTGCTTTCATGCGTTATGTCTTTTGATGTTTATGATACATGATTCTGAAAGTTCTACCAAAGTAAAGTAAAACCAATCACTCTCCCTACGTTCCCATAGCTCTTTGTACAAATCTTTGTGCTAACTTTACTGCAGTGTAATATAGTATATTTTGATATGTCTGTCTCCTTTGCTAGAATGATCTTCTCAATGAATGGAAAAAGTATTACAGATGGTTATCTCTGATTTCTCAGTGCTGCACAGTGCTAACACATAAAGAATGGATGAATATTTCTGGAGAAAATCAAAGACTGAAGGAATCAATGAAAGAAAGTAAATGAAAGACAGTAATAGTACAGGGTATAGGAACTAAGAAATCAGCTTGCAGCCTCATTCACCGTGAGTTCAGAGGCCTTAAAACAAAAGAATTCTGAATCATAATCCTATTTATCAACTTCCCTAGCTGATATCTTACAGACAGTGAAGTTTTAAGCCAGGAAGATGTATTTTGCTTTTTTGGGGTGGAGGGTGGGGGTGTACCCACAGCATATGGAGGTTCCCAGGCTAGAGGTCAAATCAGAGCTGCAGCTGCCGGCTTACGCCACAGCCATAGCAACGACAGATCTGAGCTACGTCTACGACCTACACCACACAGCTCACAGCAACACCAGATCCTTAACCCACTGAGTGAGGCCAGGGATTGAACCCATATCCTCATGGGTACTAGTCAGGTTCATAACCTGCTGAGCCACAACAGGAACTCCCTAAACCAGAAGGAGGTAAATGGCCATCTCTGTATCCCTTAGACCTGACGTCTAAACCTTTTCTTACAATCAGCTGGAAAACTGCAGCGGGAAAGTTACCAGAGAGTTGCATGACACACTGTGTTCCTCAGAGCAGCTCTGCCAGAGGTTAAATGTGCCCACCGTGGCTGCGGCCAGGTGGCAGGGAAGTACCCCAAGGAGGTGTGAGCCATGGCAAGATGGGGGTGTAGCAGGCTATCAGCCACGTACCTGGCTGGGTCCCACATATGTCAACTCAAACTTATTCTTGTAAATGCTCCTTCGGAGGCAGCAGTCAAACTGTTCCACGCCACCGCAGAGTGTGCCCTGGAAGGGAAAGCGACAGCATGAAAGGTCACACACAGGTCACAGGCATGGGGACGGTATTCAGAGACACTCTGAAATCCTAGGTTCTAGAATCCACAGAAGAGTAGGCAGTGTTTGGAAGGACCAGCAGGAAAAAGGAGGCAACTGCAGGACTCAAGGGCACCAGGCGGTGGCGGGATATCAGAGAGAGACCAGCCCCGCCTGCAAGACCTTTGCTCCCTTTGGCTTCCAAACAAGCGTGGATTTCTCCCCTCTGCCCGTAACGTCAGAGTTTTAGTTTGTGGTCAAAAGGAAAGAGGAGATTCTTCAGTGTAGGGAGAGAGGATTTTAGGATAAGGTGAAGAAAGTCACCAAAGCCAGAAAATGGGTTCCTAGGAACACACCGCGCAGAGTCGTGAGCCGTCCCGCTTCCAGGCCAAGGCAGTGACCGTGTATAAGTTGGCAATCTCCTTGGGCTTTGCCTCTTCCCAGATGCTTCTCCGAGGACTCCAGTTGAGCACCCGAAGTCTGAAATTAAGTATGTGGTTTTTAGAAGAGATGGCGGCTGAGAAAAAGAGTGCAAGTGGGCATTCACGAAACGGCAGGAAATTAGTCTTGCTACATCAGAGAACAGAGGAAATAAAAGAGAACAGACAGGCTGGGAGGTCCAGGAGGCGAGGGCAAAAGGTTCAAAGGAGGTAAGCCAGGAAAATCAAGTCAAAAGTTAAGTGGAGTAGGAGTGACATGAGTGGAGAAAACAAAAGGCGACTGTGGCTGCTGAGAAAAATAAGCTGTTAGCAGTAGAGAAACATGGAAAAAGACAAGAGATGAAACAGAAGGGGGAGACACACAGAGAAGAAGAGAAGAAAGAGAAGAAAGAAAGGGGAGACACCCATGGGGCTGAAGGGGACAGAAAGACAGGATGGACAAAGCCGGGACTGCAAATGTTTCAAGGAAGAGATGGGGCCCAGACCTTAGCTGTTTATCCCCCCATCACATCATTCGTTCGTTCATTCATTCATTCACCAAACATCTGAGTGTGTGTTATGTACGAGATGCTAATCTAGGCCCTGGAGCCTAAAAAAATGAATAACAGGCTCTTTTCTCAAGAGCGCTTCAATTTAGCCAGACAGATACAAACACCAAAGTATAATATGATGTGATCGATGCTAAGCCAGGGGTCCGAAAAGGAGCAATGGGAACACAAAGCGCGGATGACTGCTGCTGCGGAGTACCGGGGAGAGGCAGACACGGACAACAAGGGCGCGGTGCCTTGTGGACCTGCGCGCAGGCCCGTGGGTGCTGGGAGGGCGGAGAGGAAAGGGCCTGACTGAAGGCTTGAGCATCACTTGATTCTGAGCCCGG